>NC_088693.1:34722742-35322742 GCF_028017835.1 Emys orbicularis
TGAACGCTACACAATTTTAAACAAAGGCACTACTGTGTATGTAGAGCTGCTGTGAGCTGTTTTCTGGTGATTTAAAGAGTCAAATTCTGCCCTCTGATATGCATGTCCATTTCCATGGAGTTGATGGATGCTTCATATGTGTATATGAAGACAACATTAAGTCAAAACTCCGGCAAATTAGACCCTAGTTGTTGGAAAATAAAGCACATTTATGACTATCAACCCATTAGCTTTGGGGTAACTAATGATCATCAAATCTATCTATCAAATCTCATAGTACATACCGGTAGATACTGACAAGATCTGTGTGAACTCTTTGACTTGAACAGCAAAAGCACTTCAAATGAGCACAGTCTGCATATGTCCTATGCTTCTGAACCAGCAACAGTTTGCTCAAATTTTGTTTAATTCTGTGAGAGCTGATCAGCACGTGGCAAATTAAAAAAAAAAATTGACAGATTTTTTTTTAAAACAAAATTTTCCATTTTCCACTGGACATTTTTTCTGATTAAAACATTTCTGGCCAATTCGAATGTCTGCAAAATGTACTTATAAGCCTTTTGCAAACATTCAGTTCTATCTTCATATCTAGAAACTTTAAAGGGCTGTTGTTTGATGTGTAATGTTTAAGCATACTTCAGTTGGATTAGTCATATGGGAATTTATCCTGTGTCTGATTGGCTTAGTGTGGCCCATGAGATTAAGACGGCCAGCTCACAGGAAAGTGGATTCTCAGAAAGAAGCTATGTTGTAGCTGAGTGTTCTATTGCAGCTAGAAAAGAAGTCAGAATAAAAAATCATTTTCACCGAGCCCCTCTTGTGTGTTTGACTCTGATGGGCAGAATCTATTACACTATTACCTTCTGTAATAACCTCTGTTATTGGGAACCGTCTCTAACTGGGTCTTTGAGGATCACACAGTCCAAGAGTGATCTCTCAACAGTGTAAACTGATATGGGAGCTTGTATGCCATACCCTTCCTGCTGCTGTGATAGTGCTTGGAAGAGGATATGGTCAGAAAACTCCTGTGCCACTCTGAGCCTGGGTTACATTTTTGGCCCCTTGTGGCCTGACATAAGTTACAGGGAGGTTAAATATATGGCTCTGCATCCACTGTATTAAAAAAATGCCTCTGGACCTAGAGTAGCAATTTCTTAATAATTGTAACAACTTAAGAAAAGCTAAACTTGGAACACGAAACACACAAGCCTCAAACAAAATCTCTCTCAAGTCAGCAAACTGAGCTGCTTCACTTCTTCGGAAATCACCTCTCTAGGGATACACTGCCATCCAACTGGTCACTCAACAGCCAGGTCATGATTATAAGTGAATTATATTTAAGCAGAAGGACTTATTTACAGTAGGTACCATTCTGAGGAATACACCTACCAGTCAGTTGCATTTTCTTATCCTTTTAAATGACTTAAGAAGTTTTGAGATTTAAATTAGAACAACAAGGGCTTCAAAAGCAAATAATACCCAGGAAGAGATCAAATAATTGCTTTACACCTACTTGGAAATAAGAGCTTACTTTCATGACAGTATATACCCAGATGCAGACTATTAAAAATATACTGCTTTTTTGCCATACCCACCTAAGGACTGGCCAGATGTCTGAACTGCTAAATGTAGTTCAGACAAGTGTAGTTAGATACTAAGGCCTAGTCAACACTAGGGGGGCGGGAATCGATCTAAGTTACACAACTTCAGCTATCTGAATAACGTAGATGAAGTCGACGTACTTAGATCTACTTACCGTGTATCCAACAGACATTTCTAAGAATTTTCATTAATAATACTTTTTATCTTAAATCACTTTGTAAACAGGAATTACTTAGGGACAGATTTTTCCACCCTTACTCACCTGGGGTATAACACTGTACTCAGTGAACAAAGAAACTACTCACTGAGTAAGGAACTACTCAATATAGTGGTGGCAGAATTGACCCTAACTGATTTCAGGACCCAACCTGCAAGAGCTGATGTGCAGAACTCTTATTAAAGCCTTTGGGAGTCTCAGGTATAGAGAGCTTGCAGGACTGGATCCTTGCCCATGGCTACAGGCAGAAAATGGAATCCAAAGTGAAGATGTCTGAGGCATAGTCAGAAATGGAACTTAGTTCTCTTGATTAAACACAGGACCATCTTCCCTCTCCATGTAGAAAGCAATTATTCTGACTTGAATCTGGACATAAAGGGTCACACCTTTGCTTTTGTGAAAAATACCCTAGTAGCTTCATAATGACTATGAATGGTCAAGCTCTCAACTTTATGTTTCATTCAAAACCATGCTGGAACGTTTCTTTAGTATTGACTCTGAAGGAAGGGTGCCGTTACTAAAAGTGCCACCACACAGCACTCTGTGCAGCACCTGGGTTACTTCTGAAGGTCTGTTACGCAAATGCTACCCAGATCCAGTCTAGTTTACCTTGTGACAAAATCCTAGCCAGAGATGGAATAGCTTCATCCAGGAATAAGGATTCAGTGCTTTGTAAGCTATTGCAAAATTGTAATTTCCAGAAGTAGCTCTTCTCAGAGCAATTATTTTTCAAATGGCAATTCAGTGCACTGGGCTGCTGGGTAATGTTTAGAAGTTGCATGGTGAAGCTGCAGCTGCTAAATAAGAGCTGTTAGTAATTGAGGAGTGGCTTCTAAATGAAGCTATATGGTATTTGAGATCTTTTTTGATCTTTTCTACATTCACACATGTGCCTTTCTGTATCCTGTGGATCTTCTATGTGGCTCGGTGGGTACATGCTCCACATGGTATTCTGCCCTTCTGATGTTGAAAATACAGCACACAAGTACATACTGGTGTGGGAGCTGTTCTTTGATGGACACATAAGCAAGCAGGAATTTCAAATATGGTCAAGTGACTGGTTTTTATTTTATGGCTATTAGGTGTAAGTATGAAGTTTAGCTTGCAGAATTTATTCTGCCTTTTGTTCTACTAGATATAGTAGGGGGAAAAGTGTAGGAAAATTCTTCCACTTAATTGTCTCTCCCCTTTAGTCAGTTCCAGAAAGTGGGGTATAAGCTATTTACCACTTGCCTTTTTAAACATGGACAGCTGATGAGAAAGCATTGTCAATACAACACATGATCAGGAAGTAGGACAATATTTTACTTTGTCACTAAAGAGAGAAGTAGTGTCCCTGTCCCCTCTTTCCTAAGGTCCCACCAGGAAGAGTCATTCTATTCACTGTTTTCCCCTTGCAAGATGACATTTTCCTTACCCCCTGGGTTTCAGAGTCCATCTTAAAATTACCCACCTTCTATTCAAATTTCTGCACGACTTTTCTCTATTGAAGTAATGTCATCTCTGAGAAGGAGTACTCATTTGTTTGCCAATATGTTCCTATACTGTTCAGTTAAGTTATTGTTGGTAATACATAAGTAGCATGTGTATTTTATTTCTATAAGAAGAGGTTTTATTGTTAATATATTTCTGTTTTACACTTCACACAGGTCATTCTCCTCTATATTTAAAGGTTTCTTGAAATCAGTAGTTGGAATGTTCCTGGATGTAAGTTCCAAGAGAAGTAATGTGTTATTGTTTCACTGAGTTCTGCCTGGCTGCCTGTGAAGGTATGTTTGGTAGGAATGAGCTGAAATCGCAGAGCCAGTTGTAACATGATCTAGAATAGGACATACATGCACATGCAGAAAAATTCCATATGTGCAGCATAAATTCCATTATGAATACTTGGAGAACACAATGCCATCACACGTTCAGTATAAATTCCATAATATCCGTGAGTAGAGCTGAATGAGTAGTGAAAAATCACTTAGTTTTCTCAAATTTGAAAACAAATTTTAATTTCACTGCATTCTCAGTTCCCCCAATCTGGGAGAGTGGAGAACCAGCATAGCTCATGTTGTGCTGGGCATGTGGCCAGAGGGCACTGCACTTCAGCTACTTCCCCCCGAGCTACCAAATGGCCCCCAGCTATTCCAATTAGAGTCGGTCAGAAAATGGAAATTCCATCTCATAGGAAATGTGGACATTTCGAAATCTGCTTTTGTCCTGAAACAGAACAAAAAGTCAAAATTTTGAAATTTTTTACAGAACAGTAACCAAAATTTCTGCTTTGAAAACATTGAAATGATCTCACAGAACACAACATTATCAAAAGTAAATGTTTTGATAATATTGAAATGTCTTTATTGTATATTTTTTGATCAGTTCCAATACTAATATTTACCAGGCTGGCATAGAACTGGCCTTAGGGTCAGGTTGCCAAAACTGACCCCCTTTTAAAGTCCTCATACCTGCACCCAAGAGAAACTGGGCACAGTTGAGTATCTGGCCCTAACTATTCAAAGTTAGTGTGGTTCTTTGAAAGGCGAAACCAAGCTGAATTCAACTGACAACATATTTTTATGTTATGCTGCCAGTGATCATTGAACCAGCACTATGTTGATACTGCTACCTAAAAAGTCCTATGAAAAAGTCTTTAACAATATCTAGAATAACAAAAAAATCCAGCCTTGAATCATTTGTATAAAATTTCATGGTATCAGCTTTTTGAAAAAGCAGCCTGATTAAATATCAATACATGCTTTGCAAGCATTGTGAATTTTACCCTACTATTGTCTCTGTAATATGATTTTCAAGTAGTGAACAGATATTACAGAAAACAATCCTCATACCCCCAAAATATTAGAGAATCCTGCTATCACATAGAAACTCTGGCACCAGGCTATTTTCCTTTTGTATCCCAAACTGGTATACCTGGTTTTCTACCTGGTTTGGTTTTGATGGCCTCTATCCAACTGTGCATTATAATCTGCATCCCTTGTTTTGTCTCACCTTTCCGTACATTATTTAGCTTGCATGCGTGTATGTATATATGGATATTTCAGTACTCTTTAAAATATTTTACTCATTTAATGTGTAAGAATTCTGGCCTCATCCCTTTATTTTGTAAACAGGGATTGGTTATTTGATCACTATGACAATGTAGGATTCTTCCTCAAACACAATTCACCAATCAGGGTAGCATTTGTTGTCTGCTTTGCCATGCAAGTCATCATCCTTGAAACTTAGAACAAATCCACTGTCAAGACTTTCAATTTTTAATTCAAGAAGGGATTGAATTAGTTTTTTTCTTTTGATTTCACGAACAAACAAACAGCAAGAGAATCCAACAGTTAGGGTAAACAAAGCTCTATACCTTATTTTCAACATATTTACTTGCTTACCTAGGATCACTGAGGTATGAAAGTTTATAAGTAGCACAGAAAAGGAACATAGCATATCCAATCATACTTTGTCTCCATATAAATAAAGATTACACAAACCAAAGCAAAATAAAAGTGCTGAAGATGAATTTGCTGGTTTGTTGATACTAAATTTAAAAATCAATAACTTTTTTTTTTGCCAGTGAACGAAATATTTCAGGCCTAATTTATGAGCTAAATGATGGTTTATTCTTGTTTTCTCAAAAGGTGGCATCCAGAGGAAACACAGAATGCACAAAGGGAGAATAGTGTATAGTTCAACTCTCAATCCCCGCTGAAGTGATTTATTCTTCATCTACTGATTGTATTAGAAAGAGGATCTGCTGTACAAAAAAGTACAGAAACAGAATAGAAACCATCATTCCTAGCTAGACTGGGTGAGCACTTAAATGTTCAAGATACTCAGGTCCCTTGTTTACCTCTCTATAGAGAAAGCCAGCATGGCTAAGTGCCAAGAAGTGCCCCCTCTAATAAGGTCTTGTGTTTTTTACAATGCACCATTAATAAATCTAGATTGCCCAACTCTATTATATCATCCCTGAAAGAACCCACTTTTAACGAAAAATATTCTATGAAATCATTTCTCTCCTTCATAGCCCTTCTCAAGACTTACTTCATTCAGGTGACCTTCAACCACTGACCTACATTCTGCCATTTTCCTGCCAGACATTGCTCCATACAATCCTAAATGCAGTATTACAACACCCAAGCACACAGTTTACTATAAACAAAATACCCAGGAGCTAGATAAGATAAGTTTGTAACAAAAGCATTTTCCCAGACTTACACTGGAGCTTTTGCCCTTCCCATATCAACTAGCCTTTTAACAAGCTGTTCCAGGTAATGGTGAGGCAGAATGGTGGTACATGGATTGTCTCTTTTGTTATTTGCCTGGAGGTGACATTAAAGGAGTGGGAAAGAGACAGAGGTTTGCCCAACTCTACTGCTGCAATCCACAAACTGGTACACAAGGTGGCACAGGCTACACCCCACACACAGGTTTTTATAGAAGGTGTGCTCTCCATTGTGGGGAAGCTCCACACACAGTCCTTTCTCTTGGGGGCAGGTATTCTATCTGATTTATCTGTTAAGGACTTTGGTTGCTACAGAAATAGCAATGTATAAAAACAACAATCCCACTGGAGATGGCAATGGCTGCTAGTAAAGGCTGAGGACAGGAATCAGCAGTAAAATGCAAACGTTTGTGCATGGTTCGTCTGAATACCATATAAAAAGAGATATCACTGAGCAGGTCAGACATACTAATCTAACATGCTCTGTAACTGCTACAGAATGGTAGGAAGTGTTTTATGGAGTCTAAAAATCCTTCAAAACTTCACATTACACACACAACATCTTCACTGATTTTTATTTAAAACAGCCATCATTTATTCATGAGCAAATAATACACTTTTTCTTGAGATGCCATACTTAGCAAAGCTGATGACAAACAGAGAACTGAACAAGACAGACACACATGACTTATCTTCCATAAGATACAGAAAGAATAAAAACATCAATATTTACCAAATGCAAAAGGACAAAGAGGGAAATAGATGTTATTTCAAAGTTTCTAAGGGAGACCTTAGAGAAAATGGAAATTAAAAACTATCTGTGCAAAGAAGTAATTGATATTAACTGTTCAAATTGCCAACTAGTTATCTTATAATGATTCCAAAGTCCATCATCATCCTGTGCGTCTACAAAAAGTGAATATTTTATCCAAAATATTTTTAAGTCCACTGAGCAACATGCAAGCACAAATTTAGGTCTGACTGAAATAAGGAAGGAAAATAACTTCAGGTGTAGTGGGTGTAAAACATTTCTCCAGAGAGGCTGAGCATAGAGGATACCTACTATCAGTACAATGTATCTCCTCAGGTCCAGAAACTTTTCTTTTTGTCATGGTGGTGGAGTTGACCCTTGTTCAGGAAGCTCATACGATGGGTGCTCTGCTTTAATCTGGATGCCATTTTGAGGAGCTTGTACTTTACATTCTTATCTATGTTAAAACACAGTTGCATGAGCACTTCACAAGAATTTTCAAAGCAAGCCCTTGTATAATAAATTGCTCTTTCTACTGTGCATTGTAAACTGGCCATACACGATATTGTTACTTATGTGTTATCCCCCAAGATGGGGGAGGGAATGGGGATGCATGTGAACAGGGAGTATATGTCTACAGCCTCTGTCCTACAATAACATTCTCACTTTTAGTATCTACAACATAAGCCACTTTTGTGTGTGAGAATAAAGTCCACTACTGAAAACAATCATTTCAGAAGCTTGTTTCCCTCTTACTGGTGGCTAGGGTTACATTGCAGATTGAACAGTAAAATATTCCTTTACTGCTCCTTCATTTCAGGTAGATAGAAAGTTTAATCCATATTGAAGATATTCTACATGAAGAATATCCAGGGACAATTCTAGGTGTAGAAAGAAATATGCAAATATTTTTAGGTTTAAGAGAAAAGCACAATTCATTTCCATATAGTCATCTTTAATATTTTATCAGTCCAACCATCTATTTGAAAAACAATAAATACACAAGGAGCAAGAAATAACTGCCAGGCTCTTCATATTTTGAGTTCAGAAAGTGTCTCCATCTACTTAGTTGATTTTTTTTTAAACTACTTCTTTTACACAAGCTAATGGAAACTATCATTTTTATGGTAAAAAAACCTGCTACAGAATCTTTATTAAAAAAACAACAACAGTTTTTATGTTGTGCCCTATCCAGCTGACACTGTCCTTTTGGAAAGCCAATGACTTGTTAGTACCCCTAGCAGCAGTGTGAACAGATGCGTCCCTGACAGGCGATGGATGGTCAGGGTCCATCTGGCCAGTGCAGCCCGGACAGAAATGATGTATACAGCTTCATCAGCGAATGACTGTCATCAATCCTGTGCCATGGATAGCATAAATGACAGCTACACTGCAGCTGAGGCCCGGGTGGGAGACTGAGGAGGGGACTGATTTAAGAATGCCGGGTAATCAGGAATGTATAGTCTCGTGGACTGTAATTTGTATCTTTAACCTCCTATAAATATCTCTGTATATTGTAGCAGGTATGTGTTTTTAAAGAGTCTGATCATGAAATTAGCTTCAGGATGACAGCCATTCTTTGCTCTCCTTTAACTGCTGATTACCCCAGTTCCCAGAATATATTAACAAATGCATGCTGAGCTCTGGCCACTGTACTGTGGGTTCCACAATTTAATTATTACCTCATTGATTTTTCATGTATTTCAATTTTCTGTTCTTCAAGTCACAGTGGCTGTCCTACTGGGGCAATGTTTGTTTTCTCTTTCCAAGATTTCCTTGTGGAATTTATTTTGAATCAAGGAATTTTTTTTTTAACCCTTCAGGAAAGCATAGTTGTTGTAGCCTGTCTGTTCCTGGGCAGTATATAAAGAAATCCCAAATGATTATACTGAATGTTACAGTTTAACATGGGATACAAACAGAAAACAATAATGCGATGACTACTGATAATCACTAACAAAAGGTACCTGTTTTTTCAAATCGTCCCTTTTTAGTATGCATTAAAGATCATGCATAATTTGCATCTATTAGCATTTTATTATTCCACTGGCACTGGGGAAAGGAAAATGAAAACAATTATTGTATCCTCGAAGGACATTTCTTTACTTGTAACTATTTTACAATAAATCATTTTTCTTTATCAGTGTACTGTACGTGGCTAATCCAGGAAATCATGAGAATGATATATTGTAGTGTTTTAAAAGCAAAGGAAGTTAGAACTGTATTTATGCATGTTTTCATAGAAAGCTATAAATACTTTCAATACATGTAAATGAGCCGTGTCAGTTTTCATCAATAGTCAAATACTTATATCAGATTTTACCAGAGTAGATAATTGCTAGGACCCACATTTTTACCAGTTAAAGGCTTGTTGCATGCATGCCTGTAAAGGATGTGTGTGTGTGTAATATAATTTACAGGGTATACTGGGCATTTTGCAGGCACAACTGGGGTGTGTAGAAAAGAGAAAAAAATCAATATGTGGCCCTGGCTTTTTGCACAATTTAAGGGCCAAATTCTGTCTAAAATAAATATGCATTAAAAAGGGAGCCTCAGTGACATGCAGTGAAGGGGGCAGGCCATAGCCCTAATTTGGGGGGAATTTGGTTAACTTTAATACTACATGATTATAAATTCTAAATGGCACAATCATAGCATATGGTCAAACACTGCAAGCATCCCTATTTTTGCCAGTAGATCTCAATTCACATAAGGGAAACCTGTTGTACGAATAGGAAGGATCTCCACAAGAGCCCTAGAGAGGCAGTGGATCAGAGATGGTATCACAAATCTATCTACATAAACTGGTGGCCATGATAACCCATGCAACTTGTATGAAGGGGCTTTGGCTACTCTTCAAGCCCAGAGATGACAATAGGGATGGGGGAGGCTGCCCAGGAATCTTGCACCCTGGTCTTGGGAAGGAGCCTAGAGATTACCTCCCCATTCACTTTGTCCTCCACCCAGGTCAAGTTTGAATATAGGACTATATTGCTACAAGTGAATTTCACCCACAATGATTTAGGATATTAAAGTTTAGTGGGAGATTTTCAAAAGTGCCTACAGAATTTAGGAGCACAAGTCAACTAGGAGGCCATTGGGACTTGTGATCTGAAATCTCTTAGGAAGACTCGAAAATGTCCCCCTTCAAATAATATTTTAAAGGTTAGTATTTTTACCTTTAACAGTTTAACAGATCCTCCATCTGTATAGGCCTGCATGTTATAACTAGCACTGTCCAATACTGACCTCACAGAAGCAGGAAGTGTGTGGAAGTGGGCCACTGAGCACTTTCCCTAATGAATCACTATTACAAGAACACTTGTGTGAACTAACCTTGTTCTGACCCACTGAGAAAACGTGCAGAGTACTTAGCAGCTCTCAGAATTTTTCAATGATCTGCGGTAGGTTGGCCTGTGGTTGCATATTGGGTTACAGTGTAAAACACAGAAGGACACAGACTCCGGACCTCTCACACGTCTACACTGCAGCTGGGAGCATGACTCTCTCTCTCTCTTCGCTCGAGCTAGCACACTAAAATTAGCAGGGTGGATGTTGTGGCATGCACAGCTGCTCTGGCTAGCCACCCAAGGTCACACCAAGGGTGGTCGGGCAGGCTTAGATTCGGGTGGCTAGCATGAGCTGCTGCCCATGCTGCAATATCCACACTGCTGTTTTTAGCACGCTAGCTCCAGAAAAGCTAGCACAAGTCTGTCTACCTGGGTTGGGAAGCACGCTCCCAGTTGCAGTGTACACATACCCTTAGGAAGGTGGGTTTTTTGGTTTTTTTTTTAACTATACCTTCAGAATACATCTTTGTGTTTTAAATGCATGCATCTCAGTCTCTGTATCTATACTGAGCAGGTTTGAAACAGCAGCACACTCGTTATTCTACATGCTTGAGAAATACAGTACAGTAATTGTATGGACACACAAAAGCCATGCAAATTTTGGGAGAAACATTCATTTGTTAATGAGCACTACTAATAAACTACATCTGTACATCAAAAAGAAGAGAAAATATAATAGAGAAACCAGTGACTACTGCAGTGTTGGAAGGATAAATCAGTGCATAATATTTTAAAACCAAGCTCCCTTGCACATCTATCATAACAACACTCGGTATTTTAGATACTCCTCAGCTTCAGTATTCTATTTCACAAAGATAGACCTTCAAATCAGACTAGGGTGAAACGATCAATATGAGGCATTTTTACCAGGAGCAAAAGTTTGGGTGATTGTAGGAAATAGAAAATGTGAGTCAGGAACCCACTTCCCATTGATTTAGTGGGAGGTCAGGGCATAACTGGTCCCCAACTTGGAAATGGTCCCCAACCCGCAAATGAAATAGAATGTCAGTGATCCCCCAAAGTTTCTCCTCTATTCTATGTTTTCTAGGTAAGACAGCAATTAGCAACTAGGTATCTATGCAAATGCACCCTGGTGGAGTTGGAGCATGATTGTTACAGAACCATATAACTCATCTTTCCATATAGAATAAGATGGATACTACTGGCTGAACACTGTCCCATGGTAACTACTATTATATTCCACAGTGAAAAAGTTTGAGGCTGGAAAGCCCTACTGCTCAGCTCAGATGACTTCTGTGCATTTGGAGCTCCTGCCCAGTGGTGGGTATGGCAAGAAACAGGTATCATGCGATACTCTGACCTGTGGACTTTGACCCCATTTAGTAGCATGCTGGGCAATGTAGTCCAATGGCTATCTGCAGAAGATTATCTTTGCTAATGAAGTAGCAAACTGCCATTTCCCAAAGTCTTTGGGAAACAGGATTGGGGGAGCTCCCTCTGTCCTGTCTTTTCAGGTGGGTCACTCTTTTCATTAGGGTTGCCACCCATCTGGGTTTTACCCTGACAGTCCAGTTTTTGGCTTCTGTGTCCAAGTGCCATTTAGAGTTGCCAAGTGCCTGGTTTCTGACTGGAAAGTCTGGTCCAAAAGGGGACCTGGCAACCCCTAAATGGCACCCGAACCAAAAGTCCAGTTACCGTGGAGGGAGGCACAGGGTCATTAACCCGCACCAGGCCCTGTTCCGCCAGGGCTATCTCCTACCTGCAGATAAGCTTCTTGAGATGATCCAGTGAGCGACAGGGGGAGGAGGGGAGAGGAGCGAGTGATCAGGGCAGGGCCCTGGAGGAAGAGACAGAGAAGGGGTAGGGCCTGGGGAAAGAGGCAAAGAAGGGGGTGGGGCCTCAAGGGGAGAGATGGAGCAGGGGCGGGGCCTTGGGGAAATAGGGGACAGGGGCAGGGCCTAAGGGGTCCAATTAGAAAGGTGGCAACCCTACCTTTAATCCTACATTTTCTTGGGGGGGTGGTGGAAGGGGGAGAGTACTAAACCATTTAATTCAGCGTGCAGCAGAACAGGACCAAAATTAACATCCGGCTCTTTTCAGACACATTAGCACTTCTCTGGGTTAAAATTTGGATTAGTTCACAAATGAAAACAAATTTAACTGTTTCTTGGAAATGTTTTGCTTATGTGAGGAAAACAACAGACATGCGAACACAAAACCCAACCACAATTGGATTCATAAAAATGAATGATTCATTGTTCCAGCTAGAAAGAAGCAAGGGTTGTGAGTTTCCTCATTTCCTGGAGCTAAATAAGATCTAGATTTTGGCCAAAAAGTCCCACTTTCTGACCTCTTCTCCAGCACCTTGTTCTTCCAGCTACTGTCTCCAGTTTTTAACCAGTTGCCAGAATGAGCAAGACTAGTTCCTTCATTCCATGGACCTACCAGATACTCAGCATACTCCTTCCTTTCAGATCCTATCAGCTCCTTCATTAAGAGGCCCAAAGATAGTTTGTCCATGGAGCACAAAGCAGCCAACTGGGAAAGGAGAAAAGGAAAGGGTCTTAAAGATTCGCCTGAGCTGCTGTTACTGCTGACAAAAAGAGTCAATGGTGCCTGGCCAAGGTGGGGTACAATAAATGTAGGAAGGGGAAAAGTGATGTACTGTTAGTGAATTTAGGGCCAGAGGGTGAACTGACAGAGTTCAAGGAAGACTTTAGTGGGGTGCCACTTTTAAGTGATCCTGTATAGTCAAATCTGCACATATCCCCAGTGAACCCCAGAACTGACTTCCAACACTCCTGTTACTCTAGTTTTGGGACTTGCTTGGTAGGAGACTACAATACATGCTTAACTATGCCACATATTTCCCCTTGTGATTAAACGAAGGCTGGCACTAACAGGGACTGAGGACCTCTGCCCTCATGAGATAGTAAAGGCCAGGATTTCACCCGCATTGTTTCTCACCTCTTCATTGTGATTCTGTATTCAAATAAAGTATTGTAGCACAGAACACAACACACATCCAGTGGTGACAGCTTGATTATCCAGCCATCTGGAGACTTAGGATCCTGGAAATTGTAAAGATAGCCCTCTTGGAATCTATCAATTATTTCAGGTTAAAGATTTGCTCACCATAGTTTTTGTCTCCATTTTATGAAATCTCCCATAAAGCATCTCAGCTCCAGATGATGAAGACCACTATGGTTGATATACAACATTTTCTAAGACTCACCACACTGTAACATAGAATCATAGAACTGGAAGGGACCTCAAGAGGTCATCTAGTTCAGTCCCCTGCACTCATGGCAGGACTAAGTATTATCTAGACCATTACTGACATACCATAGTTATTTTTCTATTCTAAGTTAAAGGAATAACTACAGGATCTCAGATCCCATGATGTGGTAACTCTTGATAAATTATTACACTTTGCAGTGGTGACCTCTGTATTGAATGTCAATATGTTTATAATTAAAGTTTATATTGAAACCAATATAGTAATGTTGACCACACTAACACATACATAAAGGCCAGACTCAGGAAAGGCACTTACACATGTGCTTAAGTCTCATTGAAACTGACGGGACATAAGCATGTGCAAAAAGTAGGAATGGTCTGAAATATGTGTTTAAGTGCTTTCTTGAAAGTGCCCAATGACCTCCTGAAACCAGATATCTCAATGCAAAACCAACAGAATTCAACTGCCATAATAAAGTGCAGCAAATCAGTATGGTAATAGCTTCTTACAGTGGCTTATACATAACAAATAGCAGCAGCTACAAAATATGCCAAACAAGTCTTAAGACAAGCCATCAAAAGCAAGGAAATTCTGATGTCTAGTCAAGGCCTGTGACATTTACAGGGCTATCCAAGAATACATGGGATGTTATACAGCATTGTGCATCATTATTGTGGAAGTCATTGTTTCCCTCATTAGTGCTCTAGATCTGTACATTACTTCCATTGCAGGTCTTGACCTTAACGTTGACAGTCCATCCTTATCTCACCCTTTTGTGTCTAGGTATTGCAGCAAATTTGCTACGCTACGTGACATCTCACACTTGAATTTTCCGCAATATTTGAAGGCATGTATCCCATTCAAATGCACTACTTATCAACTCAGTGGTTTCTAAGAAGACATGGGACTCATTTATGAACTAAAATCTGATGTAATTTAATTTGTACATATGTTGTATTTTTCTTGTAGTGTTTATGCTGTAGTTCTTTGTAGGGCTTTTAGTTTCATTTGATGACTATTGCTTTTATATATAAATCTTATAAAGTATTTTGAATATTTTTCTTAAGACAATAGCAGTATTTCCCAATTAAATAGATCAATAAATAAAAGCATGAGTTCAATGGAGAAGTGAAAAATGGAGTAAAAGGGCTGATGTTCTAGTCTTCGTTAGTTCTAGTCAGAGGCATAATTTTATCCCACTTTGGACACATTAGACATTAATGCCACTGAAGAGGAGCCAAGGGGGTAAAACCTAGTGACAATTCTGAAAGCCTGAAAAATTTTGATTGATGAAATACCACTCTGTAATGGAGCAGTTAGCAATGCCACTATGCTAGATCATTGCAATTCATAACTTGGTTTCATAAATCTGTGGAATTATTACAATATATTGTAAGGGCTTTTTTATGATGCACAGTGTCATTGTGATGTAGTGACCATTACAATGTTAATATAAATATATTCCTAAAGATTCGGTGCATGGAAAGAAGTTAATTTTCACATTGCAATCACTCAACTTCAGTACCAGAAGGCATGAGTCCAATGTGAGAACTAGAGGTGAAAGTATAGAATCTTCATCAGTCTCTGTGGTATTTAATAAGTTGTATGCTACATTCTTTTTCCCTTTCAACACATTTTAAAGCTATTTCCATAAATTGCTTGTAATTTGAGCAACAGTATGAGAAATATTCATTTATAACCATGAAACAATACAGAATTCAGCTAGTTGTATGGTCAAATGTAGAAACAAAGCCAACCAAACTTATCCACACCCTTTTCAGGTTCTCTGAACTTCTTTAAGAAAACAGAAGAAAAGCCTTTTGCTTTCTCTTGGTTGGCACACATTTTTCAAAATTAAGTTTTGTGGTTTTGTTTGGGATGTATAAGGAATGCTTTGTGACAGCTGGCACTGCTGTGACAATAGGTCGTCTTGATCCCATGAAACTATACACAATCAGAAAAACAAACATATATAAATAATGCATAAGGGTAAATGAAATTAATCAATTCCATTTTGATTTTCAGCTTTGCCATATGAGTTCAGATAAAATAGAAACCCATGTGAACTGAAACTGGTAAGCATCATACAGCTACTCCTAATATATTGATGTTTTGAACAAAACACTGTACCCTAACACATCTGAAATGTGGGGATGCTTCGTTCCAGATAAAGATCCAATTTTATGCCTCAGATCCAGCTCCGATATTAACTGGCAGTCATATTAAAAAATGTCCATCCATGTTCCTATACAGCACAGTTCTGCCTTAGCTTTAGTTCAAACTCCTGGATCTTCCATTTACCATAATATTGACGTCGCAGGGGTAGATGCTTAGTTGGTAAACATTTGTGTAGCTACACTGATGTCATGGAGCTGCCCTGATTTATACCAGCTGAGGATCTGGCCCTAAGTGCCTGCAAATTTACATTTTATTTTTTTGGTTAATATTTTTAAAGTAAAGTGTGACACAGAAACATTTTGTGCAACCTGAAATAGTGCTTTGTGCCCCAAATATCAGAAAAAGAGTGATTAAACTGATATATATTCTATAAAATATATAAAACAAAAAGATGGTCTCTAAGCTGAAAACTTCTATACTCACTTTTGGTGCAAAGAAAATCTTCATGATCAAATTATAAATCCCTCACAAAGTGGGTTTGTAAAGGAAACTCTGATATATCTTTATCTATAATGGCACGGCTGGGAGCTACTATAATAATCCTTTAGCTTTCATGTGGCCATCTGGAGGCCTATTAAAACCAGTATCTACAACAGACTCCCCAAGTGTGTTGAGTTTGCCAGTTTCTACTAAGTCACCAAAATAAGGGAGATTGCCCTGCTAGAGGGTGAAGTGGTCCTCCATAGAGGGAAGAAAACTTAACCTCTAACCTTTTCTACTGTGAGTATGTTGTGTACAGGTTGATTTTGATACATACACTATAATAGTGCAGAAATCTACAGCTAGGTACGTTCTACACCTTTGGGGTTGTATGATGAGATGGCATAAGCTAGAGAATCTGGGAATGAGGAACACTGTGATCTTTAATGAAGAATGTTCCAACAAGATAATATTCCTTTTTGATTTGTGTCTAAAGCAACTATGAAATATTGAACTAATATTGCAAGATTCTATTTTTGTTGCTCAAATACAATTTCAGATTTATACACACACACTTTGTATAGCACATTTTCATCAAAAGTATAATCAGAGAAATCTATTTTGTAATGTGAAAATGAAAAGTTTGGTCTTTGTTTGTTATACCATTAAGATAAGCTTGGTAAGGATTCTACTTATAATAAATGTTGACTCAATAGGCACTGGATATCATTTGCCCAAAATGGAATCCTTTCAGTAGTCTCATTAACCATCTTGTTCAGTAGTGTGGTTGCATCCTTTTAAACATGATACATCAAAAAAATTCAGTTGTTGTCTCAAACTGCACTAGAACTCAGAACTAGGACCAAATAAGATGCATTAATTGCTTTATTGCTTCACTGCAAAGCCACTCTTAAAACATAATTCCTTAATGAAGTCCGTTAATTTGTTCCTGGCAGTACACAAGCTGTTCAAAATGACACAGAACTGCACTCTGTTTTCTAACCCCTGCAGTTTCTTCTGTTAGTCACTCTGTCTTGTGTTGTTATCCCATGGATAGTAATTATTTTATAGTGGCTGTAATTAGGAGAGAATTAGGCTTGGTAAACAAAACCTGCCTTCTCCTGTTAATAGCTAAGGATAATAAATTTGGCTCTGACGTTCACTATATTTGGACAAGGCTTGGCCTACTTCCAGTTTTCCCAATAAGAACTTTATTATATAATTATGCCTTAGAGGGGCTCATATTACAAGGTAATTTTTTTGGTAAAGACACATATTGCATGGCTTCCAGCCAGTAAATGATATACTGTAATATATGCCTCCAATAAATGTTTTAAACAAAATCTCTCTAAGCAATATTCTGCTGGAGCCACACACTGCTAGTCAGCATATATTATTTACAGGAGTTTTTCATAATGCAAATTATTTTCTTTTGCTCATATTGTTCAACATTATAACAAGTGTCTAAAAAGAAGCCTTGGATTAGTTTTATCTGCAAATGACATGGTTAGATTCTTAACTTATCATATCTCAGTAGCTTTAGGAGGGTTTTTTTTACTTCTTTTTATTCTGTAAGTAAAGTCACCGTTTTGTTGACATGTACTGAAGTGTGGTATTTTATTTTCTATTTTCAGCATGAATTAAAAAGCAGCCTATTGTTGAATCTTTCAGCCCACACACCCATGCATCAGCCCCCACCCTTGCTCTTATTTTATCCCATACCTTTTATGTAAAATACAACTTAAGTGAATACACAATATTATCACAAAATGCTTTTCAAAGGCAGTCAAATCACAAGCAAAATAGAAAAGGAAGGTTTTAAGGAGAGATTTATAGAAAGGAAGTAAGCGAATGGCTCAGGAGGAGGAAATTTCAGTCACGAGGAAGAGACAGAGATAGGACTGAGAGTGGATAAGGGAAGTAGCAGCTTGATTTTTAAATAATCTAATAAAATAAGTACAATAACTTCGACCCTTTCTTATGACACTGAACTACCAATGCTACTAATATGTTGTACTTTAATATCACATTACAAGCATGTGCTAAGTGTCCAGAGCCCCTGGTGAGATAGGTAAGTATTATGGTGTATTGAAGACCATTAAAATTATGAGATAGCACTTTAACAATTCAGGGGTTTTCCTATTCCTGCTTGCAGTCTAGAGGCTCTGCAGAGAGAGAGGCATGTGATCTGGGTCTTTCAGTGGTCACTATGGAAAAAGTCAGCCTAGAGCAAGATGTGGTGAGTTGTAGTGGTCTGCTCGGCACTAATTTTAAAGACCAACCCAAAGCCAACTAGATCACAGCCTATCTGAACCCAAACTGAGCCCAGAGGTGTTGGGTTGTTTTCAACCTGACCCGAACCGGATACTTGTAGTCAGATCCGATTGGGTCAGGTTGCAACAGTCTAGCCACCAGCCCAGATGCCATTTACTTTGTTTCTTCTCCGGAGCCACTGAGGCTAATTATCCCCCGGTTCCATTTACCCACTCCAGCCCATTGGCCACTCCCTGCCCCCGCCAAGCACTGCACACCCCAAGTGCAGCCAGTTCCCCTCTCTTCCTCAGGATGCTCTCTTCACCGGCTCATGCATGGGGATCATCCTAATGGGGGGCTTCCACAATCCATCTCCTGCCTGTAGGGTTAGTTCAGTAGCAGCTGTGTGCCTGGCTTCTGCCAGCTATTGACGCTTTTCTTTGCTGTGTGTGCTGCAGAGCTAGAGGCACAGTGACTCATCACCACACTCACTATGCAACAACACAAAGAGTGTAACAAGGTGGCTTAGGCATGCAGGAGTGGGGCATGTAGCTGCCCTGCCAACTCCATGTGTATCAGAGACTACCTGACCCAACCAAAGTCTGAGAGTGTTGGGTAGTTTTCAACCCAATCCCAACTCTTGTTGTCAAGTCCTATTATATTTGGGTAAGGCTGCAAGATTCTGGTGAGTTGTGCCTCTTTGCATTAGGGAGCAGCCTGCTTTCTCTCTCTCTATTTTTGGTTTCAGTATGTTAAGGTTCTGGATTTTAAGAAATAAAATAGTGTTACATTGCAGCCCTCCAGCAAGGGTATGTTTTTATCTAACGTCTTTTTTTTTTGTATGCCAAAAACAGTAAGTAGCATTAGTTTATACATCTGTAAAGTAGATACAAGTCCCAGAGAGGGTAAATGACTGGCAAGTTATTGGCGAGGCAGGAACAGAACCGTGTAATCCTGATTTCAGGTTGCCTGTTTTGAGCACTGGAAAACACTCAGTTCCCAATAGATTTATAAGTTGTTATACTAAATTTAGGCTACTTAGGAGGATACATTAGTGGTAACAAAGATGGGATTCCTCAACCTTAAAATCGCCAAGTTAAGATTGGATTGACTAGACATTGAATCTGAAATCTTGTATTCCTATTTTTGGTGTAGAAGTAGCATACTTAGTATATTTTTAGTGCACTTTCAGCATAATTGATATGTCTTGAAGGAGCACACTCTTTCATAAAGACATTCAGTTCAGTAGTGATACGTATATACTTAATTTCCAGAAAAAGATCAGGAGAGTAGAATAGGGATATGTGCCAGGACTGTCCTACCTACTATAACATGCCAAAGTACTCCTGCATAGTGAGGAAATGACCTGCATATTACTTTAAAAATACATGTGTCAAGCATACTACTATAGTAAATTAGCTGTATTAAGATGCAAAAAAGAAAAATTGTACTACTTAAATGATTGAAATAATGTTGATGTGTCTGTAAATAGATTGTGGGAGAGATGTGCATTAGATTTTCAGACACACTTTGGCACTAAAAATGAAATACCTTGGGCGAAATTCAATCCTGATGTAACTCCTCTGACAATGGATTAATTTGGCCCCATTACCTCCCCATAAAGAGTTTGAAAAATCAAAGGGCACTGCCTTAGTTCATCAACAGTCATTAGAGATAGAAAAAGGCCTATTAGGTCGTCTCATCCATTCTTCTTCCAATCTGTTAATGTAAGATGGGCCCCAACATAATATTCTTCAAAGATTTGACCAGACCAATTTTTATGGCTCTAGCAATGGGTGTCTCACCCCTTTCCTTGGGAGATTATTTCACAGTCTATTAGAAAATGTTCTCTGTTATTTTAATTATCCCTTGGTGTATATACTCTTCAAATATTTGTAGAAAGTTGTCACAACCAACCTAAGTCATTATTTTAAACTTATGACTTAGATTAAAAGAACTAATGGATAACTGAGCTAATAAATCCTCCTAATCATTTCTGTAGATCTACTATGAATATCTTCCAACTTCTCAGCATCTCTGTAAGTGAGACCACAACAACACTCTACAGAGAGGCCTACCAGACTGTAATTGGCCAGCAAGGGTCAAAAGACAAAGGGCCCCTTCCCGTTCCCTTGACTCATTTGGAGGCTGCCAGGGTTGGAGAGAAAGGCACTGAAGCAGGTGCTCGGCAAGGGAACACGCTGAGTTGGAAGAAAATTTTCAGAAAGAAACTTTGCTTCTAGGGCAGAGGAAGATTGACCACTTGGAGCCTCACTGACTGAGCCCTGAGAGCAGAAATGTAGAGGAGGTCTGTTTCCTGGCTAGCTCCAAGAACTAGAGACTTTCTCAGCTGGCATAGATGCTGGGAGAGAGGGGAAATTTTACTGCTGCCTCTTCTCTCCTTTTACCTATCTTCTTTCCTTACCTGTATTTTTTTCTCTACCTCTGATCTTTTATTCTCTCTCTCAAGAGCGGCACAGGAGTGAGAGATAGAAAAGCTAGGAAAGCATGATACTTGAGGCACGTGCACCCTGCTTTCAAGATCTAGGCATGAATGTGCTGGTGTGTCTTGACTGACAGTTCTTTTGCCTCCTTGTTTCCTAGTAGCGAGGGTCATACAACTGCCAATCTTGTTGGTTAATAGGAAGTGAGACATACAAGTATATTTTAAAAACATCATTGAATTAAGAGGATTTTAACTATTTTATTTGTATTTACTGTATGTAATATCATGATTTCTTAGGCAATTACCACCACAGCATCTAGGAGAGTCAGTAATTAAAAAATCTCTTTAGAGAAAAAATAAAACTATAGTTAATGTATTATGTCCTAAGCTACCCCAACCTGCCAACGATCAAAGCCCAGCTACCTGAAAATCACAATTAATCCAAAAAAAAGAAGGTGTGTGTTGAACTCTGCCTCCAAAAGTGACCAGACGCTGGCTTTCATATATCTCCAAGGGGAAGCATATTTGAGCACGGAAGACTCTGCACCTAGAATACACTTCTACTCATCCCCAGGAGATGACTACAGGTATATTCCATTTAATCACAAGTGGTGTAATGGGTTTATGGGGAAAAGAGGTCACTGAGCTAACCAGAGCTTTACAGAGAACAACAACAAATGGCTCTGTTTGCAGCCAGAGCAGATTGGGACCCAACATGCTACACAAATCACAGGTGCTATTGAATCCTCACAGAATTAATTATAGAAGGTAATGATGAAAAAGTCCTGTTCCATTTCCTGGCCAATGCAGGATAATTCTTTTATAGCTTGATATACTTTCATTGGCCTGCCAAAATGTTGTAAGTAGACATTGTTATAGTAGTCAAGCCTGGAGGTGATGGAGACAAAAGTAGCTTTGAGCATCAGAGGTGAAAAGTGCTCAAAGTCAGAGTCATATAAATGCCCACTGGGCCAACTAAAAATTTCAGGCCATTGCTGTTACTGGCAATCTAGTAGCAGTGAAAGAACCAACAACACTCTGAAATATCAAGACAAAAAAAAATAGGGATTCCCCCGAATGGAATCAGTCACAACTCCCATCAGTTTACCCACAATACATGTTATTATCTACCTGTATTGTCTATATGAGCCTAAGGCAGCCTGCTGTGACAGAATATACCCGTGTTCACACCTTACTATAATAAATTTTGTACAAGGCATGTCTTGTAAGGTATCATTTGAAAACTCAGTATCGTCCTAATAAAATATGTGTTGCAACATTCTATGTGAAGTTATAAAATTCCACTGTATGGTGTTAACACCACACGTTCCAAACCTCACAGCTCTGCCCAAACTAACATTGGGAAACAGGTCTGTCCTAAACAAAGGAATGTGTGCTCTGCTTAATTTTCATTTAAGCAGCAAACAGAGTCATGAAGCAGGAAGGGACACAAAGAAAGCTCAAACAGGTGAGAAAAAAGCAGCAGGGAACATCCTTCCACATAGACTCTTTGGGTATGTCTACATAGCAAAGAAAAACTTGCAGCTGGCCAAAGCCAGCTGACTTGGGCTCATGCAGCTCAAGCTGCAGGGCTGTTTCATTGTTATGTAGGTTTCCAGGCTCAGGCTGGAGCCCAAGCTCTGTGACCCTCCCACCCCACAGAGTCATAGAGCCCACCCTCCAGCCCAAGCCCAGACATCTACACAGCAATGAAACAGACCCACAGCCCAAGCCCCGTGAGCTTGAGTCAGTTGGCATGGGCCAGATGCAGATGTCTAGTTGCTGTGTAGACATACTGTGTGCCTCCTATTGCCAAACTGGAAATGTTTTTCAAGAGAGGGACTGAAACTATAAAAAGGAGGGACAAACACCCTCCTCTCTCTCCTTGCCCATCACATTCACTGCACCTGAAGCGACAATGGAAGTATTCATTGGAATCTGGGAGAAGGGGTCCTCACCTATAGGGTTTGGGTCAATTAGACTGCTGAAAGCATGTGGTGAGAAACTTTGCTTGAATCTGATATAGTTTGTTGAGTAAGGTAATAGTAAACATCTTATCTTTATTTTTCTTGTAACCAGTTCTGACTTTTATGCCTCATTACTTGTACTCACTTAAAATCACTCCCTTTGTAGTTAATAAACTTGTCTTACTGTTTTATCTAATCCAGTGTGTTTAAATTGAAGTGTCTAGGTAACTCCATTTGAGGGGACAAGTTGTGTACATAGCTCCTAAAGGAATAATGGACTTAATATAACTTATATTGAGAGGGCTGGGCAGTGCAGGACATACATTTCTGGGGGGAAATCTAAGGCTGGGTGTGTGTTGGGGTTACCCTGCTGTATAACCCAGGCTGGTGAGACCCAGCGTGTAACCCAAGTGTGGCTTGCATGCTGAAAGGCTGTTTGTGAGCCGCCCCGGTGGAAGCTACTTCAGCAAGGCATTGTAAGGCATCCAAGGTTGCAGGGCAGGGTTGATACAGCTTAAATGTTTGCTGCTTAAATGCAAATTAAGCAGAGCACACATTCCTTTGTTTAGGACAGACCTGTTTCCCAACCTTAGTTTGGGAAGGTTGGTTAGGTTGCAGGGCAGGGGTGATACAGCTGCTAATTAGTCTGGATTTTACCCCTGTATGTCACACCTGTTCTTACCTATGGCAAGGGATTCCCCTCTTCCTCCCCTCCCCCCCCCCGATGTCTCTCATTCCCCCCAGTGGTCAACTAGTTACATGCAGTGTTGCAAATTAGTTGTTCTCTATCGCCTCCCCCCCTCATAAATTCGAACAACCCCTCTAATTTCAGTTCTATGGAAAAACAATGCCCTGGCCCTCTTTTGGTTAAGAATGATCAGGACAAGGCTAACACAGAATCTAAGATTGGTGAAGAAACATGGGCTGGAGTATCATCCGTAAGTGTGTGGTACTGTAGCCCAAAACTGTTTGGTGGACAGTCTCCTTGCTGGTTTGGAAGATAAAATAAAAAAAGAACAAGTTAAAAATCACTAAGAAAAGTTAGATGCCTGCAAGTCACCAGGGCCTGATGAAATGCATCCTAGAATACTCAAGGAGCTAATAGAGGAGGTATCTGAGCCTATAGCTATCATCTTTGGAAAATCATGGGAGACAGGAGAGATTCCAGAAGATTGGAAAAGGGCAAATATAGTGCCCATCTATAAAAAAGGAAATAAAAACAACCCAGGAAACTACAGACCAGTTAGTTTAACTTCTGTGGGAAGTTAATGGAGCAAGTAATTAAGGAAATCATCTGCAAACACTTGGAAGGTGGTAAGGTGATAGGGAATAGCCAGCATGGATTTGTAAAGAACAAATCATGTCAAACCAATCTGATAGCTTTCTTTGATAGGATAACAAGTCTTGTGGATAAGGGAGAAGTGGTGGATGTGGTATACCTAGACTTTAGTAAGGCATTTGATACAGTCTCGCATGATATTCTTATCAATAAACTAGGCAAATACAACTTAGATGGGGCTACTATAAGGTGGGTGCAGAACTGGCTGGATAACCGTACTCAGTGAGTAGTTATTAATGGTTCCCACTCCTGCTGGAAAGATATAACAAGTGGGGTTCCGCAGGGGTCTCTTTTGGGACCGGCTCTGTTCAATATCTTCATCAATGACTTAGATATTGGCATAGAAAGTACGCTTATTAAGTTTGCAGATGATACCAAACTGGGAGGGATTGCAACTGCTTTGGATAGGGTCATAGTTCAAAATGATCTGGACAAATTGGAGAAATGGTTTGAGGTAAACAGGATGAAGTTTAATAAAGAGAAATGCAAAGTGCTCCACTTAGGAAAGAACAATCAGTTTCACACATACAGAATGGGAAGAGACTGTCTAGGAAGGAGTACGGCAGAAAGGGATCTAGGGGTTATAGTGGACCACAAGCTAAATATGAGTCAACAGTGTGATGCTGTTGCAAAAAAAGCAAACATGATTCTGGGATGTATTAACAGGTGTGTTGTGAGCAAGACACGAGAAGTCATTCTTCCGCTCTACTCTGCGCTGGTTAGACCTCAACTGGAGTATTGTGTCCAGTTCTGGGCACCGCATTTCAAGAAAGATGTGGAGAAATTGGAGAGGGTCCAGAGAAGAGCAACAAGAATGATTAAAGGTCTAGAGAATATGACCTATGAAGGAAGGCTGAAAGAATTGGGTTTGTTTAGTTTGGAAAAAAGAAGACTGAGAGGGGACATGATAGCAGTTTTTAGGTATCTAAAAGGGTGTCATAAGGAGGAGGGAGAAAACTTGTTCATCTTAGCCTCTAAGGATAGAACAAGAAGCAATGGGCTTAAACTGCAACAAGGGAGGTTTAGGTTGGATATTAGGAAAAAGTTCCTAACTGTCAGGGTGGTTAAACACTGGAATAAACTGCCTATGGAGGTTGTGGAATTTCCATCTCTGGAGATATTTAAGAGTAGGTTAGATAAATGTCTATCTGGGATGGTCTATACAGTATTTGGTCCTGCCATGAGGGCAGGGGACTGGACTCGATGACCTCTCGAGGTCCCTTCCAGCCCTAGAATCTATGAATCTCCTCCAGTGGTCTCACATACATATTGAAAACAAGGGTGACAGGATGGCAGGTCATGACACCCTTCCCGTAAGATGTGTCATTGCTTCTCACAATCACATGACTCAATCCTAAAATATTTTCTACAAATTATAAGTGAAAAAAGTGGATTATAAAGATGATAGGACTGCCCCCATTCTCCCTGCCTTGCATCACTTCAGCAGGGCCAATGAGTCAGAAAGCAGCTTAATTAGCCAGTTGGAGATCCCAGTTTACAGAATCCTCTGGGGATGCTGAGCTGGCATAGGGGATGTTTTGAGGATGTGGTCAATGAAAGGGAGTCATCCCCAGATGCTGAAAAAGCTCTTGTGGACTTTTGTAGTTGGGCATTACTTAGAAAAGCCCTAGGGACAGGGTGTAAAAATGGAGCACAGCCACTTTTGTGTGCCTCTCAAGTGCAATGCTGAGCACAGCACAGCCATACCCAAGGATTAGGCCTGCTCCATTTTGAACAGAGCACGTTATTATTTTAGCTAAGTAAAGCAAGCTCAGGGAAGAGCACAGTGAGCTGCAGGGGACCAAAGCTCCTTTTATCATTATTCCAAAATGAGATAAAGTGAAGAGATGGGCATGAAGAATATCAGACACTAAACAGCATCCCTCTGTGAAAATCTAAAGTGTAAACTTTCCATTAGATGAAGACTTAGAGTGAGATGGTTTGCTAGGAGAAAAAATATTCTGAGAAAGTGTGAGAGATCTGAGAGAGTCCTTGTAAAAATATTAGGGAATAAAGCTAGAGGGTTTGTTTGGAAACTATATCCATAAAAAGAGTGTGTTGGTTCTTTCCCAGTTACCAGTGAGCCATTCTACAGACAGGGGAATAGTAGATGGAAGATGCCAGGTCAATGGAGCATACTCTTTTTTCCCCCCTTCAGGTAAGGATATGCCCACCTTCGAGCAGCTGTGAAATCTCCATATACTGGGGGAAAGCCTCAATGATATGGACTCTAATTCTTTCATAAGGCAGTTTGCCAGGTAACATATCCCTTGACTGGAACTCTATGGTCATTTATAAATGTGTAAAATCTTCTCTCCAGCTCCACACTGGTCAGGTCACATTTAAAAGAATTGCTTCTAATCCTGGCCCATCTATCTGTAAACACATCCGACAGAGGGCTTGCTTTACTCACAATGCCCAGTTGGCCCTTGGACAGCACCAGTCTTTAACAAAGGCCTTACTTACTGGTTGGCTTTTGGCAAGTCTATGTGATGCCAACCAATCATAAAGAGCATTGTTAGTGATGCTGATCGTGCACAGTTTGCAGGTGAAAGAAGTGTGAGAGTTTCTGATTCCTCACACATGTTAAAATCAGTGGACTCAATCTACAGGAGAAGTAAGCAATTTCTGGCTTGTTTAAGGTTGGTCAGTGTCTTTACCAACATCATCAAGATAAATTACTTACTACTACATCCAGTTAATAGAGATTCTCCTTTAGCTGAAGTGATCGATGCCTGTGTTTCTGGAAATAAAGGACCTAGGTGTGGGATTAGCTGGTATATGTGCCTGTAGTCTGCAGCATACATTTTAATGCTCAAACAGCAAGTCCAGCCATCTGATAGGAGACTTTTTGGTAAAGTCAGTGCTATCTGATACCACTGCGAAGCATTTGGTTCTTTTGACTTCATAGATGATGAAATATTGTTCCCTTTTCTTTAGAAAATCTTTTCTAGTCATTTCACAGCAGCAACAGTGCATAATTCTTTAGGAAACCAAGCCATTTGGAGGGGGTTGCCTCAGTGGATTACATTGGAACTCTGAGCATCAGCATATTTTTCAGGCTCCTTAGTGATGGCACTGCATGGTGACTAGTTGATCAGAATGATATGGTATCTGGGAATGTCAGGGCTCAGAGTAACAGTTTTACATTATAATATGTGGTAAGCAGTAATAAGATGCTGTAGAATAGTTTTGGGTACAGATGGGTCTGAACCAAATTTTCAGATTATGAGTTTGGAGCCAAACTTTGAGGGTGATCCCTAGTTGTGAGAAAGCACAAAAGCTAAAGAGGCAGAAGCAGGGATCCTGCAAATAAAAGTGATGGTCCCTAATGGCAGGAAGGTTAATAAAAGAAAAAAAATGGCTTGTATGAATGCCAGTTTCTGTCCATGTCTCATATTGGTACTTAGGAGGATGTTTTCACTTAGCCACTTCTGTCCCTTTGCAGAGGTGAGAGAGATGCTGTTAATAACAAAGACTGTCCCTGATGATGGCAAGTCTAATTACAGGGGGCAAAAAACCCCACCAAGAAGGTAAAATGAAAGAAAAGATTTGTGTTTTTTTTTCCCCTGGACGTCAGTTTATTACCAGCCTGACACTGTAACTTTAAGGGTCATTTCTCTGCAATCACTAAAATACCAAAACAGGAAAAGCAGAACATAAGCAGAAGCAAGAGTAAAAACCCTTGATAGTTCCATTCTGAAAATATTTTTCCATAAGAATTCCTTGTAAAAGTCCCCCCCTCACACACTTTTCATTGCATTCCCCTCTTTACAGAAACATTAAATGGAGAAAGGAATGACTGGTTTGAAAGACACTGAAACCAGAGCCTAAATAAAATACTTGATAAAAAATTCACTCTTTGTTCTGAAGAAAATGTTAGGGTTTTGCAGACATCTTCCTAAAAAAATGTCACTGTAATGTGACCTCACTGTAATGTGACCTCAGCCTCATCTCTAACTTCACCCCCCTAAAATTGAGCCTATATATTTGTTATAGTTAAGCTCAAACTACAAAGTCTAGATCTACATTTAAAATACACCCAAAGATCAGATCCAGGATTATGGATAGAAGGGCCATTTGTGAAATATGGATCTGGAACTGAGGCTTGGTCTACACTAGAAACTTAGGTTGGTATAACTATGTCGCTCAAGGGTGTGGAAAATCCACTCCCCTGAGTGACATAGTTATACCAGCCTAATCCCCAGTGTAGACAACACTATGTCGACAGGAGGGCTTCTCCCATCGACACAGATACCACCTCTTGGGGAGGTAGAGTACCTAGGCTGACGGGAGAAGCTCTCCCATTGGCATAGGTAGCGTCTTCACTAAGCGCTACAGCGGTATAGCTGCATCGGTGCAGCAAAGCCCCTGCAGCACTGTCAGTGTGCAAGCCCGGATTTTGTATTTCTAACATTCCTAAAGGTCAGCATTGTTCAGATCAGGGGGAGTTGTTCAGGCCCATCTCTATGAATTTTGTACCTCAGTAGTGATCTGCAAATTAAACACCAGCATTAGCACACCCATATCAAGAAGTTACTTTTTTCTAACTGCCCAGTTTTCATGCAAAATGCCATTTACACACACACATGCAAGGTTTTGAGCAAGCAAATCTAGCTGCTAACCTATCTGGATGAAGAACTAAGCCATTATTCTCTCCTATTAAACACCTAACCACTACAAAGAGAATAAAGATAAATTTTAGCCCAAAAGGTGAATGCTTGGAAAAGTTATGTGTTTGAAAACAGCTACTGTCTGAAAGATATGAATTTAATGTAATCATAGTCTAATGGGTATGTGCTCCAAGGCCTGTCCATGATGGATTCCACATTTACATAGAGGCATTCAATGGTACAGCAATTTTGCATAGTAACAGCTTCATATCAACTAGAATTCATAAATTGTACAGAGAGATTCCCCAAATAATCACAGAGGTAAAGCCCAATCTTTGGCACATAGGTTTTCTACAAAAATACAGATTAAAACCTGACTGCATAACTCTGTAGGGCTTGTTGTTCTGACCTGGATCATTCACAGTTCAGGTCAGACAATCTTTGATCATTTGCTGTCCAGGTCAATTACCTGCCCTGGATCTTTCCACCCTGACCTTGGGCAGCATTCTTACATAGAACCAGTTTGCACTAAATTAGATAATCTCATTTCACATTTTGGGAAGCTGTATTGAAGTTCAAGACTTCTTGATTAATTTAATCCTGAGCAGGGAACAGAGAATGACATAACATGCGAGTTTATGGGTTGATCCAAAGCCTTTTGAATCAATTGGAATCTTTTCATTGATTGCAATCGGATTTGGATCAGGGTCTCATTTCTTGAAAGCAGTGACAACATATTTCTTAGATGAAGCAGGGATACTAAGTTTCAACATTTATTCATTTGGATCTTTCACTGTTTAATGAGTCTCTTCATCCTATTCCCCTTCTCAGGTCTTAGCTATGGCGGGCATTAGCACCGCATTAGGCAATGGAAGAAAGACTGGCATCCATCTTTTGAAAGAGATACACAACTGGGGCCACTCATGGCTATTAAAGATCCCATGACACTTTTTGCAAGAGCAAAGATATTAATACCAGCATCCTGGCCAAATTCCAATCTCTGTAATTACACTCTGCCTATCTAAATTCCTCCTTTAGTTGCAGCTGGAAAAGTTATCCACCAATTTCCTCCCTATTGCTATAATGAATTCTTTAATAAAATACAATAAAGACTAGAAACATAAAACATGTACATCTAATGTCACTCACAGGATGTCATTCCATTCCATGACAATGCACAGAACACACCATGCTTCTCACAATGTAATATATATCAAATACAACGTTTAACCAGTGCCCTCAATCCTGGAGGACGAAAATGTCACATGTGCAATGCTCCCAGGCCTAGCAAGCCTGTGGTGCAACAGTCTGGAGGTCATTCTTGGAGCTGGATCTACAAGTTCCAATAACTTATGCTATTCACTGAGACAGTAGGAGTCTGAGTTACAAAATGGTTTTTATTCAATATACACCTCTTCCCCCCACACACTATTTTGTATCTAGCTAGCTATCCACATATACTGGCGTGTGTGCACATGCGCGCACACACTTCTGTTTTTCTTTAGCCGTGATATGATTGACACTCTCTGAAACCCAAAGTTGGAATGAAGAACATGTACCAATGATGGTTTCCCTAGCAACGGGAACCATGTGAATGCTCTCCTTCCCTCCTTGGTTCTCTCTGTAGTTCATTTAGTAATTTCTGCATTGGTTTGCTGGGAAACAAAGCCTAATGCTCAATTCAAAACTTTTTCAATTAACCAAAGTGGAAGTTAAATGTTTTTGTTGTTAGTTAAGGCAGATCTTGACTCAGGGACATAGATGACAGGAGGGCAAGGGAAACCAGTTCAAGGCAGCAAAAAAACCCAACAAAACTCTACTTCCTGGGTATAGCATGTTTGAAATCTAGTTAGCTTTTTAAAAAGAGTTAAAAGTAGTTTCAGGCAGAACAGCTGCCCTTAAGTTCCTAGTTCAACTGTTTCTGTGGCATTTTACGGGCACGGTTAACCATCAGTCAGTTTCCAGACTAGAAGATTCTTTCAGAGTGTGAGAAAAATGTTTTTCCCACAATACACTCAATCACTTTCACATGTTGTTTGAGAAAGACACAATGGGGGAAGCTGACTGACTGTAGAGAGAGTACAGTGAAACTGATTATACACAAGTCACCGACAAATGCACAAACTAAACAAATTGAAAAATATAGAGGTTTGTCCCCTCTAATCTCTTTCAGTTATAGCAAGCTTGTAACAAAAGAAGGTATACAATTCTCAGACAGCTATGTGACTAATATGTACTGAAGGTACTACTAAGCATAACAAAATTCCTGTTGCCACCTTGCTCCCTGAGATGTAAATAACACCAACCAATTATCCATTATAATTTGGGTTGGGTCCAAAGAGCTGTTTTGATTCTTAATAGGGTAACATTTAAGAGAGGACTCAAAATTCAGCCTATCCTGTCCTGTAGATTTGAATGTAACAATTTCGAACATTTACCCTTCCCTGGGGTTATTCAGCCAAAAAGAAATCGCTACCATATCAGATAGCTGATCCTGGGGTGGGGCAAGGCGTGGAAACATATGGAGAAAAGATATCCGATAGTTTAAGGTAGAGAAGGGAGTTTAATTATGAATACCTGGAAGAAATTAAAAATAGGAAAATTCAGGATGAGTGTGACATTGTGAGTATGATGCTGGCAAGCAGATGCCAGCTGTTGCCCAGGCTAAACGCATTAGCTAAGAACTAACAAACTCATAGCTGGAGACCAAACCAGTGCACCTCTATGTTTGTTTTGCTCAAAATAGGTATTAGTCTTATAAGACTGTATTTAGTGTTTAGTCTCTACGAAATGCTTGTAAATTGCTGCATGTGTTAATCTCACTTGCAATGTCTGTATTTCATGCTATGAGAAAATATGCTTTATGACTTTGAAAGTGTTTGCTCTGAACTTGTGAGCTCAGGCACAGGAATCACACCCCCTGCCCCCATCCAATAGGACTATCAAAATCCGACGGGCCATCAAGAAACATTACAGTACAAAAGATTAGTTAATGGCCATATCCCACCTTGGAAGTGCTACAGGCAAGGAATCTCCTCCTGTGGACTTGGAAGCTGAATGAAGGAAATAAAACAAGGTCACAGGAAAATTTTCCAGCTCTTTGCTGTTTGAACTCTGACAGGGCTAGAGACACCAAACTGAAGCCAGAGATCCCCAGTGGCTGCCTCCTGGGTCCTCCCTGAAAGACACTTTCAATTGACAGATCACCACATCCTGGTCACTCTTAGGATTTACATGATAACGTTTGTGTGTATATATGTTTGCTTGCTTTAACATGCAAATAACCATCTCATTTCTTTTTCCTAGTTAATAAACCTTTAGTTAGTTTATTAAGGGATTGGCTACAGGCGTTGTCTTTGGTGTAAGATCTAGAGCACCAACTGATCTTGGATAAGTGTCTGGTCTCTTGGGACTGAAAGCAACCTGAATATAGTGTGATTTTTGGTGTAAGTGACCATTTATCACTAAATCCAGTTTGTCTGGGTGGCAAGATAGATTGGAGAGTCCAAGAGGACTGTCTGTGACTCCACGGTAAGACTGGTATAGTGATCCAGGAGTTCACACTTGTTACTGGCTTGGTGAAATCTAATTAGAACACACCACCACTTTAGGCACTCACGGTTGTGAGCCACTCCAGACAGTGTGACAGAGATTGCAGATTGATTCCCAGGTAGAGTGGTGTGCACCCTACTGCTTAGAACAAATTACAACTTCTCTGGACAAAACACTACAAAAATGATTGTCTTGGCAGGAAAAGAGAGCAGGTGATCTCAAATTCCTGTGATTTTGTGATTAATTGCTAAAAAACGTACACAGTCATGTCTCTCTTTCTGATTCTTCTGCAATGTGCTTGGCTGTCATTAAACTGTTTTCAACACCAACATAAAAAAGAAATGGCAGCCACCAATGAAAGTATATTTCATAATTAAAAGCTTGCTTCATCCTCATTGATACGTTAGGGGTCAGGCTGGATGACACAAGTGGCCCTTGCTGGCAGGACTGTCTAGGAGTACGTAATTGGAGTGTAAATTATTTTTCTTCTATAAATAATTCCTGATGATATTGCAATTTGTAAACAGTGCAGTTTGTTTCCCCCAAAATAGCTTTGTGCTATCTGACAGCACTGGAAAGTCTTTGAGTTTTGGTTATGTTCTATTCCTGTTTATATCTCAGTAGAATATCTCTTTCCATGCCCACAAGGAATTGGGTCTGCTTTTCCAACTGCTCTATTAGAGCCATATCACATAAGTGCCTTTTATTTCCTCAGGTGGGAAAGTGATCTGCCTGCACACACATTTATTATTTTTAAGACTTTATTTTTATGTGACTGCAGTGGTATATATCACAGGTGGCTGATGGCGCTCATTAGAATTATTTGGAACTCCTTGGTGCTCTTTAAAAGGCAATTAAAATGAGAATGGAAATGACTGTACGTGGTCAGGTGCACAGCTGACTCACACGGCTGCTGCCCTAGAATTCACACATTTGCCAACAGAATGTATAAAGGGAACTTGCACCAGCACACCATAGTGCAGCTGCACTAATGGCTTTCCAAACTTCGCCACTCTAACTTGCCCAAGAGAATCCTTAAAACTGCACCTGTTATCAAGACTTCTACATTAACCTTTCCAATGCTATGCCAGTTTGAAGACCCTTTTAGCCTATTTAGTGATTATAATAACACGCTACGTAGTGCATGTCCGCAGACCTCTGAGGTGGACAGAGTATGCCACCAGCCTTTTAGCCTTACTGCAGAGCGCAATACTATCAAGAGATAGTTTGAAAGGGCAATGACTTCCTTTTTCTCAGTAAAAAAGAGAGAGCTTGAACTTGGTTCATCACAGAAAAGACTGAGAATTCTGATGCTAGATTTGACTTGCCAACCGAGAAGTCAACCAGTAGCACAACATATTGCCATGTAAGAACCTACGCCGAGGTTCCAACTTGATTCTTTGTCCCATGGTAGGGAGTGGTGTGGAATGCAGCCCACAGGGAGGAGGAGCACTTCATGTGGCTTTGTAAAAGCTTCTCTGGCCATTTCAAGAAAGACACTGATGCATCAAACTCTCCCCAGCCAAAGAAGGGCCAACACAATGTTAGGGTTTTGTAGGTGAGTAAAGGGACTAGGAGCTAGAGTGAGGAGGAGTCCTGAAAGGATACATGCCTTTTTTATTATTCATGTATTATGTCTGTGGCTCCTGCAGTGGTTAAAGTTAAGCACCTGCTGAAGTGTTTTGCTGAATCTGGGCAAGAATTCTCAGCCTCTGGCAGAATCAAGCCCTAATTACACAGGGAATTCACGATCTCTTGCCTCCTCTAAGTGTATTTCCTGGCCCCCAAAGCTCCAAAGGCAGTACTTGTCTAGGAGCAAACTGGCAGATAAACAGTCCTACAGAAAAGAAGAATGTGAGACAATGTACAGGAGAGTCTATCAGTGTATTCAGAATTTAGCCATCCTCATGCATCAGAGAAAGAAAGATAGAACCTGCATACTAGTATGAACGTATTTTAATGTGTAATTCTCTTATGGAAAAGTATGTAGGTTTTTAGAGTAAATTCTATAGAACCCACTGGTTTAATCCCTAGTAACTTCCACAGGACTTTTCATAAGGCAGAGTAAAGTTTTGGTTCAGTGTTTCAATAGTAGCTAATGTGAATAATAATTGCAAAGTTATTATAATTTTAAATAGTATGATAATAAACTAATAGGTTAAACTTCTAGTAACTCAGGAAATTTCACAAACCTCCTGTCAAGTTCCTTTCTGTTTAATATTTTATTTTTATTAAGTAGCACCATATGAGTGCTTAGCACTTTACAGACATATAAGATGACATGATCCTTGCCTCAAGGAATTTATAATCTAATACAGTTAACAGATTTTCCCTTAAGAGGAACCTTGCATTTTTTCTTTTTCTTTTTGTATTTATTTTTCAACCATGTACATGGTTCCTAGAGTTCTATAGCTTTAGGTGCAATAAGGTTTTTAATCTCTTCTGGCTGATCCCTGGGAGGAAGTTAGAGAACTTTCACCTAAGCCACTGCACCATCTCATAGAATGCTGCTGTGCTGGGCAATTCATGGCCAGTCCTACCAAGACCTTGTGTGACCTGAAAATTTGGAGAGTGGGGTTTGCAGGAAATAAAACCTTGATCAGCACCATCCCTGCACCTAAAGGATCAAATAAAACTTCCCCTATTCTCTAGATTTTACGCTGTTATAATCACACAAAACAACAAAAACAAAAGAGAGGTTCTCTGGAGCAAAGAGAAGGCTGACCATGGATGGAAACATTCTTGCCTCAGGGGAGAGGAGATAAAACACAGGAGGGAAGCAGCAGCAATTTGGAGATTCAAACTCTAATTAAGTAACTCTGCCTACTGTCCAGCACCCCTCAACAAGATTTTAGCTGCTGGGCTGAGTCATAATTCAAGAGAAGGGAGGACAAAGGCAGCAAGTATCAGCTTCAGAAGTGAGAGCCTGGAAATCCTGAGATTTGACAAAGCTGAAACATGGCTAATGCAAAGGGCAAACACTGGAATGAGTTGGTTTGATGTTTTGTTTCTAAACATCAGTTCTGAATTGCTGTTGTAAAAGGCTTCCTGATATTTCTCTGCTCTGTGTACACACATAACTCTTATTAATGTTAATGAGAGTTACCTTTAGATAGTGAGGGGGTAATAGACCTTTTCATTATTAGTATAGAACCAAAACATTTTCCCAATTTGCAGGATTAGGAGGAGGTATGTGTCCTGAATTCCAGTTGATCTAAACCACCCCCTGAGAGCCCCATATATTTAGGAAACAGCAGTTTGGAAGCCTTCAATTAATCAGGTTTTGTCGTAACTGCAACCCATATTAATTGGAAACATAGTAAAAACTGCCTTTATGAGGATGGGTGAGAGGTTGGGGGGGAGGGGGGAATCATCACGTTTTTCTATTTGCTCGTCTCATGGTCATTATTTTCTGAATCTGGTTTATTTCTGAATGATTATTAAAAATTGCATATCAAACAGCATTTATCTAACCATTTTTAAACCATGCCAAGATGAAAACTAATCTTTTTTGTAATCAATATGCAGAGAAGAAGAGAAACAGCAGCAAAGCAGTTGCTGCATGTTTGCTGACAAAATATTTAATCCAAACATTTAATTTCAATCTGCCACTGTTCTCAGTTGGTATAATTACCTTAAGCAAATATCATGAAGTAAGGAACAGAAAATAGTCTCAGCCACTGAAATGTAAATAATAAAACAATCATATTCACACTTTTAAAGCCAGATAATTCCATCTTAGAATCACTTCTGTGGACTATTTTAAACATGTAAGTGATTTTAAATTATTTTTTAACATAATGAGCTGTGATTCTGGCTACATATTGGTGAGTAGTGAAACAGGTTTAATCTTCCTGGCTGCCCTTGCCTACCATGATGCAATACAGCACAGTTAAATTACATTCACAGATTTTGCTGTTCATACGGATAGGAATGTGAAAACAGTGACATGGATATAACAAGGATCAACACAAACATTCACACAAACCTGCGACATTAATCAATCCAAATCATCTTGAGTTTTAAAAAAAGTTCAAATAAAAATTTCTGTTATTATTTTTCAGCAGATCTTGGAGTTTGTGATTCAAATTTAATGATGTACTGGATTTCTTCAGATTTGTGGAGGAAAATAATCCAGTGACATTTACCAAATAGTCTACAAATTATTCATACTAAAATGATACAGCAAATTTTGAGTTTCACTGAAAAATCAGACATGCAACCCTGCTACTGTGTCCCAAAAGCCTGGACAAACTCAATACCATTTTCTCCCAATCAATCAACCTAGCCATCAAGTTATATAAGACCCCAGTAAAGTAATATCTGAGAGCTAGATCCACAAAGGGATTTAGCTGCATAACTGCAACCTCAACCTGTAGTCACCCAAATTCCCAAGGCACCTAAGTTTCTGCTTGGCAGAGTCCCCTAAGTTTCTGCTGGTAGGCATGCACAAGCCACCTAAATCCTCATGCTGCTAAGCTGCTCAGTGCCTAAGTCTTAGGCTAGGTCTACACTAAGGGGGGGGGGGTCGATTTAAGATATGCAAATTCAGCTACGCGAATAGCGTAGCTGAATTCGGCGTATGCTATTCGACTTACCCCGCTGTGAGGACGGCGGCAAATCGACCGCCGCAGCTCCCCCGTCGACGGCGCTTACTCCTCCTGACGAGGTGGGAGTAAGCGCGTCGATTCGGGGATCGATGTATCCGTCTAGATGAGACGCGATAACTTGATCCCCGAGAGATCGATTTCTACCTGCCGATCCGGGCGGGTAGTGTAGACTAGCCCTTAGAGGGATCCTCAAACTAGGCCTTCCTCCACCTATCTGGTGGGCATTCTTTACCATATTGGGCTCTGCAGAAAACACAGCCCAGGAGATGGTGATGCCCCAAATATACCCAATAACTCAGAGGAGAGAGCTCTCAACCAAGGTGTGAGAGTCCCAATGAATAGTTAAATATTTTACACACCCTGGAACAGCTTCAACAAGGGCGATTGAGAGACCCACCCTAGAATATTCCATAGCCCAGGAAGGTCAGGGCCCTCAGCAGGGAGGTGGGAGACCTGGTTCAAGCCCTTACGCTGAATCAGACTAAGTGAGGGGTAGGAGCCTTTCCCCCCACATCCTGGATGAGTGCTCTAACCACTGAGCAGTTAGGTACGGGGGAGGGGAAGACACCAGCAAGTGCTCCTTGTTTTTTGTTTCACAAAAAAGGGCTGACCTGGCTAAGGTACCTGACTCCAGGAGAGGTTTCACAGCCATGAACCCCAAGTGGAGGGAGGCACCTTCCTCCGGCCATGAGTTAGGCACTTAACTGTCTTTTGTGGGCAGGGCTTGGGCTATACCCCTCCTCTTGGTATTTCCTACTGGCTAATTTAGGAAGCTCCTCACTCAGCTTGTTGGCTTTTGTGAAGCTCATTCTTAGGCACCTAACTCTGGCACATCTGTTTGACTATATATTGTTCTTTTTATACATTTATACATTATACATTTCTGTAATTTTATTTTACTTCTATAGAGGGATTCCCCCCAAAGACCTTTATTTCTCCCCTTTGCTTCCCCTCTTCAAAGTAACTGTGTCACCCTCTCCTGGACAGGGTAGATCAGGGGTTCTCAAACTGGTGGTTGTGACCCGTCAGGGGGTCGCGAGGTTATTACGTGGGGGGTCACGAGCTGTCAGCCTTCACCCCAAACTCCACTTTACTACCATCATTTATAATAGTGTTAAATATAAAAAAGTGTTTTTAATTTATAAGGGAGTCACAATCAGAGGCTTGCTGTGTCACCAGTACAAAAGTTTGAGAACCACTGAGGTAGATAATACTATTAATGTGGACCACTAGAGGTTGCTGGAAATCAGTCCACTCCCTTCCCTCACCACCTCAGACCAATAGCACTGTTCCCCTAGGGAGCAGGGGACTAAGCTGGGGAATAGGGGACCAATCTTGCTATTTTCTCCCCCCGTCCCTCACCCAGTCCATACTTTGCACTGCCACTAGTTTCTGAATCAGACTATTTATATAATATTGTTCCGACATATCACAGATGAGAGGCAAGCTTGTATAATGTAGGTGTTTTGTGCGTATGTGTTGTTCTTTTTACTATTAGCACTGGTTCACTTTAAAACAGCATGGAGGATCTCGCTAATTCAATTGGTTTGTACTTGCAAAGAGTACAAATTAATTATGTAACCCAACCCACACAGATCATCCAGACTAACTAGCTACAATTAGGAAACTAGCAACAAAAAGAAAACAGGACAAAGTGATCTAGGCAGATTCCAAAGAACCTCACTGGGTACTGTTGCTTCTAGAATAATTACAACAATAATTCTTTGAAGTGAAGGGTGCAATTTTGTTTACTTCTTAACCAGACTTGCTTGTATTACAGGTCAAGCATGCGTGTCAAAAACTGCTGGCTTTTCTGCAGTGATTTCTGTTACTTATCAGATGTGTTTACATGGCTAAACAGTTAGCACTCCTCTCTCCTTTCTAAACCCAGCACAAAATAAAAGAATTCAGCTGCAGCAATAAGCAAGGAAGGCACAAACTGACAATGGCAGGCATAGTTCTTTATTTATTGCTCCCAGCAGGTGTCAGATGCCGCAGTTTCTTTACAACCATCAACACCCTGGGGCTTTTTAGTTCCACATATAAGACAAGGGAAGATGGGGGATGGCAACTAACCTCGAGGGATTAGGTACCTGAATCCTATCCCAACTACTAGCAGACTCCAGCTGTGTTTAAATGTTTTTTGAAGAATTTCTGATGTTCAGTGGCTGCTGATTACTTCCAGATTTTAGTTCTACCCCAGTGGAGATCTGCTGCAAAGAGTTTAGCAGTTGTTGTTAAAAATTGCAATTGTACCAATGAAATGTCTTCTTTAAAACTAGTTTGAAAACATGAACTGTTACAGCAGTGTTAAAAGAAAAAAAGAAAAGAAAAAGAAAAGATAAATCCACTGACTCTTTACAAAGACAGTCAACACAGTGAAAAGAGACTCAAGCAAGGTGTGTGGCAGGGTAAGACTAGACCATATTTATTTTGGGTTCTCTGCAGATTCTTTCAGCAGATATTATAGTCACATTGTTACCTTCAGAAGTCTGATCTTAAACACTGACATCAACCCAAGCAAAACTCCTTTGGCACTGAAGTTAATGTAAGTTTTATTTCAATCAGAGCCCAGGCATGGGCTCTAACTCTTTTCCTCCATCAATGTGTGTGTGTATATCTGTTTAGATACATCTAAAGTTTTGAAGAAATTATATTCAATTTAAGATCAGTATAGTACAAAATAAAACAGGAGATTTGTTCACCAGAGAAAAGATGAGACCAAATTCTATTCTTGGATACAGGGGTGTAAATCTGAACTCAACTGACTTCAATAGGGCTGCACAATGGGTAAGTCATTGCAAAATTTGGTCTATTAACCCTAGGAGTCAGCTCTTTCTATGCTCACTTGAGCTCCCTTCTGTTTGCATGCTAGTTTTAGGATGAAAAACATGCTCATATCTGGAGAGACTATTGTTTCACCAAAGAATGAGGCTAGTTAAAGAGAGGAAAATCTAAGAAATATTGTAGCACATTTAAGTGCCTATTACAGGTTTCTCTACTGACTTAAATTAAGCTCTTGCTATATAAATGAGTTTGTATAACTTTGTAAAACAGAAGGCAAGACTCAGTTTTATTAAGCACTTAGGACAAAACAAATATTGTTCAAATCTAAAATAATCTAACTCTCTAGGAGGCTCATGAGCTATCTTTTTTCAAGATTTACACTTCCTACCCACCTTTCTCTGAGGAATGCTAAATTTTAAATTCAGTATGTAAAACTCTCTCTCAAAACAAGAGGCAGCTAGATATTCAAATACAGTATTATGCAATATCCTCCCACAGTGAGTCATCTGTGAAGCTGTGCAAAATGCTTGCAGCAAGACTAAGAGCACATGAAACTCAAACTCATTCCATGTTCACAGGTTTTTGGAACCGTTGAGTAGAGATGGGTCCAAATGATAAAATTCAGCTCTGGAGTCTAACTTCTAAGTTTGCCGGTGTTTAGATCCAAAGTCAGTAATATTAGGGCTTCTGTCTATATAGCAAGCTGCAGAATTGGGCAAATAATCACAAATAATTGAGCAGGTTATATTCCAACCAGCAGAGGGCAGACAGCAACACATTTACTTTACAAACCAGCCAATACATTGTCTTGAGGCCTTGTGTTTTTCCAGCAACATTTGTCCATAGGGAAAAAACAGGGTGTCTGTTAGTCTACGGCATAATCCTATAATGGAAGGGATTTCATTTCATTACAGTGCCAAGGTGCAGTGGAATTAAAGTCACAGAATCCTATCACATCAACATTTTTATTAACAATTATTTTATTATTAAATATGCATTTATTAGAGAGGGGTTGTTTGGAGACTTTGTTATGGAAATAAGTGTGATGCCTAGATGTATCTGTGCACTCAACAAGGACTCTCGGCAGCACATGACATACCTCCGGCTGCATTGTCTGAGAAAGGATTATTTCATTTAACTACCTCATACCACAAGCAACTGTATCTATTAGTACAAATGCAACTTTGTCATTGCAATTGGTCTCACTTTTGTGTGTGTATTATAGTGCACTGTAGTCTCAACTCCTGTATCAAATAGCTCCCACTCCATAGAATACATGTTACAGTAATGAAAGAGGCAAGATACAAGAAGGGAAATAATGGTGATAGCTTCTGATACAAAGACTATAGACTCTGCAGGTTCTAGAACTGCATCCCCAGCTCAATTAGAGGGGGCATTTTGCTGCAACTGCCACTACTTCTGTTGCACCACTTGCAACTCTGGGTTGTTGCCCAGCTAACCAAAAACTGCACTGGTGTCAATGCTGTGACTTGTGAACCTGAAAAAGCCAGTGATGTGACTAAATACAATCAAAACCTTTCCCACTCTTTCTTGTCTTCCACCAGAAAGCAAACCAGTAAAAGAAGTCACCTCTACACTGTTGAGATCAGAGAATACAGAATAATCAAAAAAGGAAGGCACAAGTGGAGAGAGTGGTTTGGAAGTACAGGTGATTTGGGGACAGCAGTCAATAGCGAGAGCCTGAGGTGTCTTCTCCTAAGAGGCCATTTAAGTCTTAGGCTTCAGCCTAATTAAAAAAAACATCTTCACTACAAATTTGAACCATAAAGTAACTGTGTTAGCGGACAACTGTTTTGTAACCAGGACCACTGACATGGGTTTGACCATCGTGTAGATGGGCACCAAAAGACATAAGAAGACGACAGACAGATAAAGCATGAGAGGTTTGCCCCATAAATTACCACAAAGCTAACTCATTGTCCTCCTTCTGTTCCCTCCTTAAAACTCTAGGTAATATTGTAATACAAATAAAATGATAATAGGATACAGACTACTTTGGTAGAAATGCATTTGGTGGTGCTACCAATGCCAACTAAGGCACGTGTGGGGTTAAAAGTGCTACTGAACAGAAAAGGAGAACATTTCAAACAAAAATGTGCAAAACTAATGGAAAACATAGTTCAACAGTGAAACATACTCGGTAGTTAACAAACCACGTTAAGTACCTCAAGTGATCAGTTGCTTATTTTATTATTTTATCATCATTACAAGAAAAGTTTTAACAGGCTTCCCTGCTCAAAAGTAATTTCCATCTCATTAATATGGAAGCTAACTTCAATGTTGCAATTTTATGTAGCATACCAAAAAAAAAAAAAATCCAGCCAGCACAGCAAAATAATGCACAGCAGGGAAACATCTTAGATAAAATTGAAGTGTAATTCCTTCTATTTCTAACAGAGCTAAAGAATGCATTTTAATACAGAAACACAATAGACACTGAGATTGCTAGAGTCATAGGCATGTGGAAAATGTGTGTGTGTAAAAATATTATTCAAAGTATTTTCTGATTCTCTTCAAAAACAGAAATTTTACAATGAGTTTATTTCTCTATAGTAACATTACATATGTCTGTTTCTATTACTGTAAACAACCCCCTCCCCCTCAAATCCTATTATTTATTCAACCACAACCTCTACTTACTCTTAAATAAGTCTCTAAATAGGTGCTTTGCTCTTATAGGGACATTAATTCTGATCCTCAGAAATGAACACAATATTTCAGATTCTGATCATACTTCTTGAAACAGTTCAAAACATCCCTTTTTTAAAGAATGCTTTACAAATGCTGAATTTCAGCTCATTGTCAAAAGGTGGGTTCTGAACACCAATATAATAACTTACATAAGAACTTTATAAATGTTCTATGAATTATATAGTTTGACCCCAGTTGCCAAGTTTTTCAAGACTTTCCCCCCACCCACATAGTGCACCCCATTCTTTGCCAAAATTCATAGATCCTTGAGCTAATCTCTTTACAGTTGTCTTTGAATCCATCACATGGTCAAACTGCAAAGAACGTCAGGACACTGTTTTCCTTCTTCATCCCACTTTCTTTTAACTTTCTAGAAGCACTTTATAAGAGTCGACATCAATTAATACTAAATTACAATGGGATTCTTATGGGATCACATGTTATATCCTCCTGGATGCCAAAACCCTTCACAATGATGAATGTTGTACGATGAATACCAAACACTTTTATAATGATTATGCCATTTACTGAAAAGTGTTGCCAATCTCCCTTTGATTCTGAAGAAGCTGAACATCTTTATCCATTTGAAAATAAGATCTTGTGCTCATGAGATCTACACAAAGGCCCTTTTATGTGGGCCAAAAGGATGTTTCCCCCATGCCCATTTAATATGTTTTCTGTGAAGTTCTGTGTGCTGCCCTTAGGGCCATCCACATGCTGGTGATATGCATGTAACTTTCACAGCAAGTTTTTTCCCCCCTCTGAATCACAATATCTACAGTTCAATCTGATAATGAAATTGTGTAATTTTTCTTTTAGGCATGCACCACACATACAGTTAACCATTGCTTTGTGAATAGGGCCCTAAAATAGGGACATAGTTTACTAGGAACTTAGCATTTAAACTACTTTCATCTTGACAATGACTGACATAGCTCTTTGAGAATATTATATATTTAGAAGATTTTTTTGACGGCTCTGTACTTAAGAAACATATCTCATCATATTCTGTGAACTTCTGAACTTAGTCTTAAATGTTTAAAGAAGGGTCAAAAAGGCACCCTGCTACAAAAGTGTGCAACCTGCACCCAACTAATATCAGAGAAGAAATTCATGCTTTGAATAATTTTTAGTGAGTTTTCTTTCCATTTTAAAATCTTGTATTTTATCTCTGAATATTTAGCACAGATCTTAGACCCGGAACTGAAGTCTAACAAAGCAGAAGGCAAACTCCAAGAAAAAAAAGTAAGTACATTGCATTCTTCATAAACTTTGTGAGAATTTCCTCAACACATGCTTCTCCATTTATACAACAGATCAAGGAAGGCGAGAATCCAATTTCAAATCAAATAACCTCCATATCGATGTGCAGTGCAGTTGACAGTGCACTCTCATCAACTCTGTGCTTTCTGGTGGGTAATGTGCACAGTATAACGGAGAGTAGCCATTTGGCAGAAAACTACTGTAGTCAAATTGAAATAGCCTTTAGTGCCTTAGTTAAAATGGAGAGCCATAATGTATGCCTGTCATTTGATGAAAAATAGTACGTTTAAATTAAGAAAAAAATTTGTAGTGCAGATGCAAAGAGCACAATGACATAGATGTCAGGATCTTATTTAAAAGTGTTAAGGTATAGTACAGCACACAAGCACAGTTTGTTAGGAAACACAAGATCATGTACCAGTGACCAAAAATTTGCTGCCAGATTCTTGTCATAGGTAGTGATAAAATATGAGTTACCTACAGTGAAAGTAGCATCTTTAAACTGGTATCACAGCACAAACATTATATTGCACCAAGAGATGTAAAGGCCACATTTGACCATGTGACATTCCTAGTGTAGTATCACCTAATCTTATACAAAGCTGCTTCACAAAAGTATGTCTGTTTCTTAAGGCGTGAAATGTATATGTCTGTGGGCAGGAAAATGCCCGTCCTGTAAAGTGGTCAGTTAGCATTAGTGAGGGGAAAAACACACACAGTGCAGTGACTGAGGACCTGATCCAAAGCCCATTGAAGTCAATGGAAAATTTCCCATTGACTTGAATGGGTTTGGGATCAGGTGATTTATTTGGATCAGATAAACATCCAAAACTTTGGATAACTATTCAAAACTTACCCAGACCTCTGTTGTCTGCAAGTGTCTGAAAATTTTGTAAGACTATACTTTCTGGTGAATTTTCCAGTTTTTCCTGAATTCAACTAGGCGAAAAATCTTATTAGGAACAATAGTCATTGCAGTATTTTGGTGTTTCTTTTCTAGTTCCACATGAGGCAAGCACTTGCAGAGACAGTTAAAGTTAAAAAACAAAAAAAACCCTCAAAATTTCTTATAGCTCAAAACACATTCAGGTTTGTTTCAAATTTTCACCAAAGTCGTGTACCATTTCTAATTCTACTTGAGCCTTTTCATTCATTCTGATTACCTGGAATTCTGGTGTATTCTATCTCTGAAGAAATACAGTACTATTAACTTAGACAAAAGATACCTTTTCCACGATGCCCCAGTCCTGCAAAGCGCTGAAACAGGTCCTTAACTTGAAGCCTGTGAGAAATCCTATTGAATTCAATGGGATTAGGGGCTCAGAGAAGGAACCTCTGTTCATTGAATTTTAACCAGAAAATTCAATGAAACACTCAAGTTCATCTGGCTTTTAGATGTGCTTACCACCTTTACTCTTAAATGTTAAAATAGACTATGCAGCTGTTCATCGGCTAGAATTCTGATAAAAGCAGCATCTACAAGAAAATTGGTAGGTCCATGTATAGAGAAGTGATAATAGAATACCAACAATTAGGAGTTCTCAATCCAAGGAACATGATTTGTGATGGATTTAAAAGGAGCACAGACAGCAGCATATCGTTATTATTGGTCACAATTTTAGTATTTCTCAAGTCTTCCCATTAGTTTTCCGAGAAGGGAACAATCCTTCCATATTTGTGTAGAGTGTTCCAACTTAATCCAGGTGTACTTTTTGGTTTCCAATGCCACCGCTGTTTTCCTAGTCATTTTGGGACACTAAAAAAAAACAACCAACTTATTTTATTTACTTCTTTATTTTGCAAAACTCATTGAATTATTGAAGGTGCAGCTGGAATGAACATACTGTTAAGCAGTCCTTTCCCTGCCTGCAATGACAATGATGGGAATTGGTAACCAGATAGTAATAATGGTGTCCAGTTACATATCAGTACAGATTATAGAACTCTGCTTCTTTTATTAGTTGGAGTTGCTAACTCAGAAATGAGCAGTGATTGTGTAGCAGTGCTATCAAACTACTCTGTAGGCTAGGAGCAGAGATTAGTTGTAGGACAGGGGAATAAGGGGCAAATTTTCAGCCCGGTATTAACCAGGTCTCAATTTTTGAGGGTTCACATTGTGCCTACAAATCAGCGACTTGGATACCTAGGTGAAAATTATTGCAGGGTCTAATAATTGTAGGTGCAAAATTGCACTTGCAGAAATGGAGGCTAATATTTGAAAATCTGCCTCTAAATGCCTGTTAGATTTTTATTACCATATTCTGAGACTAGTGAACCTCTGATTTAGTTCATTGAGCATCTCACAGAGTTATCTTGCTGACTGACTGAATCTTAGGTGGCAATACACAATATATATTTAGCCATAAAGGAATATATGGGATGTGGGGATTGTTTTCTCTACCTGGTATTTTCCTTCAAGTAATGAGTTTTTTGGGGGGGAAAGTTCCCACTTCTCTAGAGTTTTGTGCTAAGGTAAAATAAGGACGTTTGATTGGGAAGCGTGTAGAATCACACAGCTGAAACAAAGGCAGTGAAGTACTGGAAGGGGGCTCCAGGAGGCCCTTCTTAAAAATTCACCACCAAACTGAGCAGGAGGACTAGAGTTATTTTCTTGCTTCTGCTGGAGTTCACCCCTGTCTGGATATTGTTCAACCATCCCTGCGGAAGACAACTTTTATCCCTTGGGTTTATAAAAACACTTGTGAAAAAGCAAATGTTTGGCCTTTGAATTGCACTAGATTCCACCAAGTTGCAGGCACTGTCAAAAAAGCTTCCCTTGAGATGATAGTAAAGAAGCAATCTTTTTGATTATTGGGGCAAGAAAAAGCAGGTTGTCTTATTTTCACTTTTTGGCATGTCTGTAATAGGAACATTTCAATGTCTTTTTGAAAGAATAAAACTTTAACAGCAATTATTTTGTTTCTCAATATTTATTCAAACAACCTAAAGACATGGATGATGAGCTACTAGAAAAGGAGCTATTTTGAAAAGAAGGATGGTGCAGTGGCCTAAATGCTAGCCTGGGATTTGGAGCACCCTAATTCAAGTTCCTGCTCTGCCACAGACTTCCTATGAGACCTTGGGACTCTGGGCCTCAGTTTCCCATCTGCAAAATAGGGATACTAGCACTTCTTTATCCTTACAACACCCCTGTGTGGTAGAGTACATTAAAAGTTTGTAAGAAGCTCAGTTACTATGTTAATCAAGAGAGAGAATAAAATTGCATTGACAACTGTCTATTTTGAAAAGAAGGATGGTGCAGTGGCCTAAATGCTAGCCTGGGATTTGGAGCACCCTAATTCAAGTTCCTGCTCTGCCACAGACTTCCTATGAGACCTTGGGACTCTGGGCCTCAGTTTCCCATCTGCAAAATAGGGATACTAGCACTTCTTTATCCTTACAACACCCCTGTGTGGTAGAGTACATTAAAAGTTTGTAAGAAGCTCAGTTACTATGTTAATCAAGAGAGAGAATAAAATTGCATTGACAACTGTCTTCCATATTACAGCTAATTCTCTGGCAAGACCCTGATGTTTTCAGGAATAAACTGTGCAAAGTGTGAATACCCAAAAAATTTTCTCCTTTCTCATTTTCTACCGGTGTAGGCAACAGGACTACTCACCTGTGTAAGGGTAGCCAGACTGGCTTTATCACAGCAAGTCTCTCATGGTTCAATTACAGCTTTAAAGAGCTTGTATTCCAGATCCCTACATTTCAGTTAAGCACAAGACATGAGCAGCTTTTGAGACGAGAGTCAGTTCTCCTTTATCAGTTTGCTCACCTAATAGAAAACTAGTTGAGAAGTTCATGAGCTTCTGTTTTCACGTTCAGCTTCTATCCAGTTGTTCTAATTACAAGGAAATTGCTACTGGCAGGTCTTGGGGCATTATTTTACAGTGGATGCAGAGGCACCTGTTTGACCTTGGCTTCTTTCCTTGAAAATATTTTCTTTAAAAAAAAGTCATTAAGGAAGGCAACTTGAAAAACATTTTGCAACAAAACAAGGGCCAACTTTAACCCCTACACAAACACTCACAGCTCCCAAAGGAAGTCAATGGGAGCTGCATGTTTACATTTGAAAAGAGAATGTAGACTTTAGAAGGAGAATCTGAAATTATTTTTTAGTAAATAAAAGCACTACATTTGGGATCCCTATTAAAGGTTGTGAAGGAGTGCTCATTTGCTCTCTATCTCTCCAAGCCCAGTAACACAACCCTCTGAAATGAAACCCGTGATTCTATCATTTATAGACGTCAGGTACAGAGTTAGGGGGGAAATAATAGGAAGTAAAGGAGCAGCAAAGATGGCTTTCTTCTGTCAATTTAGGGGCCTGTGTTAGGGAAACTGCATTGGAAGCGAATGCTAACTACCTGCTTCTTTTGTTTAAGAATCTGCAGTCAGTGCTGCAATTTAAAAAGGTTTATATGTTAGACATTTGTGCTTAACACATTGCTAGCAATGCTAATATCAGCCCATATAAAAATGGAAATTTGTGTTAATACATCCATACAACATTCATCCAAGAAAGTGGCATCTCAACAAGGCAAGTGATGAGGAGAACTCAGAGGGCTTGGAGGTTTGGCTAAGCATCCAGTAGGTCGACAAAATAATACAAACCTCTTCAGCACCGCAGGCCACCCCATCTTTGTTGTGGAAAGGCTTCCCCCTCATCTCTGGTGGCAGCAGCAACATTATTTTGGGGCAGCCCCAGAGTGTTTGTGTCTTCTTCACTACCACAGCATTCTCTGGGGAGAGGCTCCATGCTTTCTGTATCTCATCCACAATACATTCTAGCAGGAAGAAACACAGCTTCCCCAGTTGTGATCTCCCAGAATGCAAAGAGAGACAAGTTGTACAGTATTTGGGGATTCACAACAATATGCATCATTACTAGAAAGCCCATGAATGGAGCAATAGCAGCAGAGGACCAGATTGCACAATCAAAAGGTGAAAAATCTGGGGGAGAAGTTAACTGAACCTTCCTGAACCTTAAAACAAAAAAACCAAAACAAAAACAAAGGATTTGTTTGGGTCCAAGGCAATGGAAAATTTCAGTCAGTTCTTAATTTAACCAAATGAGACTCATAGCCTGTATATTCAGATGGGATCAGCTTAGATTTATGAAAGACAGAGGCATTTTAATCAATTAAAACAGGGTGTGACACATTCTGCTTTCAGTTCCACCTGGGAAAATTCCATTTAAATTAAGAAGTTCCAGAGGAGCAAGTGAGTGAAGAATTTGGCCCAACATTGGTACTACGGGAAGGCTAAAAAGTTGTGGAAAATGAACCAGGCTCCTTTTCTCCTGGAGATTAACTAATATTCCTATGATTAATGTGATGAAGTAGACTGAAATATTAAACTAGAAAAAATATGACAAAACCCCCCACCCACTGTAAATAAGAAGTTAGAATTCTGTATGTTATGTATGATACTGCATGAATTGTTCATTCTGCTTAATTGTTTCTAGTAATGGATGAATCGTGAAATATTCAGATTGGAAACTGATCCAAAAATTATCTGAACACATTTAGGCCCTGGTTCTGCAAACACCCACTTCTGTTGCATAAGTGTTAGCAGGATTGGAGCTCTTGTTTGGAAAATGTACAAGAATACATGTTACCAACAATGGAACAGTTTGTTAATGGTTTTGGTCAAGATGTGATGTTATGGTGCTTTAATCATTATCTTTGGGAATTCTGACTCCTGCCACATTGCTGGAGCCAGGAAACATATGATTTCTTCCAAGGTTTACCAGAGTAATATTTCAGTTTTGAGTGAAGGTTAACAGTGGCACTTTATCTTCATCATTATTTTTTAGCAGATGTCAGATTATCATTTAAGACTATAGTAACATATAAACTATTTTGTGTTGTGTACAGCCATGCCACCTGGGATCCCACAGGCAAAGCTGGGTCACACCTGGGACACCTCCAAAGAAAAACCCTTGGGCTCCAGAAAGTGATGTTAGCGAATCAGTATATGGCACTTTCCCCTCTGAGTCAGTATTGAACCAATACTCTGCTGCTTAGAGGTGTTAACTGTCAGATGAGATGTAAACCCGAGGTTCTGACCCCTTGAGGTAATTAAATATCCTGTGGCTCTTTTCCCAAGAATAGGAAGTTAGCCTTGATCAACTGGCTATTCTCGTCCTGCTTTCTTTTTTAAATGTAAATGTGGACGTATTATTGTTTATCCAAAAATATACATGATGCGCATCATGGCCCGTGTACTGTTTATAGGCCAAATCCAGCTCCCATTAAAGTCAGTGGGATTTTTTCCATTGACTTAAGTGGGAGTTGGATCAGACCCTATGGGAGCAGCCTTAATTTCTGAGATTTCCATTTTTCAAAGGGCTTGATATTTTTACAGCTGCTAACATAATAGATCCTGGTCCATGACTAGGGCACTTAGGTGCTACAGTATTACAAATTAACAACAACAACAACAGAAGGGGCTTTTCTGCATTAAATCTTCGCTGGTTATCTTCACTGATTTTTCTCCTGTTCTCATACTTTGCTTCTCACCCATAAAAATCTTTTAAGAGGAATTCAGTTTTCTTTTTAAAAATTTAAATGGAGCTTTAAAATAATCAAATGTCACTGCACAATCATTAACAAAAGCACACAAATAAACAAATCTGTTACTAAACACTTCTGCAATATGCATGTCAGCAAACCCTCAAAAATGTGCATGTTGCCAAACTGTGTGTTTTATACACTCCATAAAAAATTAGTGGTATCTCCACTTCCAGCAAAAAAATACCACAAGAAGATGCTACTGTCAAACAATTAAGATTTCATTATTTGTATAAATAAACTACTCATTGGTATATCATGAAGTTTTAGAATAAATAATTAAAAGTAAATAACCATTGAAAATTAAAAACAAAAAAGTATTGCATCATTTGTTTACTTCCTGACTTACTTGTAAATTACTGAATTTTACAAAAGGTTTCCCAGTCGCTAATATGAATAAGCCTGGATTTTCCTGTGTGTGTGTCTCTGTGTGCATGCGTGCGAAACAGAGACAGACAGACAGACACACACACACCCCAGTAGAGCTGGTCAGGAAACAGATTTACATTTTGCAGGAAATTCCAACATTTTGAAATTTCCTTTCATCCCAAATCAGAACAAAAAGTCAAAATTTTGAAATTTACCACAAAATGAATATGCTGACATATTTTGTTTTGGAAACATCACAACAACCTTATCACAAGAAGGTTGAAATGTTTCATTTCTATAAATTCAAAACGTTTATTTAATTTTGTTTTATTGATTCAATTTTTATGTTATAATTTATGTTTTGACATGTATTATACCATAAATCATCATATAACATAAGCCAAAATGAAACATGTTGATAATTTCCCATCTAAAATTTCAAAAACATCAATATGTTCCCATGAAACATTTTGATTTTGTTGAATTAGCATTTTCCAGTGGAAAACTGCTCCATTGAAAAAATTTTTAACTAGCTTTATAAAACACATTGGTGTCTTCTGGATTACAAGTTGCTATATAAAAGCAAAATCTACACAATGGGAATTCTCCTTAGAGAGACAATTACATACATTGGTAATATTGCATAAAAAAAATCTCTAATACTAAACTGCACAATAAAGTGGAGGATGGAAAGGTTAAGGTTAGACATGGAAAAAAGCATAGATATGCCTGTGCTTAATAGCTCTCTAGCCTGTTAACTAAATACAGGGCTTCTACTGCTCTTTTCACAAGAAAAAAACTCCAGGGCTGAGACTTGCTATTGCTACAGTATAGCCTCAGATTGTCTGAGCAGGGAATCACAGCTTGGATTCAAAGAGACTGTATGGGCAATTCAGAAAGAAAAATTTCACACTAATGTGGCCGTGTACTGTGGGCAAAACTTAGGTGAGCATGCAACACTGCATGGGAAGCAATCCCATATTACCGTGAGCATTCTGGTCTTTCATAGTGTGTGAGGTACATGTGAAATTCCATTATAGGGTTTGCATCTCCATCATTTGTTATCCACAAAGATATATTCTTGCAATAGTGGAAGGAAAATACAATATGGATAACAATTCAATTATGTTCTAAAATTCAGTCCTAGAGAAAAGTTTGTGAATGGTATAGATCATCCCAATAGGGTGCTTGCTTCGTGCTATAAAAGCAAACCATGACAGGAAATGTTGGAGCCAGAATTTAAATACTAGTAAATCTGAGAGATATTAAATGATTCTGAAGCACACAAGAGATGTTTTGAAGCATATATTATCTTTATATGTCTGGCAAAGAAAAATACTGACATCATTTACTCAAGAGACTTGATTCAATTGCACACTGGTTACATAAAAATTTGGTAGAGAGAGATAAAAAGAAAGTTGTCATAGCTGTCTGTGTCACATTCCAATTTCAAGCACCCCCACTCTTTTTTCTTTAATTAGTTTCTTAGAATTTTTATTTACTATATTTTTCTTAATGTTATATAAATGCTTTTCTGGGGGGGATCAATACATTCTCATTTGGCTGGGGTGGTATAACACCACCACACTCTCCTCCCCCGCCACCACCACACACACACTACTTGTTTTTAAAAGGACATTGTCCAGTAGTTTAAGGTCTTTTTTTAAAATATGATCGGAAATATTTTTCAGATGTTAAAGATCTATTGTAAAAATTATTTGCCGCTTCACCCAACACCACTTAGCATTGTTAGTGCATTGCGAACATGATGCACCAACTGTCATCCATGCCAGTAGAGGGAGCAAAAGTTATTAAGTAATAAAAACCCATATTTAGAACTGTTCTGACAGCTTTGCTACATCATCAGTAGTGCCAACTATCATGGTTTTATCCCGTTTGCTCAGAAGTTGGGGGGTGGGGGGGTTAAAACCACAGCTTCTGGAATCAAGACCTTGCATACAAATCCAAGCTTTTATCTTTTTTTTTTTTAAGTAAGTTTTTGAGCCATCAGGGTTGCAGAGAAAAGCTGGAAAATGTGACTTGAGTGTACCCTAAAGGCTCAGAAACCAGAAATAACCCCAAATTTATTCATTTGAAGCTTTTTGGCTCATGATCCCTAGTGTTTCTTAGCAAGAAGTTATTCAACAAGCAGGCAGAGCTGTCGAAAAGAGACTTTTATTAAGCATGCTGAGTGTGGTATTGCAGCCTAGCTCTGCGTTGCATTCCTGAGCCCCTGGTGTTCCACCAAACTGAGTCACTCCTGAAACCTGACCATTTTTATTCAGTTTCACTCATCACCCTGCTCCTCGGACCCAAACAAATGATGGAAAAATACACAGGAACATGGGAATTGGCATATTGGTTCAGACCTAGACCTGTCTCCAACAGTGGCCAGTACCAGTTGCCTCATAGGAAGATACAAGAAACACTGCTTTAGGCAGATGTGGGATAATCTGTCCCTCAGAGAAATCTCCTCCTAATACCGAACTATAATACCAGTTATAAATTGGCTTGAGACCTAAAGCATGAAATTTTATATTCCTTCTCAAGCTTTATTTTAGTATTGACTATAACAATTCTGGATGTTCTTTTACTAGCTGTTATACAAAAGCAAATAACAATCCTCTGAAGCATCTAGAAGCGTATGGCAACATCCAAAACTGGACTTCACGTTACCACATTATTGCCACAATAGTAGACATGTAGTAATGATGATCAGCATGGATCTATTGCTTTATATTCAGAGCACTTAAAACATTAAATTATTCTCAAAGTACAATAGGTAAGTAAATATTATTTCCCCCATTTTACACAAGGAAATGTAAGCAGAGAAATTTTAAGTGACTTTTCACATGGTGCATCAGTGACATATCTGGATTAAAACTAAGGAGTTTCCTTGCTCATCATCCCATGCTCAGCTATGGTGCTTCTCTGTTATCTGTTCAAAAATGATTAATCTGGAAAAGCTCTAGAGATAAATATTTCTTTTAATGTCTTCAGATAGCACCATGGACTGTGATTTTGGTCAGATCATGGAAGCTAATCAGAGATAACTTGTGCCAGTACTTTCATGGAGGCCTTCATTAATTTCCAAGATGCTGCAGGAAACTGCATTGTGGATTCAATGGGAGGTGTTCTACCCTCCGAGTCAGTATTAAACCAATGCACCAATGCCCCCAGTATGGTGTTAGGTTAGTACTGACAAAAGTACTATGATTTGATTGAGATCAGGAATCAAAAGGGTGCAGTGCAACTGCTTTGCACTCCATGCCAGTGAAATCTGGCTTAAGAGCCAGTGTGGCCAGTCCTGGAAGAATCAACCCACTGTAGGCATCATTCTGTGGTGCAGATCAACTGTACCAGCTCTGATGCCACCTCCATTCTTGCAGCCACAAAACAAGGTATGGCTGGAGCATTATGGGTGTAGCTGGGGCTTCCCTGTTCATCCACAGCTGCCATTTTGGTACCTTGGGGTCCTTGGCAGCAGCATAAACTAGAGCAGCCTTCAGGTCCAGGATAAAAAAGAGTGCACATACGTTTTAGGCAACCTTTGTGCCCCTTCCTAACCTGTGCTGTGTGCGCCTCAAATGTAGCTAGGGATTCTGCGCAAAGTCTTAGGATCACCGAAATTAGAGATAGAATACATCTGTTGGGTAGTCTAGTCTGTGAACCCAAGCACTGCACTACCAATTCCCTACCATACATGAATTGATGCACTCTTCAGTCTAGTTAAGCATCTCATTTGACGGATCTTTCATCACTGTCCTCAGGAGATTGTTCCATCGCCTAACAGTTTTCATTGTTGTCGGAAGCTGGTCTTGATCGCCTGTGACAACTAAAGAGTCGTCTGTAGTCCTGACAAGAGCAGGCTTATTAGACCCAGTTAATTTGCCAGATTCCAGTTTGGGACCTAATTTTTCAAACGTGTCCACTGAATATGGATGCTCAACTTGAGACACAGTAAAAAGAACAGGAGTACTTGTGGCACCTTAGAGACTAACAAATTTATTAGAGCATAAGTTTTCGTGGGCTACAGCCCACTTCTTCGGATGCATATAGAGTGGAACATATATTGAGGAGATATATATACACACATACAGAGAGCATGAACAGGTGGGAGTTGTCTTACCAACTCTGAGAGGCCAATTAAGTAAGAGAAAAAAACTTTTGAAGTGATAATCAAGATAGTTCAGTATAGACAGTTTGATAAGAAGTGTGAGAATACTTACAAGGGGAGATAGATTCAATGTTTGTAATGGCTCAGCCATTCCCAGTCCTTATTCAATCCTGAGTTGATTGTATCTAGTTTGCATATCAATTCCAGCTCAGCAATCTCTCGTTGGAGTCTGTTTTTGAAGTTTTTCTGTTGTAAGATAGCCACCCGCAGGTCTGTCATTGGTTAACAGGTTAACCTGTCTGGCCATTCAATGAGAGACCTGCGGGTGGCTATCTTACAACAGAAAAACTTCAAAAACAGACTCCAATGAGAGACTGCTGAGCTGGAATTGATATGCAAACTAGATACAATCAACTCAGGATTGAATAAGGACTGGGAATGGCTGAGCCATTACAAACATTGAATCTATCTCCCCTTGTAAGTATTCTCACACTTCTTATCAAACTGTCTGTACTGAGCTATCTTGATTATCACTTCAAAAGTTTTTTTCTCTTACTTAATTGGCCTCTCAGAGTTGGTAAGACAACTCCCACCTGTTCATGCTCTCTGTATGTGTGTATATATATATCTCCTCAATATATGTTCCACTCTATATGCATCCGAAGAAGTGGGCTGTAGCCCATGAAAGCTTATGCTCTAATAAATGTGTTAGTCTCTAAGGTGCCACAAGTACTCCTGTTCTTTTTGCGGATACAGACTAACACGGCTGCTACTTTGAGACACAGTGATTCTCAGAGGTGTTGAGCTTTTACTTCCACATGACTTCAACTAAACAGGCCCTAAGTCTGTCAAATTTGGATCCCCAAAAGTTGGTTTTGAAAATTTAGGCTAGAATGACTACCTTCTGTCTGCCTCAATTCTCTCTCGGTTTTACTTGAATACTTTAGTCCTCTTCACTATATGATGTCCGCTCTTTGCTAATGGGTGAAGTGATTCCTTCTTATAAAGGAGCAAAATTGTGGCTGTAAGTCACTGCCCAGGACTGGAGGGGGGCAAAGGGACTAAGGAGGAGCTGTGGACTGATGGAGGTATTGTGCCTGCCTCCAGAAACCCTGAGGGAGCATGTGCTGCCCCTCTAATACCTATGCTGGTCCAAGTCAGATGGTTGGTGTTAAGAAAGCTGGCCTCTAGACACGGCCCTCCTGGCCCATTTGAAGAGTACAGAAGTTGTCTGCACTGAGCCCTGGGGCGAGCAAGGATAGGATTGTGCCTGGTCCCTGCACAGGAAGTGAGAAGCTCCTTGAATCCTTTCCCAACTGAGTACTCACACAGAGATAAGCATAGTCAAGCCCAAAGTACTTTGACAAAGAAAGGCGCAATTCAGTGTGAAATCAGATGCTGTTATTTTAAATGCTGTGCTACACTTTAATTCTTGGCTACTATCTAGTTTATACCACGTTCCAATTTCTTGTCATTAGTGACAACCTAACTAAGATTAAAGACTAGAGAGTTCAGCAACTGTGGTTTGGTGTTTTGTTTTTTCACGGTGGAGAGATTTGAGAAGCTAAATGAATTGAGAAACACATTCTAAAGGAACTTTGATTTAGCCAGCAAGGAAGTGTGGAGCAAACTATATACACTCTATCATTGTGTGCTCTCTATTTGACTTTGGCAATAAGCTCGCCAAGGAATAAAATCTATTTACAACAATTGAAGGGAAAAAGTACAAATAGAAAAATTACCATAGCAGTGGAAATTGTCTGCTCTTATATTGTGAGACCGGCTGTTCTTGGCTTCATCATTTGTAAGTTTGCTGTACGAAGGGTGAATACACCCCATTATTGGAGCTGTGCACAACCTAGCCAGACCTAAATGCCAAGACATAAGCAAGTGAGAGTGAAGCATCAGTGGCAAATTGGAATCCAAGGCCTTTTGTGCTTGTTAAATGGTGGAATGATTATAATTGGAAAAAGTGATGTGCATTAGTTCTGAGTGAATGTACAAGAAATGACAAGCGTGTAACTTAATGATTACTTCACAACACTCAGGACTGCCTTCTAGTCTTCCACTGAGCAGCTCAGCCCTACAGCAGAGAAAACTGCACGTCTTCTCCAGCTATTCATGGGCATCCTCCACAGGTCACATGGAAATAACCCTGAAGTGATAAGTCTTGGTTTAGGAAGTCTGCTGCTTAAGCTTGTATAAGTCATTGTGACAGAGTTTTTTTCTCTCCCCACAAACCATTGTTTGTTGGCAGCAACTGGTCAGAGTCTTGTTTTAAATGAAGCTAAATACTGTACGTTTAATCTCATGGGAAGTGAGGTATCAGAAATGATGCTGATCATATTTATATGATTTATTGGATGTAACCTTTCCGATGTGTTTTTGTTTCATATTCCTATACTGTATCTCATTGCCGTGATATCAACAATGCAAAAAAGTTTCTCTGACTAACTTAATAGAATTATTTCAAGTGGATAAGAAAATTAACACTTGAACATTGTGGATCCATTAGACTTATGTTTCAGTTTTTATAATTGGTAGAAATATTTTTTCCAGAATATGAGAAGCCACAATAAAATTAAAACTCTTCCATTTTTAAATAATCTTTGGTTTAGGAGGAAAGGGATTGCCAAGAATTTTCTAAGTGAAAGGTATATGCTTTGTGCCAGACTCGCATAAAGATTCAGGGTTAAACGCTCCATGAAAATATACCATACATAAATCTACCCACCAAAGTAGCAGGCAAAGTGTCAAGAGGCAATCATCTCCAAAGAAGTTTTCCCTGACAACAGGAACTTTGTCAGGGTCAGAGTTACACAGGTCCTGGATAGAGCTGAACTTGTATGTTGAACAAATAGTTTTCAAGGTATGTTATACTTTGTAATTAAGCAATACGGCCAAACAGTGATCTCAGTCTTTCCGGTTATCCTTTGGAGCAGTGAAGCACCAACGGTAAGATGACATGGATAAAGAATGCCCCATGGTAATTCTTTTCCTAGGTCTATTTGTAAATTTTAATATGCATTCTTTCAACTCAGAAAAATCCCATCTTCTCAGGTTCCTGACCTGAATTTTTAATAGATAAATGCAAACTTGCAATTCCTTGCTAGGCCACATGGTGGCACACGATGAGGTGCCCTGTACAATTAAACTAGAAAGTTCTGGTTGGAGTGAGTACAATAGAGACCACAGTATTGGATGCATGAGTATAATGGTGGTGTTCAAAAAATGATAGTTTGTACTTGAATAGCTCCATTCATCTGATGATCTTTATAACATTATTTAAAGGCTCATAAGCCTATGAGTAGCTAAATATTATACCAGTTTTACAGATGTGTAAAATGAGGTTAAGGAAGTTGATTAATATACCCAAGTCCACGCAGAGAGTCAGCGACAGAGCCAACAATAGAACTTTAGAGTCCTGACTTCCAGTCACTTCTTGTAACCAAACACCAGACATTTTTTGCTAACTCACCTGACTGTTCAAAGCAAGATTCCCTCATCAATTTCCACTTCTTTACAACTCTTTCTTGCTTTTATAATGAGCGTTACAGTGCAACTAATGACTTTTTGCCTCAATACTATTTATTTCAATTTTGCTGGAGTCCTTTTTAGGTAGTTCTCCTGAACAGCCATGAGGTTCCATTTGTGCCCATTGTTTCTCAACACCATTTTGTGAAATCTTTGGAAGGAACTGCTCTGTTTAATGGAATAGTGGAGAAAAAACTTTTGTTCTCTTTTTCATTAGTGATGACCATTTGAATATATGATTTACTGTGGAAAGGGACGTTAATAAGAAAAGCTTTTTTTACATTTATTAGTGGAAAGAAGGCCTGACAGTTGGGAAGGAGAATGTATTATAAAGATTATCGTGTAGGTAATATCCTGTATATTGAGTCTAATTACCCATTTAAAGTTAAAACAGGAGTTGTTAAGAATATAGTGAATTACTCTCTAATGATTAGTGATGAGAATCACCTAGATAATGAAATTGGTATTGAGAAACAGATTTTTAGGCAGAATGATTATCCTGTGAGATTGATTAAAAGGATAATTGTAGAACAATGTAACCTTTTCCATAATAATGGAGTTGAACTTGTTTAAGGTCATTTGTCATAATAGTGTGGCTCTGCCATATCATAAAGAGATTTACCACTGATTAACAAGATATTTATTACTTCCAGTAAAGTGAAGTATTGTCACACCTAAGCAATATGACTTCAGTATATCTGCATCAAAAGTTAAGGATATAGTGGAACCATTTCAAGTACTTAGATGTATAAAATTCCACACAGTTGCACATTGTCTGATGTAGAATAATGTAAATAGAGCATACAGTGTAATGCTGAAAAGTAGTTGAGTCTTGGGGATGAGTTTTCCATTCCCTTTGCTGTGAGGTCTGATGGGACTAACACTATAGCACTCTTTCACTTGTACTGGCATGCTTACAAGACCAGACTGCTTTTCAACAGTTGGCACAGCAAGAGAAAACATCAGACATCTTTAAGGTCTTGCCCACAAGAATTTTTGAAGGAAAAAGAACCTACAGTTTGAGATGAGAACAGATTCTAGTCTTTGTGACATTTGTGGAAAAACTGAAAAAAATAGAGAGAGGGTTTTTTTTTATTTCATGTGTTTGTCTCAATGGGAAATTTCCCATAATTGTTACTGAATGTGGGGAATTCTTCAGAACAAGGTGCAATCTCGTGACATTTTATCAGCATGCTCAAGTAGAAAAGCATTGACAGAAAGGAATTTTTTCAGGGCTTTGGAGTGGAGCCCAGAGCTGGAGCATGGAGCAGCTCCGGAGCAGTGGCGCTGCAGGTTTTTGCCTGGAGCTGGAGCGGAGCCGGAGCACAGCTCCAAAGCCCTGAATTTTTTCTTAATTTGTTTTAGAAGGGCAGCTGGATTTTCACTTGTGAGTACAGCAGGGATGATGAAAACAGGCAGCAGCCTCCCTCAAGGAAGGAAAATGACCACAGTGATGATGATGAAGATATGAGTCATAGTCTTTGAGGAGATTAAACAAGTTGTCCAGGCTCTGTTCTAACACGTCCCTTTCAGAAAGACGGACCTACTGACTAAATTTTCCCCATAGACTGCACTTATTCAGGTAATCCCATAAGCCTACAGGGAATCCTCTACCTTAACAGTCTTGCTTTTTTTAAAAAAATCCCAGCAGATGGTTGATAATGAGCATGTGCACATGCAGGAGTGTGTGTGGATAGAACCCACCGAATTATTGGGTGAGAGATTGTGCCACACACTCTCAAAGAAACTGAGGAACCACCTGATCAGCATCCTGTGCAGCAAATAGGAGAAGATCAATAATGAGCTCTCAAAACTGGAGACTCTCATACAAAACCAACCTTCTACACAAACGTCCATGTGGCTGGACTTTACAAAAACGAGACAAGCCATTTACAACGCACACTTTACTTCTCTACAGAGGAAAAAGGACAGTAAACGATCTAAACTTCTACATGCCACAGGGAGCTACAACAGTGGTACCCTTAACTCACCCAACAATATTGTTAATCTATCCAACCACAGCCCAACAGAAGAGTCTGTCCTATCTCGGGACTCTCTTTCTGCCTCACCACCCCCACGCACATGATACAGTTCTGTGGGGATCTGGAAGCCTACTTTTGCCGTCTCCGACTCAAGGAATATTTTCAACACATCACTGAACAGCACACTGACCCACAGGAACCCTCCTACCAACACTACAAGAAGAAGAATTCTGCGTGGACTCCTCCTGATGGTCGAAATGACAGACTGGACTTCTACATAGAATGCTTCCGCAGACATGCACAGGCTGAAATTGTGAACAAACAGCATCACTTGCCCCATAACCTCAACCATACAGAACACAACGTCATCCACAGCCTCAGAAACAACTCTGACATTATAATCAAAGAGACTGACAAAGGAGGTGCTGTAGCCATCATGAACATGTCGGATTATGGACAGGAGGCTGCCAGGCAACTCCCCAACACCACATTCTGCAGGCCACTATCCTCCGATCCCACTGAGGAGTACCAAAAGAAACTACACCATCTGCTCAACAAACTCCCTGCTATAGCACAGGAACAAATCTACACAGACACACCCCTAGAGCCCCGACCAGGGGATGGATCTACTACCCAAGATCCATAAACCTGGAAATCCTGGACGCCCCATCATCTCAGGCATTGGCACTCTTACAGCAGGATTATCTGGCTATTTGGACTCTCTCCTCAGACCCTACGCTACCAGCACTCCTAGTTATCTTCAAGACACCACCGACTTCCCGAGGAAACTACAATGCATTGGTGATCTTCCTGAAAACTTCACCCTGGTCACCATGGATGTAGAAGCTCTTTACACCAATATTTCACATGAGGATGGACTACAAGCTGTCAAGAAAATATCCCTGATGAGGCCACAGCCAGGGCCGGCTCCAGGCACCAGCTTAACAAGCAGGTGCTTGGGGCGGCCAAGGGAGAGGGGCAGCACCTGCAGCAATTCGGGGGCGGCAGGTCCCTCACTCCCTCTAGGAGCGAAGGACCTGCCGCTGAACTGCCGCCGCCAATCGCGGCTTTTTTTTTTCCAATTGCCGCCGGCGATTGCTTGGGGCGGCAGAAATGCTGGAGCCGGCCCTGGCCACAACACACCTGTTGGCTGAGCTTTGTGACTTTGTCCTCACCCACAACCATTTCAGATTTGGGGACAACTTATACCTTCAAGTCAGCGGCACTGCTATGGGTACCTGAATCTCCCCACAATATGCCAACATTTTTATGGCTGACTTAGAACAACACTTCCTCATCTCTTGTCCCCTAGTGCCCCTCCTCTACTTGAGCTATATTGATGACATCATCATATGGACCCATGGGAAGGAGGACCTTGAAGAATTCCACCTGGATTTCAACAATTTCCACCCCACCATCAACCTCAGCCTGGACCAGTCCACACAAGAGATCCACTTCCTGGACACTACGGTGCAAATAAATGATGGAAACAAACACCACCCTATACCAGAAACCTAATGACCGCTATTCTTACCTACATGCCTCCAGCTTCCATGCAGGACACATCACACGATCCACTGTCTACAGCCAAGTCCTAAGATACAACCGTATTTGCTCCAATCCCTTAGACAGAGACAAACACCTACAAGATCTTTATCAATCATTCTTAAAACTACAATACCCACCTGGGAAGTGAGGAAACAGATTGACAGAGTGAGATGGGCACCCAGAAGTCACCTACTACAGGACAGGCCCAACAAAGAAAATAACAGAACACCACTGGCCATCACGTACAGCCCCCAGCTAAAATCTCTCCAGCACATCATCAATGATCTACAACCTATCCTAGAAAACTATCCCTCAACCTCACAGACCTTGGGAGGCAGGCCAGTCCTCACTTACAGACAGCTCCCCAACCTGATGCAAATACTCACCAGCAACTACACACCACACCACAGAAACACTAACTCAGGAACCAATCCCTGTAACAAACCCCGTTGCCTACTCTGTCCCCATATCTACTCTAGCAACACCATCATACAACCCAACCACATCAGTCACACCATCAGGGACTCATTCACCTGCACATCTACTAATGTGATATATGCCATCATGTACTAGCAATGCCCCTCTACCATGTACATTGGCCAAACCAGACAGTCTCTACGTAAAAGAATAAATGGACATAAATCAGACATCAGGAATGGCAACATACAAAAGCCAATAGGAGAACACTTCAATCTCCCTGGAAATTCAATAACAGATTTAAAAGTAGCCATCCTGCAACAAAAAATCTTCAAAAACAGACTTCAAAGAGAAACTGCAGAGCTACAATTCATTTGCAAACTTACCACCATTAATTTGGGCTTGAATAGGGACTGGGAGTGGCTGGCTCACTACAAAAGCAATTTTCCCTCTCTTGGTATTGACATCTCCTCATCAATTATTGGGAGTGGACCACTTCCACCCTGATTGAATTGGCCTTGTCATCACTAGTTCTCTACTTGTAAGGTAACTCCCTTCTCTTCATGTGCCAGTATATTTATGCTTGTATTTGTAATTTTCACTCCATGCATCTGAAGAAGTGGCTTTTTTACCCACACAAGCTTATGCCCAAATAAATCTGTAAGTCTTTAAGGTGCCACCGGACTCCTCGTTGTTTTCACAGAATTATTGAAAACTGTGCCTATAAGATAGTTCCTCAAATACTTAAAATAGCCTTCCATTAATAACATCACTGTCTAAACAATCACACACATTTTCTGGAGTGGGGGTTTAAACTTAAATTCTAAGAAATTGTTATTGTCAGTTAAATTTGTTATTTAAATTTTAAAGTGTAACAAAACTATGTTGTTATCTTCAGGAGTGGCGCCAGGGTTTTTGCCGCTCTAGGCGGGGGTCCTTCCGCGCTCCCGGTCTTCGGCAGCAATTCTGCGGCGGGGGGGTCCTTCCGCGCTCCCGGTCTTCGGGGCACTTCGGCGGCGGGTTCCGTGGTGCGGAAGGACCCCCCGCCGCAGTATTGCCGCCGAAGACCCGGAGCACGGAAGGACCCCCCCGCCGCAGAATTGCCGCCCCCCAAATCCTGGTGCCCTAGGCGACCGCCTAGGTCGCCTAAATGGAAGCGCCGGCCCTGGTTATCTTGAATTGTATAGCAATGTTTTAAGCAACTTTGTGCTCAGAGGGGTTGAGGGGAGAGCTGTTGACTAACAAGCAATAATTTGGTATGTGCCCAATCTTAACCTTACTTGGCATCAGAGCTGTAGTCTCAAAATTGGCTTCAATTTGACCATTGCAGCATCAACCATTTGGCTAGAATATATGTTTTCATTGGCAATGTAATTGATAATGCACTGTTATTTGTGGGGCTGATAGCTAAACCAGACTGCTGTATTCCCAAATTATTAGATAAAGTTTATAAAGAATTGTTGGTTTATTTGATATGGTCTAATGAACCTGATAATTAGTTTAATTTGATGATTTTATATTAACCCACTTTCTTTTATTTGATTTGTTTATATTTATTTTATTTTATACATTTTGCTTAGTTATTTAGTTTAGTTAATAAAATATATAAAATTGGAAACCTGTGTGTTCAGACATTTCTTCCACAGATGTCAAGGTTCAGGACCTCAGAAGTCCCAGAGTGGATCACAGAAATAATTGTGTGACCCATCTAGTGGCTGTCCACAGAACTGCTCCTACAGTCCTCATAACTGGTGTCAGAACAGAACATGATCAACTTTCCTTCAAAAGGTAATAATTTCTTTCAATAAGCAATGTTAGTTCCAGAACATTGTGTGGATACCAGCCAGTCAACCTAAACTCTGACCAATTCGCCATAGCACAATAATACACCTCAAATCTTTCTAAACCATAGAACTATGGCCAATGTCCATATGAATAAAGCCCATTAAAGAAACAGCGATTGGTATGACATGGTGCAGGGGCACTACCTAGTCGCCACTATACAAAGGAAAAGGCCATCAGGAGAGACAGAAGTGGGGAGAAAGCAGGACTCTGATCCTAGCTTCCAAAAGCTAGCTTGATTCCTGGATGAGTTTTTATTTATAATTTTTTGCTTGTGTTACTTAGCTTGATTTGTATTTATAATGACATGGACTCGCAGCAGCATTGGAGGCTATTGTGCTATTGTAGTACATATGCCAATGCACTCTGTGCAACAGAGCAGGGAACTCTGTCCCGTCAGTCCTGCACAGGCTTCACTACCACTGCACAGTACAGCTGTTCCTTCTGTGAGGTCTTGATTAGTATCCTGTGCAGCACCAAGCATGCTAGCTGTACTTCACCAATCAAATAATGCTAACTAAATAATGTTAACTCGGCAGGCTATTGATGGGGTTCAGGGGAGCTGCAGGGATGATCAGGAGGCCGAAGGACTAAGGAGGGGGAGAAACCCCCATCGCTTGGGACTCATCTAGACTGAACATGTGGAAGGGAGAAACAAAAAGCTTTGTAAAACTGGCATTTCCTTTTTAAAACTTGTGCCTTGGTTCATTTCTCCAGCTGTAGGTGACTGAAAAATGTTGCAGGCCTTTTGCAGGACAAAAGTGAGTATTAATGTTCTGAGACTCTGCCACAGATCTATAAAACTTAATATTGCAGTTCTTTAAGGAAAATCCAACAATAGCAGGTTCAGAGAATGTGCAAAATACCTATCCAAAACATGGCACATATGTGGATCTTAGATCTTATGCTGTTTTTGTAACAATGGTTCCATTGTCACTTATAATAAAATCAGGGGGAAAGACCTTGAGAGATAAACTGCTTTTTATTTGTTCCTGAGGCTTTGATAGCATGTTGGTTGCTGTGTGATGTTTATAAAACTCAAAGGTGCTAAGTGCAGCTTGTTTCTTGAGAGTCAATGCCAGCAGGACAGACACGTTTTTTCTAATAACACCCAGTGAGCTGTGACACTTCTATACTCAAGTGTGTGTCTCCATACAATATTGCATCAGCTCCTCGGCTGAGGATCTGGCTGAGAATCTGTTATGTGACTATGTTTATCTAAGTACTCGGTGTCCATCATTGTAGCATCTTAATGTCTCCCAAGGACTTTTAAGAACAGAAATAAAAATTATCTTTCTTCCTTCACAGACTGTAGAATATAGGCTTTTTAAATCTGCATGGGGTGGATGAGAGGGTGGGTTAGCATGGTGTGGGAAGAAATTACCAAGTAAAAAATTCCAAGGAATGAGTTTTACTTTTAATTCTGAAAGTGGTGAGGTCTGTGTGACATCTTTATCTAGTCTGGGCTCAGTGGCTATGAAAGCCACTGTGGAAGCTCTGTCTCCTGTCCTCATAAGCCTCCTCTTATTAGTTGACTATTTCATGGTTCCAGAAGAATGTAGCTGTTGTGGAAGGTCACTGTCGCATGAGGAAAGACTGTCTCTCAAGTAACTACAGCTAATTCTATGGTGAGTTGTGAAGTTCTTTAACTGCCTCCGTTTTCAGTAAGAAAGTGGTGTGGAGACTGTTATGTCCCCCCTCAGCCTTCTCTTCTCTAGACTAAATGTGCAATTCTTTTAACCTTTCCTGATAGATTATGTTCTCTAATCATCTGATCATTTTTGTTGCTGTCCTCTGGACTCTCTTCAGTTTGTCCACATCTTTCTTTAAGTGCAGTGCCCAAAACTGGACACAATACTCCCACTGAGGACTCACCTGTGCTGTGTAAAGCAGAATAATTACCTCTCCTGTCTTATATACAACACAACACATCCCAGAATGACATTTGCCTTTTTCACAATAGCATTGTACCATTGACTAGTATTCAATTTGTGATCCACTATAAATCCCAGATCCTTTCCTGCAGTACTATTGCCTAGCCAGTTATTCCCCATTTTGTATTTGTGCATTTGCTTTTTCCTTCCTGAATGCAGTACTTTTCACTTGTCTTAATTGATTTTCATCTTATTGACTCCAGACTAGTTATCCAATTCATCAGAATAATTTGGCTGGCACCTTCGGTTCTACCCCTCATGTCAGTGGTCTGAGAATACTAACATGTCTGCTTCCCCCTGGGGTGGGCAACTGAACCCTAGGCACCTGAATAGGAGTGAAACCTTCGGCCTCACTAGCATCATTTTCTGGGTCCCATCTCTGTTCCCATTTGAGGGGGTGAGTGATGGGTCACATGATGGAAGCATGGAGCCTTGGCTCCGTAGCTGCTATGGACATCACTATACCACAGCCACTTTTATTGTCTGCTGTTTAACTCTTTGTCATCACTCACATGCATGCTTTGGGCAGCTGTGTGGTCTGGTTACGGTACATGGGCAGCAGTCAGACATATGGCATGTCCGTCAGACAGATGTATAGAGAGGGCGGAGTGCCCCCACACAACCATTGGCTGCAGCCAGGGAAGTTGGCAGGCTACACCCTATTGCTCCTCAGAGGAAAAAAGGCATAAGTCAGAAAGGAGGGTGACCTCAGGCCGGTAAAACAGGGATACCAAGGCTGCTAACAACTTGGAAAGGAAAGGGCTTGCCCAGCTAAGGGGAAGCAACCAGGGCCTAGTCTTTCCGGTATGTCAACAACAGAATTGTTTACTATGGTGCAGTCAGTTACACCATGCAAACCTTTGGAAGTCAGGGATCTTGCATGAGGTCACTGGTGGCAGTGGCAGGGGTGCTGGAACACCACCCCTGTGGGGGTGCTGAGAGCTATTGATCCAAACTATAAACCCTCTATATAATGGAAACCACTTCAAGCCAGGGGGTGCGGAAACACCCCCAGCACTCTAGTTCCAGCACCTATGGGCAGTGGAGGTAGCACAGGGGCCACTGAAGGCAGAGCTTGACCTGCAGAGCCTCTGTTACGGGTGCTGGTGCATGAGAAGAGTTAATGAGAGAACTGATTGCGGGGGATAAGCACTGGGTACAGGGCTGGAGACAAAGGGGGAAGGCAAATGCACTTGGGGGAGGCATCTAGCAGGGCCACAGGGATCAGTATAAAGCCTGGAATTAGTTAACACATCCATTAGTGCTTTGGGAGAAGCAGTTAGAGCTTGCTAATGAACCTCATCAACCATCCTGAGCTAGGAGTCACAGCAAATCCAGTGGGATCTGAAAAAAAGAAAACTGGAGGGGGTGTTGAGGGTGAAGAGACCATGGATGTGGGCAGAAAATCCCAACTGAGATCCTGTTTGGGACAATGCAGTTTGGCCATCTGGGGATGGCCACGCCTCTGTGGGACGGAGAGAGCAGAGGTTCAGTGATGCAGCGGGAGAGAGGGGGCCAGGAGTCAGTCATGGACTCGCAGCATTGGAGGCTAATGTGCTATTGTAGTACATATGCCAATGCACTCTGTGCGACAGAGCAGGGAACTCTGTCCCTTCAGTCCTGCACAGGCTTCACTACCACTGCACAGTACAGCTGTTCCTTCTGTGAGGTCTGGATTCATATCCTGTGCAGCACCAAGCATGCTAGCTGTACTTGACCAATCAAATAATGTTAACTCGGCAGGCTATTGATGGGGTTCAGGGGAGCCTCAGGGATGATTAGGAGGCCGAAGGACTAAGGAGGGAGAGGAACCCCCATCGCTTGGATGTCAACTAGACTAAATACTTGGAAATGTGTCATCAGGAGCAATCCTGCCATTGTCCCAGGGAGAGTGCATGGAGGGGCCATAGGTCCAAGGTGTCTGGCGATTGCTGTGCACATTGTCATATGTGGGGGAGCATAGGGATGCGTGTGCTCTGTGTCTAGTATTTGTAGAATGATGTCCTTCACCTCAGGAACTCAGCAACTCTGTTAAATCACAGCAGGCCCATGATCTGACTTTCTTCCCTGCTCCCTGGGACAGCTGAAAGAATAGATTTTCTACTTTCCTCTGCCTGTCCATCCACCTCGGACTCCCTTATCTCCCCAGAGCACACCTGAGGACTAGTTCTGGAGCCACAGAACAAGGGTCTGTTATAGAGTACCAAATCAAACAGAGAACAGGATGAATTATTCCTTACATATCTATCTGTAATGTGTGGAAAGAAAAATCTGTTATCATGAGGGACTTAAGTCTGGGAGACATCTGCTGGAGGTCTCATGCAGACAGTAGCAAAACATCAATAGAGTTTCTAAAAATGATAGATGAGTTTCTAAACACAGGAGGTATTTGCACCCAACATGGGGATAATTCTATACTGGACCTCATTATGATAGATAAAGATGAATTAATCACTGGGCTGGAGGTTGGTTGTTGCCATGGGACCAGTGATTGCAACCCGATTATATTCAATTTGGGCAAAGAGAGGACAGTGCCAACGGGTAATTTTACACAAACACAGATACCGACACAGACACGCTGCTTCAAAAGGGCTAATTTCCCAAAGCTGAGGAAAAATGAGAGTGAAATTGATTGGGAGGAAAAATTTAGACAGAACCTTAGTAACATCTCTCTTTTATAAAACAAAATCTAACATTTTTCTTCAGCACATAAAATGATCACCAATGATTTTCTCATGAGCAATCTCTCTCTTTCGTCACCTACAAGTATCTAATCACCAAAAATTTAGCAGAACAATATTGGATACTAGATTGGCCAGTCACCAGACAGAACAATGAATAAAATCACAAATTAATAATTAGATTTAGATATGAGTGTTTTGTTCTTTTAGTTCCCATCTAATCTGTAAAAGTGCCCATTTTAAACTAACTGATTTCAAAACAAAAACACCAAATTACAAGGATCCCTATTTCAATAGGTGTGCAATGTACAATATAGGGGGCATGTGGAAGTGACACACATTGAAATACATAGCACATCATTAAAAATTGTTACTAACTTTAGAATAGTTGAAACCTAAAATACCCTTTGAATATAATTTATTTACAATACCCTCTCTGTATTTTAGGACACACAATTAGGAGTCAGGAGATCTGAGTTTTAATCTTCCACAGACTTGCTGGGAGACTTAGGCAAGTCACTTAACTTCTCCATGTCTCCATTACTTACAGTGCTTACTTCACCTGGGTGTTATAAGATTTAGTTACATATTGTCTATAAAGCACCTTGAGATCCTGGAATGAAAAGCACTGAATTTGCAAGAAAAGTATTATATACATGCATTATTATTATTATTATTTGCTTGCTCTCCTCTAGAGAACATTTTAACTCTGGTATTTACATTTGAACCTTGCATGAATTGTGTTATCTGTCTTTAGAACTGGTCTTAAAGCCATTGTAGAGGACAGGGCCGGCTCCGCACCAGCTTAACAAGCAGGTGCTTGGGGCGGCCAAGGGAGAGGGGCGGCACCTGCGGCAATTCGGGGGCGGCAGGTCCCTCACTCCCTCTAGGAGCGAAGGACCTGCCGCTGAACTGCCGCCGCCGATCACGGCTTTTTTTTTTTTTTTTGGCTTAGGGCGGCAGAAATGCTGGAGCCGGCCCTGGTAGAGGAAAACTGAGTACTCACAAACACTCAGACCTTTCAATTCTGCAAGGTGCTTAGTGTCTCTTGAGCAATGCTGAGCACTCTCAGATCAGACTGAAGCCAAAGTGAACTGAGGGCACTCAGCATTCTGTAGGATTGGGTTTTAGAGCTTAGATACCAATATTGCTGTGAGCAGGAAGAATATTCTGGTATTGGCATAGAAATAAGCATAAATCTCAATTCCCATCTTTAGTCACTTGTTAGACTCCTGTAGACCAGATATGCAACCATGGTTACATTTTTTTACCCTACAGGCACTCATCAGCCTGGTATAACAACCAGGTCCTATGTTCTTTAACACCATCAATTTCCTCAAGCAGCTAAACTTACTGCTGCAAACCAGCAAGAAGGTGGTGCCACGTCATTGAAAGTGTCAAAAGAAAATATTTTTGTATTATTGGATATTCTAGACTTACAGAATTCTGAACTCACTCATTATAATATCCTTTCTCCCTCATTTTTTGAAAACATCAAAGGGTTCCAGGATTCATATTTTTCATTTATATCATTTCTAGCCTGGCATTTGAGAACATGGTGGAGAGTGGGAGATGAGCAAAGAGAAATCAGAAGGAGCTAGATCCAGCTTACCTGGAAAACTAAGAAACTGGAAAGGTTTATAAAAGGACATGCTGCCGTCTGGGGGACTTAAACTTGCAATGTTTAAACAAGCATCTCCTGATGAAGCAATTTGAGCAAAAGGACTTCTTCCTAGAAACCTGCTAAGGGCACTTATAGAATGCAGCAAGGGTAGGGGGAAGATCATCATTTTTGGTCTTGAGTATAATGTCCAGGGAATCGCCAAATATTTTGCATGCTGTGAAAACATTTGTCCTGAGGTTTATTTGGATAGAAAATTGTGCAATCCAAGGGTTTAGTCAAATAGCCACAAGTGAGGAGCTCAGAACAGACACAGTTAATTTAATGACATCATGTGAAATGTTATCGCAGGCACTGAGATTACTCTCTCCTCTAGCATGGAGAATTAGGCTGTTTTACCAATGCATGAAGCCCCCAACTGGATACAAGATAGAAAGGAAGGAACTACAGAGAGTCTCTTCCATTTTTCCGTCCAAAAAATCTTTTGGGGATACCTTTCATTCCAGGGGAATTGTGGTGCAAGATGAACTGTAGGATCAACTTTGAGAGCAGAAAGCCAGGATCCCTGAATGTCCAATGAGAGCCTGTAGTGCCTGTCATCCTGTTTGGTCAGAAGCGACAGTCAAGAAATTTCTGTGCATGAATAATATGCTTAATTTTGAATACCTTCTCTTCAGAGAGATACTTTTATAGCCTAGACTCAGAGCTACCCAAAAAAACAGGGAGACTTTTTTCTGTGCACATCTGCTGAGCATTGGGATTTGAGGCAATTCCGGTCCGCACTGGCATTTCTTTTAGAGGGCTCTGACACCAACACTCCCTAATCTAATAATCCATCTTCAAAGTCTGGGGGAACAAAGAGTTATGGGGAGGTGGAGCACAAGGCTTGCCCTATCAAGTTGTAGAGTAACTAATCATTTGAGATATTACTGTTTTCTTGGTTTTGGAAATAATCAGGAAATATGTCTTTGTTCTGATTTATGTTTGCTCCATCATTTGTTTTTCTTTTCCTAACCTCTACAAAACCTCTCTCTGACTCTCTCTTCCCACCAGCTCAACTTTTAAGTAATTCAGATCTCATCTTAGAAGATCCCTACTCCTTCTGGCCTCCTCTAAAGTTCTCCATTCTCTTTGCAATTTTCCTTAGCCCTTTCCAAACCTCTCTGATCCTCTGTGTTCCTACACCTCCTTCCCAGTATTCCCTACTTTTCTACCATCCTAAGCTTCTCAAAAAATATCCCTCTGACTTCCCTCAGACTTCTCCATTATTGAGACAGGATGTTGAAAGTCTGTCATAGTACTGAGAACAGGAGGTGTCTGAGGGAAGCCTAAGAAGGCCTGAGGGAGATTTTTAGGGTGGTAGCAAAGTAGAGAAGGCTGTAACAGAGGTGACAGAAAACAGGGAGGGAAAGTCATCCTAGACACTAAAAGAGATATTCCATCCCTTTTCAGAGTTAGATTGTTAGTAGAGATATCTACTTGAGACATGACAAATGGCACTCAGAAACCTTTCATTTATCCGAACACACCATAATAATCATACTATTATTTGTTTATTTATGTTAGTGCCCACTATGTGCTAGGCAGCTTCCAAACACTCAAGGAGAGAGGCAATTACAAATCAAGAGCAGACCAACAAGTAGAAAAAGATAAAAGGAGGGGGAACAACAATAAGCAACGTATTTCTAAGTCAACTCAAATAACTGTGAGCATCACAACTGAAGTAAGCATTTGAAACTCAAATGTATTGAGGGTAGGAGCCTTTTGGATGAGTACAGGGAGACCGTACCACATACAGGAGGCCATGCAGAAGGAAGCATGCCGGTGACCATGTAAGAAACTGACAAATAGGGAGATAACATTGGGGACATTGCTAAAGCAGAGAGGATGGTATGGAGAGGAAACTGGGAGATTGACAAGGGAGGATACATAGGGACCATACCCACTGACACCCCTTCAAGAAGTACTGACCAGTACTAGAACAGTAATCCAAATAACAATATGGCCATATGTGCACTAGCTAAAGTGCATCTACATGAAACTGTTGTAATGAAAATTGACAGTTTTCATTACAGTACTGTTATGCAGGTCTTTTACACTTAGAAGTATTCATCTTTATGAACTTTACATGTGGTTAAAATGTCTTATTTAGGAAAAATATATAGTTGACAATAACAGAGTAATTACATAGTCATTGCTTCAATCTGCCTGTATAAATCATTGTGATTTAACCTACAGTAGTAATAAAAATAAATGATATTGTTTTTGGTTCATTACTGCTGATCTAATAAAATGTAATGAATTAAGAAATTTCCTAAGTGAAATAGTCCCATAAAAATAACAATTTACTAATGGTGTCTTAGCAACCTATGTGAACTCAATATGAAGAAAATAAGCATTATTAATAAAAATAATTTTTCACTTGGAAAACATTTTCATTTTATTTCAGTCTTAGTTTTAAGGCTGTCTGTCCGATATGTGGTCTCCTTCAGAAAGCTCACCCTCTCCCTAATTCAGACTCACTGATTTAGCATGCCATGCAAGGGTGGGAAATCATATGGTATTAAAAAATACAGTGAAACGGATTTCATACTATGAGTAGAAGCCATGGGATCTCGTATATAGATAGTACAGGGTTTCTTTTAATGGCAAGAAAATTGTCAAACCCTTGCACAAGAAGATCCCAGTGAACAGAAGGTTACTGCCATCATAGATTGGACTAGATTCCTCCCCAGGTGAAGAGAAGTACAAAATGCACCTGCACCAGTGAAAAACAGAGTGCCCCACAGAAGAGTCACTCCTTGGATAAGGCAGTTTGTGTTTCTACTGCTGTCCTGTCTTTTGGGTCTTACCAGGGAGAACAGCTTTAATATTCACCCCATAGAAGCTTCACTGTTTAAATGCTGTGGCAGGGATGCAAGGAATCAATTCATGGCTGTTCTGGACATGCCATCCTCCCTGGCTAGACCTACCCACTTGAGTGACTGCAGGTCCCCTCACGGAGGGGAAATTTCAAGCATCTTCACATGCCACAACTGGGCAGGCTTTCTCCACCAGAGGCCAGCTCAAGCTGACACACACACAGGATGAATCTATATGAAGGCCCTGGAAACAAGTGTTTGGCAATATCAACTTGACAGTGACACCAGGCCCCCTGAGGTCCACGTGAGTTTTACTATTGATTTCAATGGGGCCAAGTGTGACGCTGTATGGAATATGTGCAACACTTTATGATATTGTTGATACTAATATTATAAAATTGCAAGGAATCTGACCAGATATGCCATGTGAGGTATCTGCAAAAATGTTATAATTTGTCAAGTATGATCATCTTTTCTGGGTGACACCCTTAGACAGATTGGCATTTTCAGTGAGGGCTGCCCCAGGATTTTGCCCAAAGAGTCCATCACCACACTTCTTGTACAATCATATATGTACCACATTAGCAGGCCATACCACAATATTAACAAGAAGAAAGAATAGTCCAGAGATTGCTCATAATAATTTTAGGAGCTGGCTATGCAATGCTCTACACCAAACAAGAAAGTAAAGTTATACGTTTCCCTTTTGGATGCTTCTCTGCAGATCACTGAACTGCCACTTGCAACAAGTTCTTATCCCATCAGCATATTAGGGATCCAGTCCTATAGTCCTAATGCATGTGACCTCGCTTTGCTTGGATGAACTGGAAGTTTATCCAAGTAAACACTGCAGAGTTATTCATTTTTATTCCCTTAAAATGGAAAGGCTAAACTATTTAAAACTAAGCAGTTCACAAACAGTGAAGATGCTTCATCCTAGCCAGGGATTCCAAAATGGAACTCTGTTTCATGAACAGAGATCATAAATTATAAACTGAGCCCTAAATATTGGAGACATTCTTATTTACTTAAGAAGACATGAACAAACATTTATTTTAATAACTGAGAAATTCAACTCAATATAAAACCTTTTAGGTAAAAAATAAACAAAGTGTTAGTGTGATAATGTTATTAAAAGCTTCTGAAGTATTTGTGGGTCTGTAGAAGACAAAACCACTAAAACTCCACACCATTTAAAATTAGTTGGAGACTAAATTTTTTGTAGAGCAAATGGATCAGTTTTCTTAAAAGGCATGATTTAGAGAACCTCTGGATTAAGCTAAAGCAGAGGATCAGCTTGAGTTCTGTAACTATGGATTTCTAAACGTCTGGAACAAGTTATTTCCCAATCCCTCACTGACATCTAGCCAAGGATGAGGGAAAGATCGACAAACAGCGGATGGAGGAATAAAAGCTAGAGTTTAGGAGACTAGAAAAGCATCTAAGTAGCTAGTAACAGGCTAAACGGCATGGAATTCAGTAATACCTATATCTTTGAAAGGGTAGAACGTGTACTGACAATTGCAGTCCTAAACTACAGAAATCTCTCCCCAAACCTGAACAACAGGAAAAACTTGATTAAGGTAACTGGAGGCAGGAACTAACTACCAAGAGGACTGAATAAATAGCAACATGAGAAAAAAAGGACATTTTTCATATGATAAATATTTATATTAACAAGAATATGCTGTAGGAAATAACCCTGCCATGGCAGTTGAATGAACTAGGGAATACAAGAATTTTTGCCAATTGTTATTTATATAATTTCCAAGAGACATATACTGGAGGCGTGATTTCTGACACCCTCATCTAACTAGCATCAGCTATGAGAGCCCACGTGTGAGGTCAGCAGCACACACTAGCTGGCAGATGCACATACTATTCCTATGTGAACAAACAGCGGAAAGCATCTCAGTGCGCTGCCCAGGCCCTCTCCATGGGATCCCACTCATTCTGCTAGGATCCCTGTGGCAGAAGACATGCCACAAGAACCCTGTGAGGACAGTTTACTATCGCTGCACTAGCCAGGCTGGGTTTGTAGAAGAGGTCTTCCTACGAGTAGTGGGCTTTTAATACTTGCTACTATCTGAAGCATTCAATTTAATCTTCTCTGGTCAACTATATCATTGCTTTTGTTTCCTGAAAAGGGCAGGATAGGTATAAATATCTGTCAAATTCCATGAATTACAAGAGGATCCAAATTTAAAATGTCAGATACTAATCAAACAGCCACTGCAGCGATTACCGTACATCATAAACACTGTGTAGGAAAAGACAGGGAATTGCAATCATCAAATAGGGAAGCTAAAAATTCAGTAGAGAAAGGGAAGAAAATCCCTTGGCTCTGTTTATGTGATGATGGGTGAAGCAATCCCTGTATACCCAGTCTGTAAAGCACTTGGGTATCCCCAGAGAATATAGGGAAAAGAGGAAGGATTTTCAGAGCATGAGGAATCGTGAGGAGAAAATTTACATGAACATTGTTTGGACTAAATTCACCCCAAATTTTCCTATAGTTTTCTTAACATAAGAAAAATAGGATGTCAAAAAATTCATAGACAGAAAGTGGTCATGAAATCATCTAAGTCCATTTTCTCAAACACACAAATATTTAAAGGATGTATGACCCAAGAGTACCTTTTGGCTTAAGAATCTGAATCAGCTCATGGTTAGATATGTTCATGTATCTCAGCAATAATCAACAACAAAAAATTTAAAACTGCAGCATATTCTGAACATATGAACATTTGCTCTGCTATTTAATAGAGATAATAGAAGCATTGGAAGCAACAGAATCAAGGGAATTAGAGGAAATGCTCATTAAAACAAATTTAAAAGGTCTAATGATTAAAATATTGATTAATTAGCCAAACATTGATTAACAGTCACACTTTATCAACTACAAAGGTTCTAATTACTGCACCATTATTCCATGGATTGACCTGTTCTCTCTTGTCAGTTACGATGAAGAAAAATTTTTATTAAGTGGGTTTTGGATTTTTGACCTGTAAAATTTTAATAGGGAGTGCACAGAGAGTGTCGTGTGTGGTTTGGCATTTTAGTCACTGAGGGACTGATAGTTACTGTCTCTACTTAACCAAAGGCACCGAAGTGCAATAGGGATGTGAATACCTAGGGATTAAAGCCCTAACAACTTCATAATCATGGAAAAGGGAGATTATTTGCAACTGCAAGAAATCCACCTCGGTAAAAGAAGAAACTATATGCCATTACCCTGCTGTTTAATAACAACAGAGTACTTCAATGGAGTATAGGAGACCAAGATTCAGGTTACCCAGACTCCTTTGTGGAATGCCACAGTTTAAAAAAGAACCATACAATGGGAGTCCAGTTCATACACTGCCCATCCCTTCTTAATCCATTAAGGCATATTCTAGAACACTGCACCTGCCAAAATTTGTCCAAAGGCCAACAATTGGCCACCTCTGCCATAGAAAAATAAAAGAAGCTGAGACCAATATATCAGTTCCTTAGAAAATATTGCCCATAGGAGCAGCCCATACCTAAGAAAATGGTCTCACATTCAAAATATTTTCTGCAGAAAATTTATGGATTTCTCGCTCAAAACTATCTTGCTGATTTCAATAACTGTCTATTTAAATCTGTTGATGTAGCGTTTAAACCTTGCTTCACAAAAGAAAGCGGCTAATACACACCCGGGGTTACACTCTCAATATAACTGTCTAAAGTGATGGTCTGGATTTACTTCTGATGAGATCAGCTCTAAGGCCAGAAAGCAGATTTATAGTGTGAACATAAATGAGCATGGTGGGGGAGGAGGACATTTTGATCATACATATGCTTGTCAGGCAAAATGTGCTCAAGACCTTATTGCCAAATAAGTAACAGCGAGTTAGTTCCTCACAGCCAGTGGAAAATGACATCAAGAGGACAATTCTGAACAGAAGCATTAGGCTGACAAGATCAACAGCCAAAGCCTGGGAAAGGGCCAGGATAGAAGGGCTGGCACTCAGATGCCACCACAGGAGAGAATTTCCTTCAGGCTAAGCTTCTGGGTCCTGCAGAGGGGCAACGTTTTAGAACTAGTCAGATTATTCTATAGCAGTATAAAGGAAAAAGAAGAGCTGGTGTTGTGCCAAGATCTGAAATACCCTACAGTACCTGCCGTCTGAATAATGATGAAATAACTGCTTCGCATGGAAAACTGTACTCAACAGCAACCTATGGAAACTGAAAGAATTACATACTGAACTGTTATATTTCCTTGACCTTTCCACTCCATCGTCTTACTATATTTTCCATTTTAAACAAAACAATACCTTTACCCCCACTCCAGCAAAACAAAAACAATTTTGTTTCCATTATATATTACAGCTTCTTTACTACCTTCTTGATTTTTACACCAGAAAAGCTTTGTTACACTTACATTACAAATATAACTTAAATCCACAAATGCAAAGAAATTTACAGCCTAGCCAGACAAATCTACCTATTTCTTATGTTGGTATGTCAAGATTTGAGAGTTTCTTTAAGTATATTTAATAAGATAGATCCCAGTCTGGAACTTCTGGTGGACTGTGTGGTCTTTTAGGGTGACACCTTTTACACAGGCACATGCTCACAGTGATAACGGTGGGAATTCTATGCGTGCATACTTAAGACAATGATATAAAGTTTTAGGATGAATACTGGAAACCAGAAGTTCCCCTTTCTACTAGGCTCTGTCTTACACTACTCCCTCATCCCCTCTTAGAACTGAGATTTGAAAACTCAGCTCTCACTATGGTGTTAAGTACTGAATTTCAACTTTGGGGGCAGCTGAGACAGACAGAGGATTCACCCTGGAGGAAGGCATGGGTCAAAGTAGAGCTCGAAAGCTCTGTTTCACCAACAGAACTTGGTCCAATAAAAGATACGTCACCCAGCTTAGACTCTTTTTTGGTATGGTCCTGCCCACTTTCAGGGCTGCACAGCAGAGTGGGGGGAGCAAGTGGCTCACAACATAGTGCCCCCATTCTTGGCTGATTTTCTGCTGCCACAGGCCTGGAGCTTGGATTCTGCTACCCAAAGTCAATGTTACTGTACATGACTTCACAGTGGGTGGTTATTTTCCTTGGGTTCCTATCTCCCTCCCCACCTATTTTTGAAAACTACTATCCTAATTCTGCACTACGTGCATACATCACTCTCATTAAAATCAAAAGAATCCTGTGCAGACATCAAAGGACAGAATCTGATCCTACAATGAAGAGAAACACAAAACAAGAAGGGATTAACAAAATATCCCTCCAGCAGTGTATCAGGCTCTGTTCTCCATACATTTGTTTCTATTGCAACAATAAAATACAACTGCTGCTTGGTGGCAAATACATGCTGTGATATCAGGGCAAACTTATGGACTCACATACGTGTTACAGACACAGAAGACATAACACTTAGACTTTATGGATATGTCAAATCCTGTTTAGGGATGGCTTAAATCCATAGATTATTGACACTCTTGGCTGTGATACTCCTTCAAAGCCATATTAACGCCATTGTGTGAACATCTGTTTTGAGACACTTTGTGCATATAGCACTATACAGCAAAAACACCTTGGTCTAACTCGCTTCTGTGAATGTGCGCTAACTGTCTCGCACTGTCCAAAAGCATTTGATTGATCCACATTATGAACTAGTCATCGATATCATTTTAAAAACAAGAGATATTGATTTACAACAGCACCAAAAAGATAAAAGCAGTTAACACCACACAACCCTCATGTTTCTGTATGTCTGTATTACATAACTGACCAATTAGAGAGCTAAGCTGGGTGACATATCTTTTATTGGACCAAGTTCTGTTAGTGAAACAGAGCTTTCGAGCTACACAGAGCTCTTCTTCAGGAGCTCTGTAAAGCTTGTCTGTTTCACCAGCAGAAGTTGGTCTAATAAAAGATATTACACCTCATCCACCTTGTTCTCTAATATCCTGGGACCAACATGGCTACAACACCGATCCAAATAACTGACCAACATGAATTCAGCCAGATTTTGTTTATAAATAGAACCCAAGATCTTTCTACCCAGTCAGTCCACAGTGACAGTCTTACATGTGAATTATAGAGAAAATGAATTGTTAAGACCAAGTTAACAATTGAACTGCAAACATTAATTTACAGTAGAGGCATTTTTGTCATCTCAAAGAAATGGGCTGGTAGAATGAAGGGTCAAGAGTGGGAACAGGACTTTCCATTCATATGTTGCCCCCATCTACACCCATTCAGATCATCTGGTGCTAGAAGCCAAGGATAGGCATTGTGAGGCATGGCCTATGGATAGGGGACATATATGCATGTATACATCCCCTCCCCAATCCAGAATTTACAACTACAAACCCCTTCTTTTCCTCTCCTGTTGAGAATTATTCAGGCACTTGGTGGGCACAATATCTGTATGGTCACTAGTGGCTAGAGTACAGGCTAAAAATAGAACGCTTTTCGTTGCCATTTAGTTAGTTCTTCATCTAACTCTATTTTCTGTAGTGGTTCCTATACTAGGTCTGCAAAAACTTGCCTTCATTGGTTTGATATTGTCTGCATAAAAGAAATGGCAATTCCTTTGCCAGTGTGTAGCTTAGCTGATTCAGAATAGATTTTTAATATTAACTTATAACACAAGTTTCATGTATTTAACTGAAAAGATCCAGTCCTTTTGCTTTAAGATTTTCTTGTTTTGTGTCTGAATTATTTGGTTCACATACACTGCATTCGATTTCCTACTACTAGTTTTATTGCATGTTTCTGGATACATTTTGTCTAGTAGACAAAGTAAGGAATTTGTATCCTATCCACAAGCCAAATTCTGCCAAGTATTTAAAAAGTGGTTCATATCTTCTCTTTTAAAAATGGGCACATGTACATGTTGCAAAAGCAGCATTTATATTCATCTGTTCATACAGACCTTTGCAAATCTAATCATTAGGTGTGAAATTTGCCCCTGTGCACAGGAACAGCATAAAGCTTATGTGCCATGGTAAGTGTTCAAAATGGGATTTGTGTGACACTTACATACTGCATACACTTTGTGCGGGCTCTCTTTACGGGGCGAATTTCACCCATCCAGGGTATGAATAACCTGTGAATGTGTGGAGGGGAGACAGGACAGCTGTGGTATCTCTAATACTTTTGTGTGGTAACGGTTGGTAAATCCTGACTTCCTACTGGCAACCATTATAAATTTAAAGTGTTTATACAAAGGCCCTTAAGAACAATGATGCCTTTGGGGATAAAAATCAATGGCTGGATTTTCAGAAGATCCACAGCTCCCACTGATTTTATTCAGAGCTGCCACTTATTCATTACAATTTTCCTGTATTTAGTTTTGTTTGTCTAAAATACCAAACTGACTGTAAAGTAATACAAGCCCTTAAAGTAATACACAGAGTACCAAAACAATACATACTATGTGCTCAGAAAATATGTTAGTAACGCTACTTTCCAATTTTTAATACAGTGAGTATTTGTTTGAGACAAATATAGATCATCACTTGAAAGACCTGTTGCAATCAGTAGGGTAGCAATCTATCACTCAAACTGACAAAAACAACAATAGGAGGTAAAAAAAACCCCACAAATAACTGATTAAAACATATTCTGGTTTTGTACAAACCCAATGGCATTTAAGGCTATCGTGCCATCCTTCCTCTAACTCCTGTCCAGTGTCTTCATCCCTCGACAATAGGTTGATTTTACTCTTCCTTAACTTTCAATCTTTTGACTTTGATCAGTTTGTCATATAACCTTAGTGTTATTTAAACATGTTTATTGTTGTTTTTTTTTAAAAAAACACACGTACTAAGAAAAATATTTAAGGAAATTTCTCACATTTTAGTATTTTGGCAGCATAATGGGGATAGATAGCAACTACTTTGTGTTACAAATTTGAATGTGAAATTTCAGAAAACCTCCTTGCATTAAAAATGAATTAACTGTGTGATTATTAATTGTGCATATTCCAATCCCTTTGTGCTGTACTGCATGTTTCTTGAATCTCATTTGAATCCTTTGGCTAAGTAATGTGTCAAGGGGGGTACTAGCCTGAATGCCTGAGTTATTTAAAAAGCAGGACAGCACTTCCAGATTAGAATACCAATGAGTGGGGTTAAAAAGGCTCTACTGTAGTTGGAGGGCAGCTCTCAGTCTGAGAAGTACCTGAAAAAGACCTCTATGGACTAATTTTCAGAATCACATTGTAATGTGGGCTCATGTCAATCATCAGAACAGACAGCTTCATCCCATGATATAAACTAGTTATACATTCAAGAGCTGCCAGAGGATCTTCATTAAAAAGGGACTTAGCATTAAAAGAAGAAGGTTGTTTTATTATAATACTTCAAACACAGTTTTTTGTTTTATATGTTCTCAGAAATCTTTTTTGTTCTTCTTCACAATATCAAAAAACAGCCACAGAAGAAGCAAAAACATTAAATATTCCAATTTTTAATAGGAATCAAGGTAGCTTTCGGGTTTAAGGCATTAAAAATCATATACATTTTTCTAAATATATTCATGCCTTTGAATAACAAAAAGAAATCTCTAGATGTAATAGGAGGATGTTTTTAATCTTTTGTGAGAAGGGGATTTGCAAAGCTGACTACTCATGGTACAATATCTACTGGCAAAGTATATCAGTGAGAGCTTTATACATATAAATTTGTATAAAACCTTTGGGCTATCCACAAGCTTCTAGATACCAGTTAGATATTACAATCCATGTCATTAAAATTTAATATGATTGTGTTAAGAAGAAAATATTAACAATATCCTTGTAAGTAAATCATTGACACAGTAATCTAGTATTTCAAGAAACCTTAACAGAGGTTTATTAAAAAATAAATAGATAAATGTATCTATTTACCTATATGTGTGTCATTTCAAAGAACCTGATTTAAATATAATTTCACAAGTCATGCAACTTCTTCAAAGTAGCTTGGGTATTTTGATCTAAAATTGCTGCTCCTTGCCTACTCCATATACCAATATAAATTCTTTGTAAGAATGTAATTGAAATGAATAGATAGGTTTTCATAAAGAGAAAATGTACTATAAGTTCTTATATTGTAGAGTATAATTATTTTGGTTTTTGTCTTTTTAAATTACAGTTGTTATACTGAGCTATTTTCGATACTGAAAGGAGACTCCCATTTCCAGCATAGTTTTTTGTCAAGTTGGCTTCATTAAAGAAGACACATACATACTTAATAACAATAATACCTAGCACTTATACAGTCTAGTGCTTTCAGTCTTCAAGTCTTCTATTTACAATTATCTGATTTAATTAAATAATTAATAGGCTTTTCTATGGCCCTCATTACCATAAGTAGCTAAACACCTCAACTCTGTGAGGTAAAGTATTATTATCCCTATTTTACAGATGAGAAACTGAGATACAAAGATCCACACCCTTACTCACATTGAATAGCACTTCACTCCATGAGTAGCCCATTGAAGTTCATGGAATTTACTCCTAGAATAAAGTGGAGATAATCATGGGTCGGCTGAAAAGATATTAAGTAACTTTCTCAAGGTAACAGAGGGAGTCAGTGTCAGAGCCATAATTAAAATTGAGTTGTTTCTGTCTCTCTTTCCTGCGGACAGACAACTAGACCACATATGTTTACTTTTCATGTAAGTCCATGATCATGCAGTTATAACATCATTACATTATATGTTAAGATAATGCAATATAGTTCGTTTTCAGTGGTTCTCCTCAGACATCTCTCTGGAAGTGGTATCATTAAAAAAGAGTTTCAAGAGCTTAGAAAACCCACCTCGTGGGTAAGCTGTACCAGACTCACATGAACCCAGGAAGAGCTTAATTAAAATCTTTCTGATGCTTAAAGATAAAATAGGCACAACAGTCCTTGCTCTTCTGGGTTCTTAAAAGAGTTCTTTTGAAGCTCCTCTCTCCTCTCTCCCTGTCATGCTGAAGCCTTGGATTACACATAAACACACACTCAATATTCCCACCAAAAAAAACTGTACAGAATGAGAGCCTGGCAATTACTGTGACGCGCTGGCTCCTTTGTTAGCTCCCATCTTTAGAGTAGTTAGCAGCACAATCTTTGATTTGGCCTTTATCACTGCCTAGTGGGTAAAGGACATTAAAATCTCAAATCTAAAGCACACAAGCCTAAAAGGACTTGTTCAGCATAGTGCAAATCTCTAGCACAGAGCTCTTCACAGCATTATCAAAAAAGTAGAAATTAGGAAAAGAATGAAAGTCTGTCTTACTATGAAAAACAACCTACCATGCCAATATGGCTAAATAGAAAATAAAACTTCTTAGGTCAAATCCTGATCTATGTCAAGCAACTGTTGAGCATCCATAGTTGTCACTGTAGTTGTGGGTGCTCAATAGCTGCTAAGCACCACATGCGGATTGTTCTCTTATTAATAACAATGTATTGAATATAGTTTGGCAGTGCCTCCAGACATTGTATGTTAATTGATAACCTCAACCTTTACGCATTATGTGGGTGTAACAGAGAGTATTGAAATATATATCATACCTCAGAATATGCAGAAGTACAAAGGGGAGCATCCTGCAGGGCTAGTCTTAAGACTTTTTTCTTTCTGTCTTAGGGTTTGGGGGGTATTTTTGTTTTTGTTTTTTTAAATGAAGCAGCTATGTATTTTGTATTGTTGGCAGGGATTTCCAGACTTTATTCCCATTCTGGGATTTAAATGGAGCATGTTGCCAGTTTACTGTAAATTGCGTTTTTATTTCTGTTAAGGAATCCAGATGTCCATGCAAAGGCAGCCCATCATCATATTATCGTTGCTCACCCTTTTTAGTTCAAATACTATATACATATCATTACTAGTGAATACACAGGCCTGTAACCAAAAGGTAATAAGATAAAACCAACAGAGGGTCCTGTGACACCTTTAAGACTAACAGAAGTATTGGGAGCATAAGCTTTCGTGGGTAAGAACCTCACTTTTTCAGATGCAAGTAATGGAAATTTCCAGAGGCAGGTGTAAATCAGTATGGAGATAACGAGGTTAGTTCAATCAGGGAGGGTGAGGTGCTCTGCTAGCAGTTGAGGTGTGAACACCAAGGGAGGAGAAACTGCTTCTGTAGTTGGATAGCCATTCACAGTCTTTGTTTAATCCTGATCTGATGGTGTCAAATTTGCAAATGAACTGGAGCTCAGCAGTTTCTCTTTGGAGTCTGGTCCTGCAGTCTTTTTGCTGTAAGATGGCTACCTTTACATCTGCTATTGTGTGGCCAGGGAGGTTGAAGTGTTCTCCTACAGGTTTTTGTATATTGCCATTCCTGATATCTGACTTGTGTCCATTTATCCTCTTGCGTAGTGACTGTCCAGTTTGGCCAATGTACATAGCAGAGGGGCATTGCTGGCACATGATGGCATATATAACATTGGTGGACGTGCAGGTGAATGAGCCGGTGATGTTGTAGCTGATCTGGTTAGGTCCTGTAATGGTGTTGCTGGTGTAGATATGTGGGCAGAGTTGGCATCGAGGTTTGTTGCATGGGTTGGTTCCTGAGTTAGAGTTGTTATGGTGCGGTGCATGGTTGCTGGTGAGAATATGCTTAAGGTTGGCGGGTTGTCTGTGGGCGAGGACTGGCCTGCCTCCCAAGGTCTGTGAGAGTGATAAAACCAGTTTACCATATTTCTGCAGGCTACAGTAACTGCTGAAAATACTAGTGAATTCAAAGTCAGACATGCAGTGGATTGTCTTCCCTCAGCACCTTCCTTATCCTCACACCCCTACTTCACCAATCCCTTCTTTTGTTCACATGTTCACTGAAGATTTCAGTGCATTTTTAAAAATGCCTAACTGATTTTTCAAACTGGACCACACATTTTGCACCTTCTAAATGGCAAACACACTTTTAGTTCAAAGATAAACACTATTTTAAAAATGCAACTTCTATTAATGGGTGGACTGTGCACAAATGAAAAGCCTTAAAGATACAAGACCTATTCTGCAGTCATTTACAAGGCTACAGCACTTCCGGACTTCAATAAGCAATGCAGTCCTGTGGTGGAGAAGGGAACGGAGTTAAGATTATTCTAGATGAATATTTAGGCCAAAAACTTCAAACTCAGGGGCCTAACAACTTGTCAAACTAAATCTATATTTCAGCATAAGATATTAGCTGCCCAATTTTAGGCATCCAATTATGAAAATTTTGGGATTAGTTTATATATGTGCCCATTGCTAAAAGCACTTGGAAAAATACATAATTGAAAACTACCTTATAGGGTAAAATTCATCCCTGGGCATGACCAACGTCCACTGGTCTTATGTACCACTTAAATTAAGGGCTTAAGTGAGAATTAATTGAAAAATAGGACCTTGTGGGTGTCCTCTGCAGAGGGCCAATTTTCACCCTTTCAGAGTAATGTAATGAGAAAGTTCTAAATGTTAATAGAATAAAACTAAAAATTAACCTAACTAAAAAAAAAACCCTACAAATACCCAACTATTCCTTTCTGTGACATTAATTCATAAATCAACCAAATTTTGACTAAATAAATGGACTTTATACATAGGTTCTCCTGGACACCTGGAGGGAGCAAGTTCTTTCCTGATTCATAGCTCCCCCATGAAAATACTTTGCTATTGGACTTGGAGAGCTTAACTCAGGGACCTGAAGACATGAGTGGTCCAGTAGATCATGATCACCACTGTGGGAATGGTACACAAAGGGAAAGCTGGTCTCTCCGATAGCTGGGTCTCAGTCTGATTAGGGCTTTGAAGATCATAACAGTCGCTCCAACCTGAAAAGTAGAAAGTACAGAGCATATACCACTAATGCTATGGTGACATGTGCTAATTTGCCTGCCACAGTACCTGCAGTAGTGTCAATACATAACAGTGGTAAATTCAGTCTCCTTTTCTGTGGTTACTGCAGAAAATGCAAATCTTTTAGACAACCTTAAAAAGCACAGTATCTTGATCCATTTAATTTGGAGACTACATTCTGGACTAGCTAAAACACCTTGGTGTTCTGGAATGATAGCCCTAACTAAATTCATAACATTAGAGATTTTCCACAATATTCCCTATACTTTAAATAGACGTGTTGTGATGAATATGAAGGATTATAAATCACTGTTAACCACATTAAACATTTATAGAATTAGGCTAGTATAAAAGAATCAATATTTTAAAAATAATGATCCTGTTATTCGAAAGTTCCAAAACAGAGGTTGTGTTGTGCTGATGTTTGAGGAGTCTAAACTATTTAGGCCTGGATTAAGTTAAATGCCATATCCTTCAGAATCACAAATCCTTTTGTTTTTATATAAAGGAATGCATTTAGTTTAAAAATGACCTATATGATTTTTGAGAAACATTAGAATATTAGTCGTATTAGTGAAACTAATTAAAAATGGCAGATACGGTGTTTGACTTTGGCAGATTTTGTAATCTTGCTCTTTCACTGCATGTTTATGTGGAAGTGATTGGATTCCACACATGATTTCTTTCTCCACTTTGAAAGGTTATAGAGCCTTGGTATAATATTTTACTACTCTAATCCTATTGATACATTTCCTACCAAATCCTGCTCTGTGTCCTCGTTTGGAAATCTTTAGAAAAATTGTGACAGCTCAAAAATATTCAATCTTGCAGATCTTAGAATATATTTTTCAAAGGTCCATAGCCATCTCCACACCACAGAACCTCACATGATTTTTTTTTTCAGAAGATGCTTTAACACCAGCACAAGGATTTGATGTCTAGTTACTTCTTCACAGGCATGTCTCTTTAAAGGAGACTTTCCTCTCTATCATTAATGTGTAAGTCAGTCAGTCAGACCTTTTTAATAAGCAGTTGAAGAGCCACTGTCTTTAGCACATGAAACTAACAAAAGGCTCATTAGTCAAATGAGCAAAGAATAATTTGAATATCAATGTCTTATTTCAGAGGAAAACCTCCTCCAAGAGAATCTCAATGCAGTCATTTTTAGTGGGGTTTCTGTGTTCAAGTTTTAATACTCTAGACCGTATTTATGAAAAATTGATGTAGAAAGAAAGCTGTTAAAAGAAAATATTCACCACACGTCATCTTTAGTGATAGGCCTTTACTTTCAACAATAATTTAGATTGCAGAGAACCAGCCTTTTTGTTGTTGTTGAAAACTTTTCTAAACAAGTGTGCTGTGTCAATGATCTGTTGTGTTTCTTCAACTAGCAAGGTTAAGTGACCCCTGAGTAGCAAAAAACTGTATTTAACAAAAATAAACAAAGCTTGATGCTATGCATCCCTCAGGTGAAGTCACAAGCATAGTGCAACATCTCTACCAGTAATATCTGTAAGCAATGGGATAGGAGTGGTGGAGGTTTTACACAAAGCACTGAGGGAACTAAAGCTTGTCTCTAAGGTAGACAAGAGCAAGTCTAGTGCCTAGTTCTTCACAAGAAAGAGAGAAAGGAGATCAGCCATGGAGTGAAGAAAAAGATGGTTTAGAATAGATTTTGTTTATATATTGAAAAATTTCATATATTCATTTTTAAACAGCATACACACACTGGAGTGCCCTGCGAAGACTATATGAAATGAATATATAGAATGTTAACACACAATCAAAGAATCTTGGTACCACACATTATCACACTATATACCACACAGATATACCACAGAAACAGGTGTTGAACTATTATCTATTATTTTAAAATCCGATAATACAGCAATTGTAAAAGTGTAAAGGGGTCACCTATTTCCAGAGAGAAAAGGTCCTACTGGCCTATAGTTAACCTCTCTCATTCGGCATAACATATCGTATTGGGGAAAATCACAGATTCATGCTTCAGAGGATACCCATATTTAAAAGTCCTATAGAATGTAATCTATAGGGAGTTCTTTAGAAATGTAATAGGGTTTTCTGGAAATTACTAGATCTCAAACCATAGCACTACAGGTAGCTTCAGTGAAGTCAAAATGCAATAAATGGGCTTACAATGTTGTAAAGTTGGATGGCAATGATAATTAAAATGTAAGACACTGGGGAATGTAGTAATGTGTAATAGAGACATACCTAGCTGTGGTGTTAGGCACTAGAGCTAAAACAAAGTGCTTTCAACCGCTAATGTGTGCCTTTGAGGCATATTAGCATTGGCTATAGAGTATAGAATTGATATTATGACATGGAACAACAAAGATTAGTGGCAACTCTTAAAGAGCTGGGACCAAACTGGCTGATATGGTAAATAATTCTATATTTGTTGTCACACCAGACTACCAGGTTAGTACATAACAACCAGATATAAAGAAAAAAGCAAAAGAAAATATATGCATTTCCAAACTGTTTCCAGAATGGAATAACAAGAAGAGGAAATTATAACAACTCTCTCTTTTGTTAAAGTAACAAAAAGTTTTGATGAGAGAATCCTAGACAAAACTCATCTGGACTTTAGGAATGCTTTTGATACAGTGTTGCAAAAAAGTCTGCCCTATAAAGGTCAGCAAGTAGTGCACTAAAAGTGGCTAGAGAACTGGCTTGGATATCTAAGACAAAGGCTACTTGTGGGAGTTGATAAGTGGAATGCTGCCATAAGCATCAGAATTTAGACTGGTTTCCGTTTTTTATATGTCAATGATGGGCAGAAGAAATTGCAGAAAGGTGAGACATTTTCTGCTGATACAAAAATGAGGAGGGGGAAAATAGTCAATAAAAAGGTGAAGAGAAATACATAATGGCTTAGGACTGAGTAGGAGTCTGAGAGAATCAAAACAGGCTTATAGACATCACTATAATGTATAATAATTAGATAAGAGATGACAAAATATCAAATCAAAATAATTCTGCCTCAATACAGAATGCAGTAGAAAAAGGATCAAGAGGCAGCACTAGGTACTAGATGTGTATACATTACAGTATTTAACATATTCCAGTGCTTCACACAGTGAAAAAGCAAGTTAAATTCTGAGTCAGATAACCAGCACAAGACCAAGAAAGCCCTCCATAAGGAACAAGCAGTAAGGTCACATGTGGGAAGATGTGAGCAACTGTGGTCACCTGATTAGAAAAAGAATAGCTTAAAGTTGCCAAGAGTGGAACAAAAGGGAGCAATTTTCCAGAGTGAGATTGGGGTTTGGAAATCTTAGTTATTTAGAAAGGTAAGGGAAATTCTGTGGCTGATGGAAAGAGAAGGAGTTTAAGAGGGATCTCGATTAAGGTATACGCAATCCTGAAGGGAACAGAGAAGAGACTTGCTGCAGGCTATCTGAGCTAGTGTTAAATAGAAGAATAAGGGGGCATGAACTTAAACTGAGGGAGAATTGGAGACTAAAAGAATTTAGGTAGAAATTTCTTGCAGTTTCCCTTAGTGAAAAAACCTAGTAAGGGGAGACATAGTAATAAGCAGCATTCAAAAAGAAATGTTGAACAAATAGGAAAAAAACAAAACATTGTGGGGCATAACTGCCCAGTTGGAGAACTGCAGTAGATGGGGCTTTTGGCCTCATTCTGTCCAAAATCTGCTAACTTTCTAAAAGTTAAGAATTTATTTCCTTTCAATAATATGTTTTAAATTCTACCCATCCTCTTGTGTTTCCAGCACATAGCTCATGAGTACAGTACTGCAAAAAATTCATGTTATAGCAAAAATAATGTTCCGTGTGAATTCTGATGATGATGAGAGGTGTCAGGTTGACAATCGTGGAGATTGGCGCTCTCTATTTATTGACAGAATATGTACAGCTCAGTGAGTGGCAGTGCTAGCTCCCTTTAGACTCTATTAATATGCCTCCACCTTGGAAGTGGCTCTTTCTAAGGCTGAGAGCATAGTCCAGGCCTCCCAAGGCCTCCTTGCTGAGATTGCCAAGGTAGTGCCACCACAACTCTGTTTCTCATGACACCTGTTTGAGGCTGCAAGCAACACTTGTGATTTCTAGGAATTTATCTATTACAAGAATTTATGCAGTGGCCATATAAGATCTAGACACAGTTTGCATTACAAGCAACTACATTTCCCAAGTATAAGAAGCAAAAATCTCCCATGATGCTATGTAACATCATACCTTTACAGGACATAGACTAGGAAAGTTCTTCAATGGTTTGAATGCTTAGTGTAATGGAGCCAACAATGAGGAAGAGGCATAGCCATAAAAATGTGTCTTAGAGCGTTACCTGAATGCAAGCAGACTGTGTCTTATGTCGCTATCCAGAGCAGAGCACATGGCCCTCTATCAAGAAAGCGCCCACTCTGGCTGCACTTTAATATTGTTCAATTCTCTCCCAGGTAGACGACTGGTTAAGGGGCACCTACAAGACATCAGGGGCAGGGCTGCCCAGAGGATTCAGGGGGCCTGGGGCAAAGCAATTTCGGAGGCCCCTTACATAAGAAAAAGTTGCAATACTATAGAATACTATATTCTCGTGGGGGCCCCTGCAGGGCCTGGGGCAAATTGCCCCACTTGCCCCCCCTCTGGGCGGCCCTGGTCAGGGGTCTATAAAATGGGCAACATACTGAAGGACTTTGAGGATGTAGGAAGTTTTCTACATTTCGAGAAAATCTGGACTTTAGCCACAAACAAGTTATGAAATGAAAATTCAGAAGATCACACAGGTCGTGTACTTATTATTCTGAGGTGCTTTTGGAAATTGTACCCAAGTGATTTAGCAGCTTTAGTCCCATTTTCAAAAGTGAAATAGGGAACATGGAGTCCATGATTAAGTTTCGAGGAAATCACCACCTAAGCTTCAGAGCCCGAGCTCCAGCCAGAGCCACAATGTCTACACAGCTATTTTTAGCATGCTAGCACAAGCTCCACTGCCATAAATCTGTGGACTGGGGATGGGAGGCTCATTCCCAGAGGCAATGTGGACATATACCAAGTGCCTACATCTCTTTTGAATATTGCAGGTGAAGTCAAAATGATACAAATGGGCTTACAATGTTGTAAAAGTTGGGTGGTAATGATAATTAACATGTATTACTTTTAAAAAAAATTTACCCATTAATATTATTTGACATTTATATAGTGATAGCATCTAGAGGCCTCAACTAGGTTGGGGCCCCACTGTGGTAGGCAGTATACAAACACAGTAAATGATAATCCCTGCCCCAAAGAATTTACAATCTAAGAAACCTTTTTTTTTTCCCCCAAAAAGAAAATCTAAGATTTGGGTAACATTTGCTCAGAATACAAGGAATTTCCTTTATTGCTAAAACATTTGATATATCCAAAGCAATATTTTCTCTCCAATGGCCAAAGTTTAAATTTTGCCTTCTACTCTTTGAAGTAGTGACTTTTCTGATCTGATCGGTAATCTTCTTTTCTGTTCAAACTCTGGTATTTCAGATTGAAGAAACATTTCTGAGCTCAATACCGTTTGCCATTAAGCAAACTTTGCACTAACAGAAAAATCTGCCCCATCTCCCTGAGTTGCAGAGGTCCTCCAAGTAGCGGAACCAGGGTGATTTCATGCACAGAAAGGACAGATCTGAATTCAAGAGGAATGCTCATGTTCTATGCACTGCTGAACCCTTCTTTGTGAAGGTACAACATTGCAGGAAGTAGGAAAGAAGCTGTCATAATTATAAAGGGAAGGGTAACAGCCCTCCTGTGTACAATGCTATAAAATCCCTCCTGGCCAGAGACTCCAAAATCCTTTTACCTGTAAAGGGTTAAGAAGCTCAGGTAACCTGGCTGACACCTGACCCAAAGGACCAACAAGGGGACAAGATACTTTCAAATCTTGGTGGGGGGAGGGCTTTTGTTTTTGGGGGGAGTTCGCTCTTGGGACTGAGAGGGACCAGACATCAATCCATGCTCTCCAAATCTTTCTGAACAAGTCTCTCATATTTCAAACTTGTAAGTAAACAGCCAGGCAAGGCGTGTTAGTTTTATCTTTGTTTTCTCAACTTGTAAATGTACCTTTTACTAGGGTGTTTACCTCTGTTTGCTGTAACTTTGAACCTAAGGCTAGAGGGGGTTCCTCTGGGCTCTTTAAGTTTGATTACCCTGTAAAGTTATTTTCCATCCTGATTTTACAGAGATGATTTTTACCTTTTTCTTTAATTAAAAGCCTTCTTTTTAAGAACCTGATTGATTTTCCCTGTTTTTTAGATCCAAGGGGGTTGGATCTTGATCCACCAGGAGTTGGTGGAAGAGAGGGGGGGGGGACGGTTAATTTCTCCTTGTTTTAAGATCCAAGGGGTTTGGATCTGTATTCACCAGGGAATTGGTGAAGAGTCTCTCAAGGCTACCCAGGGAAGGGAATTAGCACATTGGGAGTGGTGGCAGCGGACCAGATCTAAGCTGGTAGTTAAGCTTAGAAGTTTTCATGCAGGCCCCTACATCTGTACTCTAAAGTTCAGAGTGGGGAAGGAGCCTTGACAGAAGCAGAAGATCTGTTTTACGGAAATCATGGAATCTTCCCTCTCTTGTTGGTAGGGTTGCACATAAAGGCCAACGTAGGCTCTCCCAGTGGGGTAAAGGGAAGATTCCTCCTTCTTAGCCTCTGTGCATTTGCACAGCATGTGGGCTAGGCAGTGGGCTTTGGGTTTGGCTCTAGTTTCAGCTCTGAGTCAAAAATATATGCAAGTATTTTAACTACACATCAGAGCATCATTCCTAAGTGTATTAAAGAACTTCTTACTAATATAGGGTGAAAATTGCTGTGTGTAGAGGCCCTGCAAAAAGTCCCCTGCCAAACAACAGTCCTTAACATGGAGATTAAATGGGGCTTTTAAGGTGCATAGGGCTTGTGCAAGGTTGAATGAATTTCACTACTATTGCAGAAAGTCATTCAACATTTGCTCAAAGTAAATGATCAGCTTCTAAGTTTAAGACAGACAATATGTTAAAGTACCCACGAAGTGTTAGTATTTCTTTTCCTTGGCTATACACTGAAAAAAACAGTTTTCAAAGAGGGAAACACACTCTATAAAAATTCCAAATCACAGAAACTTGTCTTTATCTATTATCCCATTGATTTCTTGAGCCAGAAAAGTTGACATGAGGGTACTGAAGGGGGATTTTTCAATCTTCTACCAGTTTGCTTACATGATTACAAAATATTTCCAATTCCTATATCAATTTGATTAAAAACTTAGTTTGTTGTTCAAGTCATTTTAACAGAAACATCTGTTTTTAATTTTTTTAAAAAAACCTACTCTCCAGATGCCATAACAATCTTACTATCAAGACTGCCCCAGAACATTAGAGAAGATGGGTGAGGTAGAAGTTTTCTAAAGAAATATTCATATTGTTGATAATTAATAAATCTATATTCTGGAGAGCCCAACTCCAAAGGACACTCCACAGTGATGGCCAATTTAAAATGTGATTAGCAAAGAGGATTAGTCCTTCCACTAGGCTAGAGCTCCCATCACCCTACTCCTGAGAAAGCATTTCAGCCATCATACCTACTCAATCCTATTTGATATTGCCAACAAGTTTTCTTCTGACTGGGAAGGTCTCTTTTTAAGTAGACATGTTCACTAGATACTGGACTAAGACCACCAACACATTTTGCATAAACCACTGAATAGCATCACATAAAGTGACTTCAATTCACCATTTACTATCAACAGATTCAAAACCTAATCTAAAGGTCCCATATCTCATTATGATTCTTCTGAGTCATCCATTACACTGAAGTTTACCCTTCACAATACCAAGTAAAACTCTGTAATTAAGAAGGTTTAGCTTCAGTAGCACTAGTGAGTAAGATTGTGATGTGCTTCACACATAATTATGTGATTTTAGTATTTGGAAGCTGAGTAAGCAATGGTCTTTGGGAGTTTGCTGAAAGTAAAAGATTCCACGAAGAAATATGCTGTCTGAAATCACACTTAAAAGGCAATTTTTATTTGTAATTTAATAAAACTCCGCTGTATTCCCAAAATCTGTGATATAGACAAAAGGCCCAAGCTTTATACAGTAGGCACCATTAAATCAGTATTTAGAAAGTCACCACACAATGTTAACTGAGAGATTACAGTGTTTTCCTAAAATTTTAAATGAAAATAATTGTGGTAACTTTTGACAAATGTTGACTTTTTAATAGTGACTGATGAATGTATACACTTAAAGAAAAATAATGTTAATTCATAGATGGGATTCATACCCCCTTATCAGGCATTCTACCTTAAAGATATATCGCAGTGGGTGGGGGTTAGGCTGGTCTCTCTTGGACCTACATACGCCCACTTGCCAACATGTAAAGTAGTGTAAAGGAGTTTAAGTCACTACAACTTATATGATAAGGAGCCAGAAGAAAGTGCAAGTTACAAAAGGAATAACCTACTTTAACTTACACATTTGTATTGTCTCAGGCTGGTTGGTACACTCCTCTTAATGTTCACTTCAAATTTGAATTATAACATCTTAGACTCTTTAATTCAGGCAGACGCAATGGGCCATGTGCAGAGGCTGTGTAACTTCTCCTCCATACACATTGACAAATGGCTGAGAGTTTCATAAATCTAAGAGAGTCTAAGTTGTGTAATGTGCGAATTGTGGGGACTGGAAGAAGCTCATCTGAGGTGTTGTCATGAGTCCACAGACATCTGAATGAGCGGCCACAGTGGTCACCATTACAAAGTCAATAGTTACCCAGAGTAACCATAGGTGGTGTCTGATATACTGCATTTGTTGACTGGAATACTGACTAGCTACTGTTTATTTTTTTATTGGCAATCATGATAGAGATATCTGTTATTACCTAATAATAAACTTATTGCACTATAATCCCCATAAGTCTATGTGACAGCTACAGTCTATTGATCAGTGAGAGGATTTTTTTTTATTCCCTGGTCTAAAGATTACACACAAATTAGATTTCTCAGAAGTTTGTGGGTCTTTTAGAGTTAGGTTTCATTACCCACTCAGGTCCCATTTTATAGCACTACTGGTATCTCTTACCGAGGTGATTTACTGTGGACAGATTTAATGTTAGATTTTAAATAATAAATACCTTCTAATTGTTAAACCCAGAATTAAAGCAGGAAGGAAACTGGTTCGCAGCCTCTTACAATGGGTTTCCTTACAGCCAGTGCCACTAATTATGACAATTTACAAACGGTGGCCACTGCTAACAGTAATCTCAGAAGGCAAGACAGTATTTAAAAAACTCTCTTTCCGAATGTATTTCACATTTTATATTTAGCAAGATGCTCTTCTCACCATGTGAACTTTCCAATGGCTATGCTGAGCAAACTAGGTGCTGCTTTCTTTTAAATTAAATCTTAAGATTACTTTAACATAGTTCTTTGTGGTTTAATTTATCATATGTTCTGGCACCATTTATCACTAAATACAGAATGATGAAGAAATGGCTCTACTAAAACGAAATAACTACTGAATTAAAAAGCTGTTAAATGAGTTGGAGTGCAGACTACTATTAACAATATGTGGGAAGGGTGTTTGGCTGGAATAAATTACTTTCACAGTAATAATTTGAAGAGTGCACCTTTGGAGAAACATGTTCAAAAATTCACATCTTGATTTTCCGACTAAATTCATATTTGCCACTAATAATATTTTTAAATTAGCTACACAGTGAAGGTGAGAAAATGCTTAGACTCAAATAGTGAGGTTTAAAAACAAAATTTTCTCTGTTTAATAACTGAGAAATGGCAGGTTTAAAAATATACATGCAAAGCACAATAACAGATTCCAATTAAGATATATTTTACTTGCTCACCCTTAATCTTTTTATAAATGCTTCTACAATATTTCAATGTACTCTGCCATACCAACATGTAAATAATAAATAGCTTTCCCTATATTTCATTCTAGTCTGCATATAACCTCCTTGCAAATAACAAATGGCCAGCCATCTAATGAGTTAAGATTCATTTTCATTTTATTGATTGCAATAGGCTATGTAGTTAATAGAAAGGATCTAATATATAGTTGATATGTCTAGATCTACTGACCTAGCATAACAATTTCAGACTTGAAAGCACGATTTTTTTTATTTAAAAAATGCAATTGAAATTTGACAACCCACAGGGCATGCACTCACAGCTTATATATTTATAACATTTCCAAAGTAGTATGTAACCTGGTGGTGTTCTGTAAGGCAGTGAGGATGTTTTAACCCTTAAGAACAGGGGGCAAATTCTAATGTTTTTACTTATCTTTTGACACAGTGGATAGAAATTAAGACTGTTTAATAACATTCACTTATTGTACATTTGGAAATCATTCAGTTCAATAACAGGAAACATTTATTTACTCAGGGTTCATACATGTTCCCACTGACCTCACTGGAAACAGGATCAAGCCCTCGGCTTTCATGTACGTCATTGGCCTCCACAGAAATGGCATATTTACAGTATTATGGGCAGATTTTTATGTCTGATATAGTAGAGATGAAAAGGACAAGTCATTGCAGTCTTGGTTTGTTTTCAGAATGCTAAGTGGCACAAAGCACAGAAATAACCAGGTCATATGTATCCCTCTGCCCAAATAATGCATTGTTAGTGGATTGGTGGATACTTCCAGATGGTTAAAAAGGCGTTGACAATTTCTCTACTGCAAATCATCATAGAAGAGATCAGGGAAGGAGATGACCAAATGGTTGTGTTACTTCATGGAATAATATCTTAAACAAAAATGTCCAATTAGGATATTTAATTAGGCAACAGCTGCCTATGGACTTAATATACTAGTGCTTGCCAGGATTAGCAAAATACTTGTAAACAAAGGTTCTAGTAGAGATCTCTCTCTTTTTTAATGAACGAAGAATGACATAAAAAAGAAAAGCATGTTTTTAGTTGTGTACATCACTGCAGCACTTTGGATAAATGTGATTTAAACCAACTAGTATGTGCTTCATGTATCACTATAGATATTTAGAAGGGCTGAGTGATAGAAAGGACAAGTGGTGATAAGTAGATCAAAGATTCTTTCTGTAGGCCCTTTGAAGGCCCTTTGAAGTCAGTGGAAAATGAGGATTTGCGAGTACCAGGCTTTTAGTGACATTAAGCAGGAGAACCATATACATTAACCAGGAACTTCCCTCTTTCTGGCCTCTAATACTTACCCATTGTCTGCACTGTGATTGTTGGTAGTTACATTTTTATTTATTTTTACAAGTAAAAGAACAGAAATTGCAGGATCAATGGCATGAAGGTCCACTTTCCTCCTCACTCCATTGGCCTGACAAACCCATGCACTGTGTTGTTGGTATTCTCTCTTATTATTTGTGTCACAGTATCAACTAGCGGCCTCATCTCGCTTATATGTCAGAAAATCTCCCTCTTCCTACTGCAGCCTCCGTGCTTCCGTGCATTGTGGTCACTTGGTTAACCACGTGAACAAGGTCTGTCTACAATAATTCTTTTACTCACCAAATTGGTTTCCACATTCAAGGAACTCCAGTTAGGTTGGAATTATGACCTGCCAAAACTGAAATGTTAATTACAACAGTTCAGACTGCTTTCAATACTATTTAAAATGAACTATGCAAATTAGCAGTCTTCAGAAAATGTCTGAAATAGTTCGATCTTCACTCAAAATATGCGGTGAAGAAGAGTTTTTAAACAGTGTTTTGCTTTGCAAATCATTTTTAAGAATGCAAGATACATGCCATTTAGAGATATTTACTTTTCAACATGTTTCTGTAGATGAGCAGGAGGGCTGATTAAACCTTAGGTTGTTTTTCAGTCAATCATATATGTTTAACTAGCTTAATTTGCATTATTTAGCATCTGGTTCATGAGACTTTGAATATTAAAGATATAGTTGTCCAATATTTCAAAGATACTTACAATAAATATTATTTCTGTCTGACTTTCCAAATGTTTTACTATATTTAAATCAGTGAATGAATGTAATTTTGAATTTCCTAGGCTATTGATTATATATGCCACATCCTCATGAGATTACACATACGCTGTGCTTTTTCTCCTGTACATCTAATATCCATAAGAAACATACTAAAGCTCAGCACTTTCCAGTCAATCATTTATTCAGGGTGAAATCCTGGCCCCATTTAAGTCAATGGGAATTCTGTCATTGACACCAAAGTGGTCAGGATTTCACACCCAGGATTTTGGTTTGCCCATTAGAGAGTCAAGTTTCAAACTTTCCCAAAGTTCAATGGTGTTCTGCTGCCTTTTATTTTTAAGTTGGCTTGGTGTTGCTTTTTTGGTAGTGGTGGGATTATTTGTTTGTTGTTGGGTTTTGGGGGGAGGGAAGGGGGTTGTTATTTTATTCTGGTCCCTCTCTGTAGTTTAAAATTTGTTTTGTTTCTAATTCTACAAAAAGCCTACATGGAAAATCTTAACAGAAATACTCTGGATAAATTGCTGAACTATTTTAAAAATGAAGTGGGAAAAAATATCCAGTTTCACAACAGTTTTAAAGAACTGCACCGTATTTTAAGAAATTTATTATTAATTTAAAATAATAACATCAAGGAGATGAAAGACTCAGTGAAGGTTTGGGGATTTTTTCCCCTGACTTCCTAAAAGAAATGAACCATTTATCATGAATATTTGTACAATGTGTATTTTGTCTTTTTAAACAGAAGTTGCAGTTTATTCCCTGCACATTTTTCAGTGGGATTTTTTATTTTAGAAGACCTAGTGACAACATTTTTAAACATATACAGGAAAAAAATACCTCTGCAAACATATAGGCTGTGTCTACTCTATGAGCTGGGGTTGTGATTGTCCTGGCCATGTACACTCACTGTAGCTTTCATTGAACTAGCATGAGTATAAACAGCAGTGTAGCTGCAGCATGGCTTAACTATGCTAAGTATGTACCCACCAGTTTCATGTGGGTTTGTACTCGGTATGGCTAAGCTGTGCCTTTGCTGCCACTACCCATGCTACCATTTATCCTAGCACTAGCTTAATAAGAACTAGTGCAAGTATATGTACACGAACAGAGAAATCACACCCTAGCTCATAGTGTAGACATAGCCATAGAGTATAAAAGATTATAACAATTCTCTGATTAGCTAGTTTCTCTTATTCTAAGTGACCATGGCTTTGTAATGGTTAATATTTCATCCATTTAATATCACTAATTATTTTCCCTCTACAGCTTTGATGGGTTAGTTATAGCCTGATATAAAAAAACACTGTGGTAAGAACAACTGCACAGCAAGGTTAAGTGCCTTCTTGTCTTCAGTACCAATAATTACCTTTAAACAAAAACAAAAACAAAACAAAAAGCTGTTTTCAGATTTGACAGTTAATTTACTAATGACTATGTGGACCCAATTTATAATAAAGTAGTATTGACCAGAAATAATCCTGCATTCATACTCATCTGAATTATTTTATTGTTCAAGTCTTCTATTAAATAAATTGGATAGGATTAATTTTGCAAGATGGGATTGTCAGAGGCTGCTGCATAAACTAGATGCATGTCAGCACTAAATTTAATTATTGATCACAATACAATAGTGCTGAGTGTTCCAATCCCCGAACAGCTTCCAGTAACTATCAGCAGATTCCAAATATAGAGACTGAAGGGGAAAAAATTGATTGCAGATGTCTACATTTTTAAATAAATAAATAATTCATCAGCACTAAATAAAAAATTAATTTTAAAGTACAATTCAGATCATTTGTTGGATGATATACCAAATAATCAGAAGATGAGAGTGACTCCCTTTAAGTAGCAAGTTAAAACAGAGTGGTTGCATGTTCTTGTAGACAGGGGGATTCCTTTGACTCCCTAATTTTTCCACATATTAAATATGGAAATGGGAGGTGGAGCCCAGTGCCTTGGCTGACTTGGTCCCCATTTGTCTACGGCAGCTGCAAAATCTGCGATGCTGTCCAGTGGGGCAGGCCAGCAGCCTCACCACAGCAGCACCAAGGTTGAGTGAACAAAAGGAATACTTTCCCCCTGCAATACACTCAGCCAAGAGTGTTGAGCACAGGGTATAAACCCTGCCCTTACCATTCTTTTATGCTTTTTTCAGCCACTATCAGAGCTAATTTCAGGGGCAAGTTTGGTAAAAGTCCCCACAGTCACCAGAGTTAAGAGAGGTAAATTTTATGGCCCTTAAAATACCAGTAACCCCACACTAAAACAGCAGAGAGCTGAGGGGGGAAAAAATCCTTGAAAAAAGGGGAAAAAGAAAAAAAAATCAGGTTATGGCCAGTCTACAGAGGACCTGATTCGAGTCTGCTGCCCCTTTGGAGACAGAAAAAATTCTGTACAGGCTCTGTGCAAGGAGTTATAGGGAGAGTCAGCCCAGCCAATCCAAACATCTTACTCATTCTCCCATAGCATGGAGACTGAAGAACCCCATCACTACTGAATTTTTGTGAGAATGGCAATCTTACAGTGGACGTGCAGCAGAACCCTAGGATACTTACAGTAGCAAAGCAAAGAAGAGGTTGAACACCTTTTCAGACTCAAATCATGTTCTCTAGCTATTAAAGACAGTTTAACTGAACAGTCAAGATATTTTACTGAAATGGTCAGTATAGATAATTGTTCCTCTTCAGTTTAGAAAATTAAAGAGAGGCAACTGATGACACTAGAACAGCTTTTGCCATTTGAGAATTTGTTTCTAGGTTTCATAGTCATTCAGCATATGAGAAATTTGAACGGACTGTAATGAAATATGATGTGTTTTTCTTATTTTAATTCTAGAGAAATAAATACAGAATCCAGGACTAGAACAATCCTAGTCATCTGAATAATGAGGTCTAACAATGGGAGAAAAGGATAGATAAGAATGTATACTTCTTTTGTTTGTTTAACACGACAGTCTAATTAATGTAATCCACTAAATACAAATTATTTTAAAATAATTTCAACCAGTTTTGTTCCATGAAATATCTTTAGAAATTCATGTACTTTATTAATTTTGATATAAAACAGTGTTAAGGAAGCCATCATTATGATAATAAATTTTTAACATGCATCCTGACAACATTTCAATTTCCTTTGACCTTTTAAACAACACTTTCCTGTAGAATTATTTTTCTCTCCGTAGTGTATAGTGACAGTCACTCTTCCCAGATTTGAATCCCACCCTGTGTAGAATTATTATAAAAGTGCTTCAAAATTACTAACCTACACCTGAGAGAGAACTCCAAGATAATTCCAAAGACAAACCAATTCCTCCAAGATTAAAATGTGAGCACTCATTTTGAGATTTACCAAGTTTAAATGTTACTTACTAAAACACAAATCAATGTTGTACTTATTTGGGCTTCATCCAACACCCACTGAAGTCAAGAGCAGGGCTGCCATTGACTTCAATAGGGGTTGGATCAGGTCTCACCAAATGTTACACTCCTCCCAGACAGGGATGGTTTTAAATTGAAGCATTTTATTAAAACTTTTGCATTATAAAAAACAAAACCAAAAACAAAGCAAACACAGCTTGCCACAAGCCCCGTTGCTGGAGTGTCTCACCGGAGTACTAAATTCTTCTGATGAGTGTTTGGCACACTCATTGGCTTTAACGAGGTCTGTGACTTCCTTTGAATTAGACTCCCTGATAGCAGCCATTCAGCATCTTTCAGCAGAACAATGCTTTAATATACATATTCTAATTTATGTGTTCTACACTAACTCAAGTAATGATTTCCTTCAAAAACTCTCTAATTATTAAAAACTTCTTTAATGTATAACCTGAAGCCAATTCTGAGCATAAAAGCAACATTGTACAGATAGTTACACAAGAATACATTTTAAGTTGGGGAGAGATTTGGGTTCTCATCCTCTTCTCTATGATAGAGAAGCTTGGCTTCAAAGCAGACAACATCTATTCAATTTTGGGGTCCAGTCATGGAAAAGATTCTTCTCCAGCTGCAACAAGTTATGAATATGTTGACATTTAAACAGAAGTCAGCTATCTTTTAAGAAAATGGAAACAGAGCTACTGAGGATGAAAGTTGGAGAGTTAGAGGAATCTGTTATAAAAGTTTACAGGTTAGGGGAAAATATATTATTAAGTTATAAACTAAATGCTTTTAGTTAAGTTAAACAATTATTTATATATTTTAAAATTGCCCCCTCTCAGTTAGTTTCATATTCAGTCAAAGCTGATTAAGCCACACCTCCATTCTTGCAAAAACTTAAACACTTGTTCAGTCCCATGGAACCGCTTGCGTGCTTACAGCTAGATACATGTCTTTGCAGGATTGGGGCCAAAGTCTCTTTAATCGGTAACTCCTGTCCAAGATCAATATTGTTTGGAAGTGGCCACTCCTCCAAATGAAATACAACTTTAAAAAGGCAGGATTCTCCTGAACGCAGCACAATTAACTCACACAGAAATTGCATCTGTTTAAAAGCCAACAGGGTACACTACATATGAAATGATAGTTCAATGATAAGGCCCTACTTAACTTGTGATATTGTGGGGTCCACAGTATTAGGCTTCCACCGCAATGTTGATGGTGGGAGCCCCACTGTGAATGGTTTTGAGTGGGAGGGCCCTTCTCTGAGCCACAGGCAACCAACGCTCAACCTATCCAATTTTATCCATCCTGGGCTGAGCCCAGACTGGGAAAATCTCACCTCCATACAGCAAACATTCAGGAACATATAAGCAACTGAAAATTAGGTTTAGAATAAAAATACTAGGCAAATATAACAGCAGTTGTCTCTATCATGCCATTTTTAATACGTAATCCTACTCTTTCCATGGAGTTAGGGAAATATTTGAATTCATACTTTTACAAATGCATTTGAATACAATCAGTAATTTCTACATTTAAAGTAAAAATGGAATTCGGTAATGCATTATTGATTTATTAGGGATTGTGTGATTTATGAAAGAGCAATGTTTGTTTGAGTCAAACAAACAAAAATACACAAAGTCATAGAACCTTGTCAAGATCTTCTCTAAGGGAGAAAGTCTCCTCCATCTGGTAGGGACTGTTCTGCTAGCCCTACCTCTTACACCAGTCTCCCTGGGGTTGTGTGGAGCCATGGAATAAAATCGAAATTCTTCCTATTACTGCTGTTAGACTGCTGACCTTGAATCCACACACAGTCTAGAAGTTAGGTTGAAAGCCATGTGCTTGGCTCAGGCATTATTCCCAGAAGAACATCCCATTATGCTTGGTGTGCTAGCAGAGCACCTCACCCTCCCTGATTGAACTAACCTCGTTATCTCCATACTGATTTATACCTGCCTCTGGAAATTTCCATTACTTGCGTCTGATGAAGTGGTCATTCACCCACGAAAGCTTATGCTCCAATACTTCTGTTAGTCTTAAAGGTGCCACAGGACCCTCTGTTGCTTTTTACAGATTCAGACTAACACGGCTACCCCTCTGATACTTGATCCCATTATATGTAAACCTGGCTGGAGAACTCTTGGTCCTTTTACCTTCCATCAGACTGCTACCATTGCGGTCTTACTTTTGGGCTACTGTGCTGAAGTGGAAAATAGAACTTTCCTCTCTTTGAACAGAATAAGGTATTTTCTGTTGTTGGGAAGTGAAAACTGGGTTTCTCCTGCCATCCACAAACCGGGTGAAGGAAATAGTGGATAATTGGATTCAGGGGTGCTGGGACAATTTGTATAGTGGGAGTGCTGAGAGCGATTGAACCAAACTGTAAATCCTCTATATAATGGAAACCACTTCAAGCCAGGGGGTGCAGCAGCACCCTAAGTTTCAGCACCTATGCTTGGTATGTTATGGTGAGGACTTTAGCCTTCTATGTTAATGTTGCAGAAGACAAGGTCATAAATTACAATTCAAGCAACAAATGTGCAGCAATTAGTTTTAACTGGACAACAGTCTGTTGATAAGTATCAGCTACCTCTCAAAGTAGGCCATTTTATTATTCATGTCAACAATTGCTGAGATTTTGAGTCTAATCACTTAAGATACATAATGTAGGGACTGGTCCTGAACTGATATGCATCATAAATCAGGTTGTATAGGCACTTTCATGGAGCTTATTATGACATTTTGCAAAATAATATTGGTTCTGACATCCAATTAAGTCCTAAGTTGGAAATTTAAAAAATAAAACAGCTATGAATATCAGGTTTCTTAGAGACTCCTTTCCTTACATGGATGTCTGTGATGGTGGTAATTTTGGTAAGAAATGATGCGTGGCATTGTAGAATGTCAAGTTTGTAAATGCTGCTACATGATAGTGAAGTAGCAGTGTCTGATGTATTTCAGATGAAGATATGTAATTTACTCATAACTAAATGTAAATCTACTCAAGATAATTTGTTCACGTTAGAAGAACTTTTTCTTTTTTTTAAATGAGATTCAGATTTGAAAATAGGTGAGTTTGAGAGAAAATACCACTGAAAACCATGCAAAAAATCCTATTTTTAACTTGTTTACAAAGTGAAAAAGCCACTTCCTGGAAATTTCACAGGAAATAAAAAATAGAATACGTGCAACAATGAAAAATAAAAAGTTCAGATATTTCCACATGAAATTTAATGATGCATACATTTTGTATTCCACACAACTCTAGTTCGAGGCCCCTACTGACTTCTTATTGTTCTAAATAAAGTATCATCAAGCAACAAATAATGTGACCGTGGTAACTGTCACCTTCACTATATAAGGGGCCGCAAATGAATGGCTTTGCAGGGGGCCCCAAGATTGGTCCTGCCAAGTTATTTCATTCTCGCTTCTTCTTATTTTTCTCCTCAGCTATGAACAAACTGAAAACTCCTACACAGAGGAAAAAGATGAAATCTACCCAGAGAGAGTCATGGAGAGCAGCTTAGAGTTAAATAATGGAACAGCTTTGTGGTTACCGTTCAGGCAGCTCTCCAAGTCGGGGCTATCAGGCAATGAGGTAGAATAATGAAGCTACTCCTTCAGATAGGAGATCTGCTTTATAAATATGATCTTTTGTACAGCAGCTGTAGGAGAACTGTACCCTTGAAAATAAGCTTGTCATCTCTCTGAGAGTAGGTGAAGTGGCTCTGGTTTGTGTATGCTTATGAGTTTCTGGGAACACTGGTAATTTTATAGAAATAAAAACAGAAAAGTAAATCTTCAGGAGGAAAAGCTTGTTAATGTGTAACAATCCAGGGATGAACGCATATATATGTGGTGACCAGCTAACCAAATGTGTGTGGCTTGAAGAACAAGACTCAACCTTTGGCTCCAAAAGCACAGGTTTTTTCCACTTGAGCTAAGAGAGACTCTCCCTTCCCTGTCAGTAGTGTGGGGTTACATCCTGTTTTCTAGCTAGCCACTAGAGTAGAAGAGCATTACCTAATAAAATACTTGCACAGGTCTGACATTCCATCCAGCAGAAAAACCACTACATTACAAACTCAAAAACACTGGGCATGTGCTGCATACAGATGTTTGCTGTATGTCAACATGCCAAACTAACATGAAATTTGCAACCACAATGAGTTTTTATGTCCAGTTGCTCTATTTAGGGAAAGTATATTCCCCAGAGAAAGCATAAGTAAGGTCTTTCATCAAAGGTTTTAGGGTAGGGCAATGGTCAATAGAGCATTATTTAAAAGTTTAACAATCAAAACCAAATGTATAGATTTAACTTTTTTGCTGGTTTTACAAAATAGTCCCACATTTCTCCTTTGCCTGGTATATTTTTTGCTTGCTTTTCTTATAAGAAAACTGCAGTTTTGTTATTAATAATAATAAATAGTGTGCATTGCATTGATATATGTAGTGCCATTTATCACAAAGGACTGCAAAGCGTATTACAAACTTTATAGCACTAATTTCTCCCATCTCCAAAATAGAGTGGAGAAGACCTATTTTATATTAAAAGTTGTGAGGAAACATGGTGCCATGGATAGAGCACTGGACTAAGACTCAGAAGACATGGATTTTATTCCTGGTTCTATCACTGACCTGCTGAGTGACATTGAACAAGTCACCTCACATCTCTGTCTACGCTCTGCTGCCATCTTTTGTTTGTCTTGCCTGTTTAGATTGTAAGCTCTTCAAGACAGAGACTGTCCTTTTTTTATGTATTTGTACAGATCTAGCACAATGAAACTTCTATCTCAGTTGGGGGACTCTATGTGCTACTGTAATACAAATAAATAATAAATGTAGGTGGGTAACTGTATTTGAAGGGAAGCTTTTGTTTTCTACAGTCATTTGTTTTCAATTGAGACATTTTGTAATAGGGCACATTTTAGCACTTAATACAATAAATAAAATTTAGTCTATCGTGGGCAATGAAGGATTGCTCCTTACACCTTAATCTCCATTACATAGCAAATACCATTTGTGTGTACAACGTGCCTTTGAAAACATTCCCTTAGACATAAGTGGGAGTGAGGTGCCAACTCCCATTGACTTTCAATGGAAGATGAGCCCCAAACAGCCCTTTGCACCTTTGAGCATCTCATCCACTCATTTTTGAGGTCACAGAAAGATGTATCCAGAAAAACCCATTCCACCCAAGACAAAAAAATAAGAATCTTATAAAATTGAAATATTTTCTATTATTTCCCCCATTCCAGCACTCTTTCCAACATTTTTATCATATATTTTATTACTTTTAAATAAATTGATACAAAGGGGCACAACAGAAAAAATTACAATCACTGTATAACTGTGAGATCAATATGAGATTCAGAAATTCAGAGGAAAATATTCAAATGACCTTGCAGAATGAATATCCAACCGTGTACAGCAAGTGCTGTCTTTCAGAAAAAAAAGCTTAACATGCCTGTAGTGGGGCAGCTGCCCCATTCCTGGAAAACAAGAATTAAAAGAAGCCCTGAAGAGGCTGCAACTGTGAAAGTCTAGGCTGATAGGGGAAGCAGCCACAGCTGTGGCCAGCTCAATCAGGGCCCAGCTGGCCCTTATAAGAGGGATGGGGGCCAGGAGCTGAAGAGAGTCTTTCTCTCCCTTCTTGGGAGAGAAAGACCTGCCTGCCTGGGAGAGAAGGGTACCTGAGATGGAGCAGAGTGCTGGGGAAGGCCAGAGGAGCTGAGGAGCTCCAGCGTGAAAAACACCCAGGCCGCAGGCCTTGTTAAAGGCCAGGAAAGGTACTGGGGCTTCAGAGGGGCAGTCCAGAGATAAGGGGGGTTGGACCAGCTGCCTCTGCCTGCCGATGATGAGTGGTTTATAGACTGCAGTCTTCCCCAGTGAGCGGGGGCTAGATGACAACTGGTAGTAGCCACTAAGGCAAGGTGGGGATAGAGGGTTGGGGGTTCCCCTGGGTGGGTTACTGCTGGGAGCAGAACCCTGATGTAAAGGGTACTGGGGTCCGGCAGGGACACGGGGGCCAACAGCAGGCGAGACACCAGCCTGCAGAGGGCGCTCCGGGCTGGAAGAGCTAATTCCCAGGATGACCAGCAGGAGGTGCTGCGCCGGTGAGTCTTCGCCCTGCCACAATGCCAAACAAACCCGAGTAAATTCTACATTTGTGCTGTTATTCTACCTAAGTTGCTAATAGCTATCCAGAGAAAGCAGCAATAGGAAGAAAGCCCTTAGCTACATCTCTCCCTTCATGCCATTTCTTCTCTCCATCTCTATCCAAGGGTTATTTCTCCCTAGTGGACTCATCCAGGGTGCACTCCTTTGCTCTCACCTTTTCTTCTCTCCTCTTTCTTTACGGTCACCCTTGAGTGTCTCCCTTCTTCATCTGCAATATTCATCCCCTCCCTTTGCCCCCCCCCACCCTGTGAATTATCATCCTCTTTCCTTAGACCTCTCTGGACACCTCTACTCTCTCATTCCCCCTTCCCCTGAAGAGAGCTGAAGCTGCTTCTACTGCTGAGGGATGGTTGTTTGAGCAGGCTGGATGTGTGACGCTGCTTCCTTTTCTCCCTGTGCAGTGAAGCACTCACAGCAGGCAGAGGGTAGAAGACAAGAGGAAAAAGTGCAGACAACAGGAGAGCTGCAAGAAAGGAATGAGTGAAGCTGGTAGGCTGAGGCTGAACAGAACAAAGCAGAGAGGGAGTGCTAGCAGGAAATGGGGTGTAGACTGAAACAGGAGAAGAGAGTGAGAAGGAAAAAGCAAAGGACATCAAAGAAAGACAACCAAGGACACTGAAAGGAATTTTAAAAATAGGAGAAATGAAAGAACAGAAGATGACAGAAAGCCCAGAAAGAGGACAGAGGATAAAACAAAAAGAAGAGTAAGAAATATAACAGAGGAAGAATATGGGGAGTAAAATGAAATTAGAAAAGAACTGTGTGCCCAGCAAAAGAGAATAAAGTACAGTGAAAGAACCAGGACTGGGACAAAAACCATAAAGGGGGAGACAGATAGAAATATCATTTTCTCCCACCATGTTCTTTATTTCCAAGGTGGTCATTCTAAATAGGAAAGGTGGTGGTGGTGGTGAAGAAAGAAGGGAGTGTGATAATGCAATAAGGGGGGAAGTGGGCACGCTTCCTTCTCATGCCCATGCACAGCTTCCTGACTCCCTACAAAAACTCTTTCCCCCTCCTCACAGGTCTCAGTTTTGAAAATGTGGTGACCATATAGGAAAGGATAGGAGGCAGTGGGTAGATCTCTTATTAATATTGATGCTTTTTAAGAATCAGTGGAGAATGCAAATTTGTGCTGCTATTAAACAGGTTTTTCTATGTACACTGAAACTTCCCACATGTATTTGCTTTGAAAAAATAGCCCAGATTTTAACAGACGCTTCATGTTAAACTTGCAGGAAAAGGAGATGCAATGTTTTGGCTCTCCTGTTAGCTCAAGGAATGGTGACATATAAGAACACATTTCCCTATGCAGCAAACCATCCCAAAAGTGACAAGTGTTAATGTCAAGCATATTGACCAAGGATACTCTTGTTCTTGATCACCATTTAAATTTGCCTGAGGATAGAAAATGAGAACTGCAAGATCATTTGTTTACTAAGGCCTGTTCCTACCTGCCTCCATGGTGCAGGACTGGATTCAGCATCAGCAGAGATTATTTGAGGTACAGTCTAGATGTTCTCTCACATATACATAGCTTCAATATTTTTCAATTCTTCCTGACATAGTTTTATAATCCACAATTCATTTTGTGCCAGACACTTTGTATTCTCTAGACTGTTTTTTATATTCTGTTCTCCATCCTTAGTGCATTCCATTCTGTCAGTTTTCCTTTTATATTTACTATATGTGGAAAATACTAAAATGAAAATGCACTTTTAAGCAATGGTTTCTATTCTTTACATAATGTTCTGAAAAGGTTCCACATGATGCTGGCAGATATTGATGCACACAACATTTTAGTTAAGCCAGTGATTGACAGGTACACCACTATTTCTACAATCTGGACTGACTGTTACACAGAGTAAATGCTAATCTTTACCCATTCGGTTGTTTCTTCACATTATTCATTTTTCCCTCCTGTGTAGAAATGACCTGTTTGCTGCACTCCTAATTCTATGCCCTTGTGCCGATCGACACCAGATTGAAATGAACACACCTGGACAGCTACTCTCTGATGGGATTAAGGGAATGACAGTCATAGTAGAGAATATCTCCAATAAATAAATGACTCTTTGGGTGCCAAGGAATAAATCTTCTAATCTAGGTTAACTGAGCTATACCTAGAGATTGTTTACGTGGGTGTCTCATTTTATCAAAACAAATTTGCATGCAAAATAAAAGCCCCACAATATAATCTTACACTCTAGTCTGTTTTAAATTGGACACTATATGTTGTGTGCACTCAAGACATGGAAGATTTCTTTTTCATTTTATTGGATGTTAGCTCCAAAACATTCCAAGGAGTGAATTGTGGGTGACTGATGTCATAACATACAATGTTGGATCAGTAATAAGAAAAGCGCATATTCTAAGTAAAGTATCAGGGGGTAGCCATTTTAGTCTGTATCCACAAAAACAACAAGGAGTCCGGTGGCACCTTAAAGACTAACAGATTTATTTGGGCATAAGCTTTCGTGGGTAAAAAACCCAGATGGCCATGCATCTGAAGAAGTGGGTTTTTTACCCACGATAGCTTATGCCCAAATAAATCTGTTATTCTAAGTAAGTTATCTAAGAAATGCATTTTTCAGTAGGAAAACTACCTTGGGACAACCCAAAGAATATTTGGAAGGGAGTTTTATTTAAGAATATTTTTCATCTTGAATTTTGCCCTGAACAAGTTAGGGTCTTGTAGCACAGACAGAGCGCTAAATTTAACAAGTTGTGTAAAAAACAAACAATTTATAGCAGGAAAAACACAGTAAAAGGAGTGACAACTGAATGTTGCCAGTGTCAGTACATAAAAACTAGAGATACGTACCATAACGGCCACCTACTATAAAAAAGAAGAATATTGATTGGGATGGGTAACACAGGAACTAGGGTTCTTTTGACCTGGATGGGTTCTATGCTGTAGTGCACACTCTGTCAGAGATACTGACCACAGTTTAGTGACACCCACTTGTCCTGTCAGTGTTTACTGTATGGAAGGAAAAAAATAATAGAAGCTAATGCACTGGAAATGGAACGATGAGGGCCAGACTTTCTTGTGGTACTCCGATCTGACCACAAGTACTGGCAGTCTCTCAAGAACGGCTGTTCTCATGACTTCTCAGAGTATCTAAATTTTTCATTTCTTAGCTGAACTGCACCTCTTGAGGTTTCACTAGCACTACAAGAGGAATCCTGGATTTTTGAGTTATCCGTTCAGTGAAACTATACTACAGGACAATGGTTTGGAGAGACAGAATCAAATTCAGCCCAGGTATAATCAGGCACTACTCACACTGAAGTAAGAGGAGGCTATTCCCACTTATATCACAGATGACTCTGGTATACAGCGTCTATAGCTGAGAGACATTTTTCATAGGAGTTCAACAATGACAGCTTGTCCTCTAGCATTTTAACCATTAGGATGAATTCATACATGGGCAGTCCAGCTATTACAGCCTTAAAGATGGAGTTTCTTTGCCCACTAAACCACAAGAGGAAAAGCAGTAGAGTGTTTCTGAAATATAAAGTGGAGAAAAGTGTTCATAATCACAAACAAGCTGGAGCAGAATAAAGAGGAGAATAAAATTCCCTTTCAGGACTTAAGTTTTTTGTGAATGAGGGCCTAATTATTAAAAGGTATTTAGGTGTCTAAAGATGAAGATAAGGCACCTACAGGGATTTTTCAAACGCATCTAGGCATTAGAGATGCCCTGCTTTGAACTGGGTAGGGTGGGAGTCCATGTTCAGATACTTGTGGCTCACAATCACAGAACAAGAAAAACTGAATGGTTACTGACACTACAGTAACTGTGATTTTTCAAAGTGTACTTAGTGTGGATCCCACTGTAGATGTGCACATGCCTCACACATGTAAGAGGAGATATTTTTCAGTTGCAGTGTCCATTGAGGTGATGCATGGGAGCATGAGAAGACACTGGGCACATGCAAGGGCATAAAGAGTGCAGCAGCCACAACTCTCCCTCTGCTCCCACACAATTCAAAGTCTGTAGTAGCTGGCCCTTGACAGAAGATGGTATTTACTATCTGCTTTTTGGGAGCTGGGGGCTGCCAAATTACTTTTGCTGAGTCTATAAAGTCTTCATTTACAGGGAGGATAAAGAGAGGGCTGGTAGTGGGTAGCGTATGGAACTGTCTGGCATATTCTTGGGCAAGAACATCTAATGCCCATTTGGTGGCTGTGATAGCTGCCCAGAACCAGTTCCCAAAGCTAGGGGTAGGCTCCAGATCACTTCTGGTGTGACTCTTGACATTTCTGTCAAATCTGCTGCCTCAGAGTTCAGGCAGGAGATGGGTGCCTCCTGGTGTTTCATCCTTTATGGATATTCCAGCCCCAGGAATAAGAAAGAGTCCTTGGTCTTTGTTAGAGTTGATATTTGTAGGGTGGCTTGTTCAAAGGGCAGTTCTTCCTTTGTGGCCTGTACTTCACATGGAGCCAAGAGGCTGTGGCTATTGACCTTGTGGCCATATCAGATGTATCTGTGTCCATCTGCAGCAATGTGCTTGCAACCATCTGCCCCTGCTTGATGATTTCTTTTATTTCATCCCTGCAATCCTGCAGATTTCTTAAAGGAGGGGGTGACTGTCCCTCATGTGAAGCAATTATACTTGGCAAACAATGCCAGGCAGTTCACCACCCACAGCTGCGATCAGGCTGATGAATATGCCTTTTGGCCAAATAGGTCAAACTTCTTTGTGTCCTTCTCCTTAGGAACATCTTTAAGGGGCTTCAGGGCTTCAATTTCTCTTGCACTGCAAATGTGACCAAGGGCCCTGAATTTAGGTGGGCATAAAAGGGTTCAAAACCTCTGATACCAGGAATTGGCACCTGATACCTTTTCTCCGTATACTTGCAGTGAGAAGAAGAATGCCCAGCATCTGCCAGAGCCCTTTCGCCAGTTTTAGGATCCCTTCATTAATAGGAAGAGCAATACTGTCCGGTGTTGTCTTGCTCAGATTGTCAAAGGGCTTCTGAGACTTTTCTTGTATGAATGGAGTTTCAATGTCCACAGTCTCTGCCATCTGGCACAGGGAAGGTGCTGGTATTACCACTTCATCCAGTGATAAAGAAAATTCCTTAGGAGGAGACTGAAGTTGCTGTTGTCCCTCTATTATTGCCAGTTCCTGTGGGCCCGCTTCCAGTTAAAGCATGGGTGGCCTAGCCAGTGAAGCCATAGGGGGTATGATCTCCTCCTTTTTCTAGACTCAGGAGAGAGCAACCTGCTCCTTGACATATGGGAGGACAATCCCCATTAAAGCCAATATGGCCAAGTTGTATGACATATGGCTATTGGCCTGGTTGAGACGGACTGGCTCTGTGCCACTCCATCATCAGTTGGGACGGCACTCTGAACAGGTCTCCCCAATATGCTCCTTAGAGTCCTTCTCCCATAGCAGAAGAGCAGGTTCTCTATTCAATGTTGTCAAGAAGGAATACATTGGTGATGGCAAGGATGAATATATCTCCTCTTTGAAGGATTGCCCTAGGGAATGGTATGGAACCAGTGCCTCTTCAGTACCAAGAACATCTCTGGAAGTGATAAGAATGTTTCTGCAACATATCTGAGGTTCTTGCTGAGCTCCATCATAGGTGTCAGTACCAGAATCAGTGCCAGGTCTCTAAATCTGCCCAATTGATATGGGGTTGTGTCTTTGAAAAAGCAATGTCTTGTGTTCTCCCACCATGATTTTCCTCAGGACTTTCCTTCAATCTGGGAGCTGTGTTGAGTTAAGGCTAGTGTTGAAGTAGCTAGTGCAGAAGCCAGAGTTGTCGGCATTGGGGTTTTCGATGCCAAGGCAATCAGTGTGCTGGGACTGTTGATGCAGAGGCAGTCAGCACCAGGACTGTCAGAACTGAATGTCTTGTGCACTAGGACCTGTGCTAATTTTGAGATGGTTGATGCATCCTCTTCAACTTCTTTCCTCTGGCCAATCCTGGAGTATGATGATTGCTGACCAATACTGATTTATGAGCCCTGCTCTGGTCGTAACTGTCGCCTCTGGGTCCAAAGTGACCCACAGGGACAATTCAAATAGACACCACTTGAGCCAAGTGTCATTGGACTTGAAGGTTCTGGCAGGGAAGGAATGATACAAAAAACACCTATCTGGAAGGTGGCTCTTTCCTAAGCAGAAGGGGCATTGGCTGTGCCTATCCTTGATGGACAAGGTTTGAACCTGAGAGTTTGGATTCCCCATAAGCCGTAATGGTTGGCAGGAGAGTCATTGATCCATTTCTTCTTCTTCTTCTTCTCTATTTTTTTTAAAGGGATGTCCTTTTAGATGAAAATGTTAAGATGAGATTTTTTTCACCAAATAGATTGATGAAGAACCAGTTTAAGTTCCCCAAAGAGGATAGTGATCAGACACTTGCTGGGTTCCATCTCACTATCATAGGTGGTAGGAAGTAACTGATGGAGGGATCACGGCTGCCCTACCCCCTTATGCCTGTGTACAAGAGCATGAAGCAGCATAGGGTGTATTGCACTACCCTGGACATGGCTAATAAAAATAATCTGATCTTGCAACATATTAAGGCACATGCACAGGTATAGTGGGATCCACACTGTCACATACTCGAAGAAGAAATTTATGTTTTGTCTTTCCCAGTTGCCCCAAAATTATCTTGCATTTTGGGTGTTTTGTTTTACCCCCGTTTGTTTTGGTTGGTTGGTTGTTTTTCCTGATAAATTTCTAATACTATAAACATCAATTTTACCATGGCAACAGTAAAAAAGACCAATAGAATTTTAAATGTTTAGATTATAATCAAGTATTCAAACCAGATTTTGGAGCTTGGATCTAGATAAGCACAATTAGGGTTCACTGAACACAGGAGGATGGGGAGGGAATTTACACTTTAAAGTCAAAGAATAGTTTTCATGTATGGGTATAATACTCTTATTAGAAGGGTAGGTGAGTTTTCTATGCCCTTCTGTCTAGGCAGCCAGATATATGACACCCTTGAAGGAAAGAATCTTGTATTGCCCACACACACAAATCCCCCTACCAAAAATTTTAAAAAAAGAAATACTTACAACCTTCTCAATTGTATCTAATGAACTCAAACTATTTTTAATATTTTAATTCCATGTGTTTATGGTGCTGTTCTAAGCCACACACCTCGGTATTGCCTAATATAAACATTGCCTGAAAAGGATGCCAAGCATACATAAAGTCAGAAAGGTGGCTTTTATAAGAGGGGATCTTCTATTTCCTCAATTACAGCAGTTATTCCAATGTGAGTTAGGTGCCTAAATATCTTTAAAAATAGGTGCCTATTTGCATCTTTAGGTGCCTAAATATCTTTAAAATTTTGACCCCAAGTAACTAAACATCCCCAGTGAAATAATAGGTTTCCTTATCTAACCAAGTTCTCATCTGTTGTGGTTCAAGAAGACCAATTTACCATGACATCTCATACCTAGATCAGTAAGAAGGGATGAAATAATATTTCCAGCTCTAAGTTTACCCCAATTACTAAAACACAATTTACAGTCCTGTGTATTTCAAGCACAAGTGAACACATCTGGAAAATTATATGGTATACGACTTACCCCTACCTAAAACTGGATTGCAAACAATAACTGAGAATGCACCAAAGCCACAAAATTTATATCCAGATTCAAATTTCCCCAAAGTTGGGATGTTTGGCTCTAGAGTTGAGGTTTATGTTCATGTCTATTGGTAACACGCTGAAAACGTCACACAAAATTTGAGCTGAACCCAGAAACCAAACTTCATTTCCTTCTACTATTCCCTTTTTTCCAGTGATGAGAAAAGGGCTTCTCAGTGCATTTCCAGTACAGGTAAAACAGGAAGTAGCTATAACTTGACAATATAGCCTGATCTCGCAAGCCAGACTTCCAGGCTAGTGGCATTCCACTAACATAACATTAGCATCTAAATGTTTGGATGGTTACCTGAAACAGTGAGTGTAGGTATAGTCTTCTGATTAAAAGCAAGGACTATGAATCAGATATGCAATCTATTCCCAAACCTGCTACTAACTTGCTGTGTGACTTTGGGAAAGTCTCTAAGGACCCTATCTAATTTCCCTCAAAGTGAATGGAAAGACTATCATTGACTTTGATTGAAGTTAAATTGGCTGCTGCTGTTTTTGGTGCCTTAATTGACTCACCTGCAAAATTACCTGCCTTCTGGGGCTTGGGGTTGTGAAACTGAATTAATGTTTGTCAAGTGCTTGGAGATCCAAGAATGGAAGATGCAAATAAATTGTAAAGTATGATTATTTAAAAATAGAATAAATGGACTGTAAAATCTTATGAATCTGACCCATCTGTCATTAAAATCCAACTTGGGTAGAATACTATTCAAAGAATTTAAAATTTGTTAAATAGTAGTTATCAAGATAGACTTTGCTCATAATGCAGCAAGCAACTAAAAAGGAAAGAAGTTCACACATATTGTACATTTTTTTTCTATTTATATAGCAGTACATTGTATGGCTGTACTGTAAAATACCCCTGCATTGTCATATTGAAGAACTTCAGATTTAACCTGACCTACTCAGAATGGATATCTTCACTACAGTATGTTATGAGACCTTTGTGATACTTCTTTGATAATTCTTTGCAAACCTCCATTAGAAACATGGAAAAGCCACTTCAAGAGTGCACACTTACAGCTTACTGTTTACCTATACACTCATAAGATCAAAACCCCTGGTCTTACTGTTTTTGTTAACAAGGAGCACTAAAAGTCTTCCCACATACTGAGTTTTGGTTTCCATTTTACAATCTGAGATGACAGACGGCACAAAAATGATGAGAAAACTGTGGGGAGGCTTCCAGAAGATTGATTCTCTCATCAGCTGATTCTTTTCTAGTTAGTCTTTTATTGACTACAAAGGTATAGCCAATGCAGAAAAGGAAAACCAGACTGCCCTGTTTAATCCTGAGGGCATTGGCAAAAGGTGATCACTTTTTGAGAAAACAGAGGCCTACAAGGAAATCAGCACACTGTATGAGCCGTTAAGCTGATTTAAACACACAAGGGATGCCTGGGGTTGAGCTCAAGATCTCTGAGGTGTGAGATGAGAATGAAACCATTCCACAGACTAATATTACTGAGCTTTAGTAGCAGGTGGTATAGTTGATCAGTCAGGAACCTGTCATTTGGAGAATAGGCCAATATATCTGAGAGACATGAAAAATCCCTCATTTTTCCCCCTTTCCTACCAAGAATAAAAATATTGCAATTGTGAACTTTGACAATTATCAACTACAAGTTTTGCACAAGTTAGACACATAAAAGTAAAAGGACACAACCAAAATGTATTTAAAGAACACAAAGTGAAAGACTGTAAAAATATATGAAAAGTAAAAATCAAGTTGTATTCTATATTAGATACTTTTACAACTATGATTACAATAACTCTATTTGTGATTCTGACTTCTGCTTGCTTTCAGTCAATACAACTCATCAGCCTACTCAAGAAACAAAGGAAATTCACATATGAATAGATAATGTCCCAGTGCGGAAACAATGAGATTTATTTTATTCTGAACTATATAATCTGAAATTCACACTACAGCACATTAGTGCATGTTGGAGGCTCCTCACTAGCCTCTTCATAGACTGCAGTTAAACTAAAAAACGCTAACACCCAGAAATCACTCCCCCTTTGCAACACCCTTAATTCCATAATTCCCCATGTGCCATTTTCCACTCTATAGCAGAATTGTCACTATTTAACTGAGGGGAGAGTGACTGCATGATGCTGGCCCAAATGATAGCAGATTTAAGCTGTACTGTCAAAAATGCTGTAGTGTTTTCTGCTTATTTTACTTTATTATACACCCCCAACAATTTTTGAGTTCTCTCTTTTCTCCCCCCCCCCCTTTTTTTTTTATTTTTCAGTTTAACTAGACTTCAGTGTAGGCTTCTAGTAAGTTCCACTTTGCATCTGACTGGTAAACAATGCCACAGTACAAAACCCAATGAAGACAGAAAACAGAAGAAATCTCTAATATGTGCTAGTGCCCTCCAGCCAGCTTTAACTTCTCACAGATACACCCCAATTTTCAGTAAGGCCACAATCTTGTGCATGGTTATTTGCATGTATACTTTTGCTGCGCTAACACAGTGTGCATGCAGTTGTTAGTTTCTAAAACCTGAATGCATAAATGATGAGTTCTGCATGCATGCATTCTAACACCTGGGCATGCTGGCACTGTCAACTGCATGTACAGGTGTTAACAAGCCCACCAAAGTGAAACCCCTTGGAAATAATAGCAACACACAATTCAGTACAGATTGGCTGACACTGTGATGTGATCCCAAAATAAAAGCTTCATGGGACGTGAATATAGTATCACTGAAACACATGAACCCCAGAAGGTTCAGACCCACTTCAGAGGACAGGGATTACATCCAAACATAATGGCACCTTTACCATTTTATACTGCAAAATAGTGTCCATGTGAAACACAGAACTTCACAGCACTGTGGGCACAAGTTATCAGAATAATTGCAAACAGTATGTATAGCTGATAAGGAAATTTTGGAAACCAACATACACAGACCTTTGTTTATTTAATGTTAAGGTTCATAAGCCCAGGGAGAACACAATTAAACTTAATGGGTAACATCTCATGAAATCCAAAGTTAAATATTTCAAATATGCTATTTTTATTTTGGGAGTACAAAGCCACTTCCTCCGAGTGATCCCACTCTCAAATAGAACAATTCAGGAGTTCAGTATACATATACTATTGTATACAAATACAGACTGATTTCAGGCTTGTTTTCAATCCAGTGATTAGGTGCAGCCTGGACTACAACTGTATTCCAGGTAGATCACCGGTTAAAAGGAAGCTGAAGAACTCCAGCTGAATAAGCAACTTGGCTCAGCACCTGATCTGGCTGAACGGTATGTGTATAGTGGTACACTTCTTGGAAATTACTCCACTGGAGAATTTCTAATATGGTCAGACTGTTATCACTATTCTTGAATGTCATATAGCATAATTTCACAACATGATTGGTGACTTATGAGCTCATATATTAAGCTTATTTAGATTGTCCCATGCTCTGTTTTTCAGCTAGAAATACCTGCCCTTTTACTCTGTACTGATGGAGTTTTGACTATATCTGTTTGTTAAATTAAAAATTCCCTGGGGCAAAGCTTGTTCATTCCTTCATCCTGTTATGTACAGTGCCAAGCACATTGTCTGTGTCTGAAAAATACCCAATTAATTTCAAATAATTATTAGCAATAAACAGGCACCCTAAATACAATCATATGCATCATACAAGTGAACTTTACAAATATAAAAACCAAAGTTAAAAAAGCAATCCCACTGCAAGGGAGAGTATATCTGTGCTCTTGAGCCTACACAAAACGCTGATGCTGTTGCTGAGCCACAGGCTTTAGTAAAATGTTTTTCAGATGGGAATCTGTAGTGCAACATCTCACTGGGAATGAATATGGAGATCCGAGAAAGCTGGTGAGGTGGAACTCAATGCAGGCACAATGTAATCTAGCTTAAGTTGTGTATATTGCTGTATGTATCACCTATACAAAAGGTGTTAAGGGAATGGCTCAGTTTTTAAATTTTAGACCATGCTTTTCCTTCAGTCACAAAGAAAGGTGTCTGGGGTAGGAAAGGTACATCAGGTCACCTTTGGGTGCTATTTACTCCGTGACTGCTTCCAATTAATAGACACTAACAAGTTATTTGGACTTACAATCTTCTATTCCCAAGTGTTCATTTTTGAGGGATCTCATTGATTTTTGCCACCAACTACCAACCCCCCTGGGAGGCATTACCAACAGTACTCTCCTCTCTAATCCCATAGGTGCTGTTTTCAAAGTTAAGCTGCTGATGTTTGTTTGGGTGCAGAAACAAACAAAAAAAGGCAAATGTAAGCAAATCAAACAGGATCTTTCAGTTTGCTAGAACTACACTTCAACCCAACATTTAATTGACATCCCCTTTTTCTATAAACATCGCTTGTTAAATTCCTAACATCAGAAGCCTTCTTAAATGAGAATAGAATAATATAAAACTAGTACTTGGCCACTTTCTTTGTTCTCATTTTATAAGCAGTAACACACTTGCTCAAAATTATTTCATTTGTTTTCATGATAAAGTGATGCTCAAATTCCAACACTTCAGGTTGCCATGATTATTATGGAAGGTCATCTGTACTGCATATTTGGCATTTTGCAATGTATTTGTCATATTAGTAACTATGGTATCCAATAAACTCATTGATAGAGAATCTAATTGCATAATGTGCCATTACAACTTGACATTATAGAGCAGCTCAGATGAAAACACCTGGTGTCCACTCATTGGTTTTCACGTGTTGTTTGTAAACCTTCATATTAGCTTGTGAAATATTTTTTCCAGAGACGGGTAGAAGCCCCATTTAAAACAAGACGAAGCAAACTACTAGAAGTAAGTGGACAACAGGGAACAATTTTGCATTGACTGGGCTAGATGCCCTTTTGCATCGTCATGTCTTGCTTCCGTCTTCCATCCCTTAGGTTCTATGATTTGCTGTAAATACCTGCCAATTTGGTCCCTGCCCATACTACAGCTGCAACAATGCCTGCCATAATCATGCTTGTACTAGTAAAGTTTCTCTGATCAATGTGGATAGGGATTATTTTATGAGACAAGTGTTATAAATCCAGACTGTTCAAAAGTTAGGGTACATAGGCATTAGCACATTCTTGCCATCACAGTTCTTGGAAAAGATAGTCCCTGGTCTCTTTGTCCATGGGAAAACATGACTGACCTGTTTAAAAGAGGGCTGTTAGCATGGGTTCAATGATAAAAGATGACTGAGGCACCACAGATATATATAAGACCACAAAATGAATAAACAATCCCTTTATTTACAGGTGTCTTCGCAGTCTCAAACTCCTAGAATATTTTAACATTACCTGAGAAACCTGAGAAATAATGACCATTTGCTTACAACATAATATAAAACTGCAAACATAAGCAGGTAACCAATATGATACACAGTATCCCTTAGGGAGGAATTTCTACCTTCACTTCAGTGGAGTGTTCTCTAATGGAATAAGTGTTTTTCCACAATTGATACTACATTAGATGAAATATGCTTGACAGTGAACTTCTGAAGTGAATTCATTGCTCCTAGTAAAAAGACAGATGGCCTGATCCTCCTTTGCCATGCAGTCACCCACAACTATTCAAAATGGGTGTAAAATTCTACTAAGTCAGAAAGGAACATAGCTGGCATGTGCGTGTAATTGTTACTCTACTTAAGGATATGTTAGCGGGCCACACTGGTGTAACCTACTGGTCAGTGTGTGTTATACGTCTCCCTCTGTGCCCAATCCACAGAGGAAAGGAATCTGTTACAGCTCCCAGCTACAGACCCTGGAGCATTAGCTCTATCTGTAAACAATGATGCTTTTAGCTCTGAAATTCCTCATTCAGTCCCTGGTGTGTTGCCCAAGATGGACACCATCACCCCGGCATCCCTGAAGAGGGTCAGGTTAGCACATATGAAATCCATGCTCCGGAAGGGACAAAAGAGAACTCCAGTATTCTGAAGGAGAACCCCCAAATCATTTACTTTCCAGCAACACTTCTCTTCCTACTCCCTCCCCACAACCTAGCCTTGTGGATTAATTTACAGCAGTACCCTGGTGCCAAATTCCACTGTTAGAGATACATATACAACTTGTGCATATATTTCTGATGGCAGACTTTGGCTGATAGCGCATAAACCCAGTTTGTTAAAGGAAAAAGTTGTAGGCTTGCCTCCGTTTCTTCTGCTGAGTTGCATGTTGGGCTTCCCACTCTCCTGTCCCCCAAGGCATAATGCCCTTTTTAAAGGATTAAGAAAAACCCTTCCTGTTCATTGCTCAGAACAGAGGTGTCAGAACAAAATTCTCCTCCCCCATCTTGATTTTAGTATACACTTTATCCTACCCCTTCATGACAATGACACCAACATTAAAAGAGAATTTTAAAAAGAGCAATAGCAGCAATCAGGCTGAAGAATTTAATAATGGTATAAAGATTGTTAAAACACACAACATAAAGAGCACTTTTTTCAGGCAATATAACAATTATTTCAACAAGCTCCAAATGTTAAACTTCAGATCATAGGATTTTTTTAAAATAGTGGAGTCTAAAAATCTGATGATTTGAAAAGTGCAGATGAAATTTTGCTGCTGCTTCCATCATAATTACTGCCTTGAAAGTAGATTATTGTTTCATCTTTGTTCCTTGACAAAGATTGTAAGGTTGACAGAAAATGTGTCATAATTTCAAGGTCTAGAATAATCTGTAATTTTTTTTCATCCTTTAAAATGATCTACATTTTGATTGGTCACTGATGACACCTCCTTGTCATACTGTAAGTTGCTGAGGCTGTGAAAGAGCACAAGAGTAGCCAGCCAATCAAATTATAGAACGAGAAGGTCAAAGTAACATTGCATATTGCTGTCCTTCCGAAAATACATTGCACAAAGCATTGAAGATGGAAATTTAACCCCTTGCCGGTGTTCTGTAATCCTGATTTTTAGTACCCAAGTAAAATGGAGCAGGCTGTCCCGCTAAGCCAAAGCAAGCAAAGAAGGATAAAACTCTCAGGAAAAGGAGGTTATAATTAAGGGTATCACTTGCCCCCTCATTCTGCCTTTTGTGGCAAAAAAGTTGCTAGTGAGGAGAACATGGAGGTGTCTTTTGTTATCCAAAGAAATGAACTATAGTTTTCATCCCACTAGGGGTTTCCACAGTAAATGGAGCTTTTCTTTCTTTCAGCCCTATTTTAGCAGTTCTCAGACTGGCAAGCTGTTAGAGCATCAAGTTATCTTCTACTGGAGCCACACCAAGGAAAAGAGAGAGCCCTTTCTTCTCTTCAGAGAAAAATAACTAATTTTAAAGAAAAGAAGGTGCATAAAAGAAAATACTATTCATTACACACACACACAGTTTAAATATATAATATACACACGCACATATATCCGATGTATATTTTATGCACATATATTTTACAGGTACAGACCAAAAAATGCTCTAGTTTTAAACTTAAATACCAAGACATCCAATATTTGTTTTATTTCTGAAGCCTGCACCTTATCTCTCTGTCAATATTGTATAAATGTTTTGCATGATGCAGGCTGTGCATCACAATTGTATTGTGCTGGGTGTGCTAACACTATGTGGGCTATAATAAGACTGAACAAGCATTTCTTAAGGAGCCTGGGATTTACAAAGAAAGTAAAGAAGGAAGAATCCTTTGATTTTCTGGCATCCTATGCCACATAGCTGGACAAGACTGAGCTTTCATTTTGTGAATTTTCACAAGAACAGAGATGCTTAGCACCATTTTAACCCCATCCCCATATTACAAGAAAACTACTTGAGACTCTAGATTTATAAACCTGCTAGAAATGTTTTAATATTTTTTTGAGCTGATGAGAATTATATATCATACTAGATAATTCCATTAGAAGACGCTCACCAGCTGAAAGAACTAGCCTATCAGTGAAAGAGACAGTCATAAAATGAGAAAAGAAGGAAATGAGAGATGTGAAATGCCACCCCTGGAGAAATTTCTTTGGTCAGCACTCTCTAAGCTTGGTCCTTTCAGTTTTTCAGAATAGGCAGAAAAATCAGTTTTCAGCCACGAACATATCAGGCAGAGAGCTCAAGAAGAACTGGCCAAAGTGTTTGAACAGCTACAATATGACATCCATCTCATTAATGTTAACAGAACTTATGCACCAAGAGACAATGCATTCTCATATCTCCTGCAATCTGGCCCAAAATGGGCCTCTCCAAAGGATCTTCAGGTCCTAGGTATTTGAATCAACTTATCTCTCCACTTCCATCATGATTCCAATGTCAAGAAAAAGAATTCTAATTACTCCAATTTTCAAAATTCTACTTTTCCTCAATGAGGTTTGTTTTATTTTTGGATAAGTAAACAAAATATTACTACTGTTGCATTATCATCCATCATGACACAGGGTGATCACGTCAATTTTATGCATGGCCTGGTTAAAAAAAATTTATGACAAATCGAACGTGTACTGGGTTAATCAGTGGCTTTAACTAAAGCACAGAACCATTTGTGGACAGTAATTATTGGAGTGGTTAACTACTCTGGTGCACACACAATAACAACCTGGGGGGAATCTTTCCAAAGATTTAGCTACCTAGCTAGCAACTACAAAAAATACACTCCAATGTGCCAGATACATAGCTGGATGTGTGCCATCACTGCTCCAACTGCAGAAAGGGCCAGCTGCTAGGTGCTTTGCTAACGAGGTATTGGGAAGAGGATTCATTAGAAATAAAGGCAACAGAATAATCACAGAAAGAAAGAAAGAATATACTTGTTCTTGCTGTCCTAATTTTATTCTTTATTTATACATTCTCCATTGATTTTATGTAGGCAGAACTTGGAGAACACAAGCTTGTTAAGTTTAGTTGCTGAGAATGTAATTGGGACTGAGTGTATAAACTCTGCACTAGCAAGGAAGGGGTTAAGGAGCTGCTAGTAGCCCCACCACACTAGGGTTGCCAACCCTCCAGGATTGTCCTGGAGTCTCCAGGAATTAAAGATTAATCTTTAATTAAAGATTATGTCATGTGATGAAACCTCCAGGAATACATCCAACCAAAATTGGCAACCCTACACCACACCATACCATACCATGCCAAGAAGAGAGAAGTTTAAAGGGCGGAAGCTCCACTCAGTAGTGGGCAGCCCTGGGAAGGGAGCAAGCCGTTGAGGTTCCCAGCTCCCAGGAAGAGGCCTGGAAACTAGCAGAGCCTCTGTCTGCACAGATCTCCTGTGCTACAAAGAGGGAAGAGACCCAGTGAACTTCAGAATGGACTGTGGCCCACCCAGAGCCCCTCTGAAGAAAGAGGCCAAATATCCTGGCTAGAATTCCCAACAGGATTCTCTCACCACCACCTTTACCCCTTTGTTTAATCTCTTTTGCTGACCTGGAATTGTTTGTTTCTTTCACTAAAAAGGGAAGAAATAGTCAGAAGGTCTCAGCCAGAGGACTGAGAGTCAGTCATTGCTAGACTGCCATTGAACACTTCCACTGGAAGGACTAGACTTGTGCTAGTGCACTTTGCACGTAGCAGCCAAAAGGAGTTATCTGATGGGGACAGATCCTTGACAGTAATCACCAAGGCCCTGAGCCAAAGCCCACTGAAGTCAATGGGAGTCCTTCAGGCGCTACAAGTGGTATTTAGAGATTCTCACAAATGTAGATACTGTATGATAAATGAGGGAAAAGTGACAGGAGATGCTTGTTGCATTAAGTACCCCTCAGTGCCTGTGATTTCATAAGCAAGCTGTCCCTGATGCACTAGAATTCTTGGACAGATGTGGAAAATACAGGTTGTTCCTTAATTGTTTCTTGGTTTTCTTCTAAACTTCAGAACTGGCATCCACATTCCCTGCTGATAGGTGCAATATAGGTAGATTAGAGATACAGAAATCTACCTGGTCTAGATCAATTCTAGAGCTAGGTGTCATGACAAGAAGACAATAAAACAAATTACCAAGCCAACACAGGGCAATTTTAGCGACTTTGTGGGGTCTTCAAGAGAGGTGTACTGACAAATTAAATTGATGTTACTCTATTTTAATTTACTTTTTATCAAATATAGAAGAATTCTTTGTACCATAAAAAGTAGTATACATCAATAGCCAACGAGTTTATCATGCATAAAAGACAACGATCACAATGCCCAAAGCCAGGGAAGCTTTATGCATAGTTGTGTCAGACTCTTCAATCTTCAAAGGAGGTCATTCATATAAATTCAGTAAAGACAGCAATGTGTGACTCTGATACTACCTAACCCCACTCCACCTTGAAAAGCAACTCTAAAAGCTTAAACAGTAAAATTCAAACAAAAAGGCACTTCCACTGCTGCCAAACAGATAGATAGCCTATGCCTGATCTCAATTTACAAAACAGAGACATTGTTGTACATTAGCTGCTTTAACAGATTCAAGTTTATGTTCAGAATATACATGTACCTTCAGCAAACTGCACAATGAGAACCGAAGCAAAAAAAAAAAATGCTGACTGAGAAAGTGTCCAATAAGCAGAAGAGACAATATAAAAAGTTAATTAACCCATTCCAATAACAATTTTCTTTACCATCTTATTCTTCAAAAATTGCACAATGGGACCAGTTGTAACACTCCTAATTCCACTATTCCAAAAGTTTAAAATTGTTTTGAACCTGTTCATGCACAATATATTGTAGAAACCTGTCAGAAGTTCTGATATAGTCACCCCAAGGTCTAATCCCATTATACTGGATGAAAAACTACAAGCATGAATACAAGACAAGCCCTACCCAAGAAACATCAAGAAAAACAAAGTACTGTAGGTGTCTGGCCTTAAGTGTTGCTAGAACAGTAACAAGCTGCAAGCAATCTATGAATCTAGAAATGGCAGTAAATAGGATTGCTTTCAGTTTATGAGCTGGTAAGCCTGTTTCATAGAGTAGTTCACGGTGACTGACAGTTAAAACATTGGGTCATCCACGAGTGCTTGTGCTACATGCCAAGTGGCACAACGCCATGAAGACTGATGGCATGAAGAGAAAAATCTCACAACAAATGCTCATCTGACGTAGCCACCTAGAGGGAAGATGAACAAAGGTGGAGAAATAGATCAAAGTTGTAACCATGTCTAGAAAGAAACATCTGAGACTATGAAAACAAAAGTAAACATTGACTTTTTAAAATGTTCCGATGATTGCCTGAACTATTGACACTATAGCAATAATTGTGTGCTAAAACTAAACCCCTCTCTCCTCAGAAAGATTTAAAAAGCAACCCTCCTTCAAACTCTTTCCTTTTGAATGGATTTTTTAATTTCTTTCTCTGATTCTATTCTTCAGAACTGGCAGCAAGTTAATTCTGAGAGAGAGAAGCCTTTTCTTGCAGCCATATTTCTATGGCCCACATCTATTTCAGGCCCACGTAAGAGCATGTTCAGCCACTGACAATGCTCTGATTTCCTTCTCTCTAATGCTTCATTTTTTTGAACATGTAGCCACTCATGCCAAGGAAGTTTCAGTGGATGGAATTACACAACAGCCTCTTTAAGAATGAAAGGAGGAGTCTGGGGACATATAGGAGAATATATTTTTCAATTGGCCATGAGGCGGAATGAAAGAGGTGCAAAATGGTGGAATGACGAGAAAGGCCTCCCTTAAATGAGGAGACAAAAACACGCAAGTATTCAAACTAAACTAGTCACCGAAATTCATGATAATGTCTCAGAAAAACAGAGAGGAGCAGGTACTTTGAACTGTTATGAATGGGCAAAAGCAGTGGGTTTAAGGATGGGCCAAAGAATTAAGGTATATTACAGTTAAATTCTATCAGGACTGAGCACAGTCTGTAGCAAGTCTGTGGAAGGTTAGCAAAAATAATGAGTGGGATTGTGGAGATAATAGGAAAGGTCAATATAAGAACTAAGTATTACAATTATCATTATAGCCTATTCCTCCAAGCACCTGTGGAAGGATGAAGCTGAGTTGAGGTTCTGTCTTTTTCCACTTAGCTCTAGGTAGTGTCTCTGCAATTTGGCAAACTGTTTTTAAAATGACTTAAAGCAAATATTTATGTAAAGGGAGAACATTGTCTGCTTTCCTTTTATTCTTTTCCTTAAAGTTTTGGGATTAGAGAAGACACCTAAGTACTGAAATACTGATCTTTTACTCTACCGTGGCCAGCATATCCTTACAGGCTGATATTTAACCCTGGGCAAAGGGCCAATATCAGGCTTATTAAGTACTGAAGTCCCACTTCAGTCCTCAAAATGGGGCTTAATGGGGGCATAGGCCTTGTGCTGGTCCTCTGCACAAGGGTGAATTTTGCTGATAGAATCCAAGCATGTTTAGCCTTTAATTCAAATCCTCACTGCTTTCATTTTACTAACTGCAAAAGGCAATGGGAGACGTGTGTGTGTGTGTGTGTGTGTGTGTGTGTGTGTGTGTGTGTGTGTGTGTGTGTGTGTGTGTGTGTGTGTGTAAAAGTCTCCAGCCTGAAAGCATAGAAATCTTAGAAAACAAGTTCAGCTACATTATAGAGGGCTCGAAGGGCTGAGAGGTGAAATGGTATATTCTGCTAAATCCGAGATGACAAGAAAAGAATCATGAGCAGAGATGAGATGAAAAGAATCATTTTTCTGGCTGAAGTGCAGTGTGCCTTCAATGATTTTTAAGGGACATTTTTGAGCATTGCCTATGTTCAAACATACATTTCCAAACAAAAAGAGCACTTTCAGCATCAAAAGTACAAGTCCTCACCACGCTAAATCTTCTGACTGGTGTCCCAGGCAGAAAAGGGCAGTTGGTGCAGTCTCTCAACACTATCATAAGTCCCAGCTTCTCTCCCTGCCTCCTCTTCCATTCACCCTACCCCTCCCTGGCTCTCTCCTTTCTCTCTCTCTACACACAGACACACAGCTTGACAACCCATCAGGTCTCCTGGCTGTGTCAAGTCCACTTCTGCTAATCCACTTGCACTGTGAAACTGTTCTCTTTACTTGCCAGATCAACAAGTGCTTCAAAAGAGCAACTGGGACAAGTGATTCTGGGGTTTATGAGCCCCAACATCTGCTGCCCATATCAGATTGGAGACATCCAATGGGAGCAAGATGAATAAAAAGGGTGTCTCAACTGTCATGGGGCCCAGAAATGTGAACCCTTTTGAACAGTGTGAACAGGCAGATGAAGACAGGAGAGTGATTTGGAGCAAGTGTTTTGGCTCTGGATCACGTCAACAGCCCAGGTACTATTCTAGCAGTGAGAGAGGAAGAGAGTATTATGTTCTGCTTTTGACAGCTTCCCCTTCAGTATGCCTCTTAGATGTGGTACCCTGGGTAGCTGTCTATTTCTAAGCACCCTCTGTTTCCATCACTGCTTTAAAGGATTGAAAGCTTCCTTTTCACCTGGAAATGTAAATTTGGAGACTGTCAGGAGCATTGCCTAATAAGTATTTTTAATCAAAAAACCTAAATTGTAGGGGATACGTTTATAGCAAGCTCCCCTTAATGCAACCCAAAATTTGCAAGCGCATCAGTTTTGCTCATATAAAACCTGCATTTCTGTACATACAACAGCTAATTATGCAAATGATGGCTTGCCCAGTCAACTGTTGTGTGCGCACAAATGTGCATAATGGTTTAGCTAGCAAATTTTCATCTAAAGGCATAGCTGCACCCACTTTTATTCATTTAAATTTATACCTAAAAGGTAAAATACACCAGTACTGGGCTCTAGGCACCTTGGACATTAAACAAAATCAGGGGAAAAAAACCCACATAACCCCTTAGCTTCCTCAAAAGAAGAAAAGAAAAGAACTTAGAGGTAAGAATCAAACCCAAACAGTACCTGAACAATTCCTTGCCATTCTGTTCAGCTGTGGATTTTGAGTTGCAAAGATGGGAGCTTAGTATTCACAAGATGGTGTTTTGTGACTGGGTTACACAAGATGAATTTCTACCTATTGCTTTTAGATGAAGTTTATAACATTGTTATCACACATGCCAACTCTTGCACATTTATCGCGAGAGATGCGATTTCTACGTAAATTTAAGCCTCACTCATGATCTTGGGATAGAACTCTCAAATGTCAAGATTTTTTTTTTTTTAAAGCTGTGGCTAAAAAAACAGATCCTGATATTTGTGAGTTCTATCCCAAGATCATGAATGAGGCTTAATTTTACTTAGAAATGACTGCTAGCACCGGGCGGCCAGACTCCGGCTGCCAGCCTGGGAAGTGGGAGAGGGGACCCCACTGCAGCCCCGCCAGTCTTGGAGAGGGTGAAGAACCCTAAGAGGAACAGAGGTAAGGCTGGGAGGACTGAACTATGGCCAGGGGGCTGACCTGAGAAGGAAGGAGCAGATGGGGTGAGTGCTGGGAGGGTGAACTAACAGTAGTGGGAGTCGATGGGGTAGAGGGACTGATGGGGTGGTAAAGATGGGCGCTGGGGCCTGAACTGAGTGGGGGCTGAATTGACAGGGGTTGGGTGGGGACAGAACTGGTGGGGAACTGGAGGACAGGATTAATTGCTGGGCAGGAGATGGGCGGATGTGGGGGTGAGAGCTCCTGCAGCAGGGGCCAAAATCATCTTATCCAGTACATGTGGGAAAGTGGGCAACACTAACTGTCACATGCATGCACCCTGCTGATGGGCAGGGAGAGTTCAAAAATCAAGAGGCTGATCTAAAAACACAATATAATTTTTTTTTTAATCTCATGAGTTTGGGTGGTCCGACTCATGATTTTTGATCTCTTGAAGTTGGCAATATTGTGTTATTGACTTCTTCAGGCCTGAATGGTATGTGACCATATTTTATATTACGAGGCTCCAGCCGAAGCACCTGTATTGACAACGGTGGCAGTACGGTATCGGGAGAAAGGCAGTCGTCTAGGTAACCAGGGCCCAAACCATAGGCAGATGACATGTGGCAGGTCCACCGCTGAGACAAGTGGCCCACAAAGGATTGAACTAGCTTCAGCAGTACCATCACACGAGTGGCCCCAAGCCTCTAGACTGCACTTCCTTCAAAAACCAAGGCCACATTTTTGGGATTGTTCACAGTCAGACTGACAGACCAAATAATGGGCTGGGGAGAGGGTATCTGTCCCACACACAGCTCCTTATATTTGTACATGCAATGCATACATACAGAGAAAGAGAGAGACAGAATACACACAGAGAGAGTTAAAGATGTGAGATTCCTGTTAGTATACAGTCATTCTCTAACACTCTACTCACATTGAGAAATGTCTTCTCATCCTAATTGTCACAATGGCTGTTAGGGATGCTGTCCAGATAGTAAAAGCAGGGATTTCTCCTGGGTCATATGGCATCAGCTGGAGAAACAGGTTCTTCAGGAGAGCCACAGCTTGAAAAGCTGATAGAGCTTTTCATGTACACCCTGAGCATCAACTGTTAAAACTTCAGCAGATCACGTGCTCCTGAGCCTCCTGGCATTTGGCCAAAAGCAGCAGGATTCTAAACCAGCAACAATGAGAGTAAAGTAAACTTTTCTCCAGTTTGGGCACCAATGTCAAAATCTGGGCAGTCCTCTAGGATAAGGCAGATAATTTCAGTGGCATATGTCTCAGCTAATTCTGATCTCTCAAACACCAGCTACAGTTATGGGGCAATATCTGTAGAAATCTAACCTCTCAAGGACACATGCATAGGGAAACAGATGGCTTGCAACAGACTGTTTAATCCCAAATCAAATAACAGAATCAGCACTTCAGGATGACTGCTTATATAGACACTTTTTGTCAGACAGTGTGGCCTGTAGCTAGGCATTTTATGCTATAGAATCCCCCCCCCCCCAAAAAAAAAGTGTGTGAGGTGTGCTAGTTAACAAAAAGGTAAACGACTAATATTTTAAAAGGCAATTTACCAAAACATTATATACAAGTCTGCTATACTTAGGAGCAGATTAGGACTTGGCTCAAAAACATTATCTCGTTTGAAATTAAATATAGTAATGTGTAAAAATGTTGCTTCTCCATAGTGATGTATAGTTAAACAGGTATTTCAAGCCTGCAGTTTAGCTCCCATGCACACACACACACACACACACACACACACACACACTTTTTTGGTTTGTTTGTTTTTTATTTGTGAAACGGGTCATTTTCATAATCTTGTAAAACTGGGAGGAGCTCCTAAGGGTACCAAGCTAGCAAAAAATACCATTATTTAAAAATCTTGTAAAAGCATCTCACGTTGCATTGGTACATAAGGAGGCTGGGGAAACACATGGCAGACCAGAAAATGGCTAAAAGTCTAAAAGATTCATACGATCTTGTTCATCATGACAAAAACAGCTTTCATAAATTTTCTGACTACTAAACAAAATTTAAAAGGAGTCAAAAAATTGTGATTCTACCATTACCACGTGCATAGTTAAAAACAACCAAACAGGCTGCTTGGCCATCTAGCTATTGTATGAGCCTGTCCCATTTTTAATATTTTATATTTTAAATATTCATTTTATTTATTAGTTCTTACAAATGAAAGTAACACTGCCCTGATTTTGAGGTCCTGAATGGTCACCAAGTAAGCCAGTGGGGTCTGTGGGTGCTTAGCATCTCAGAAAATCAGGCCACATGTTTAGGGGTCCAAATATAGATTTACTTCAGGCACCCAAGTTTCTAACTTCTAGCCCTATTTTTGATCATTTTAGCCATTGTCTGTAGCTTCTCTTACTTTTAATGCTATCATTATTAGAATCTGTCATGGTCTTAAATAAAAATCAGTCAGGTACCCATGAGGAAACTTAGGTAACCAGTACAAACCAAGAAATCCACCCTTTAGCCATTTTTCATTAACCAGCAGTTATTATATCATAATGTATTGTTTGTTGGATACCAACACTGTGTTTGATTGCACGGGGAACAAAGATGGCATGGTCCATGTCCCCCAGGAACTTATAATCAGTCAAACATCCTGAATCTGTTAAAGGCCGGGAGATTACTGGAAAGCACTAAACACTCTCAATTCTCATTAAACAGGGGCCTGAGGACAATCAGCACCTCTCAGAATCAGGAACTTAGTTCATGTCATGAGAATTCCATGAAGGCAAGTACGGGAGAGCATCAGTAAACATCTTCTTAGACATCCAGAATTTGAAACAAATACCTTAAAAAATATCAAATGTACAAGTAATCCTATCGTTTGTCACAGCTCCTAAGCAAGCTGAATCATTTGTCTCTGGCTAAATCAATACTGAACCAATGCCCAAGTATGGGGCTGGTTGGGGGGGAGATATGAGCTATGGTTGCTTTTAGATGAAATGTAAAAACAAGGTCCTGCTGATCATTTGTGTCATTGTAGATCCCCCAGCAAGAAGAGGAGTGCTAACCTGAGTCCTGGACAAATTCTAGCTTGGGCAATTACATTCTGCATTCTTAAAATTGCTCCTCTATTATTTTCATTTCCATTTTTTTTTCCATTTCCTTCCTAAAAACTGTTGAGTGTTGTAACTTCTCTGATTTACTTCAAGTACAGTTGGATTTCAGTGGTGAATGAGCCATACCTAATCACTTTACAGACTGTCTACAGTATTTAGTGTTCCTTGTAGACTACACATGATGTACAAAGTTATTATTTTAACAGACTGGGAGCTGATGCAAAAGCTACTGTACAGTGAAAACTTTTAGGATCTCAGCAGACTTCCTCAAAATTTGCAAAACAGAAAAAATGCCATTAGGTGATTTTGCCAAGATAATTTGAAGTGGAACCTAGCAGTTCTTCACCAGCTCCAGTCAATAGTGCTTTATGGCTTAGCACCCTTGAAATATTTATTGACAAACAGAGACAACAGAGCAGCAAATGGGTTTTAGCATAGCTAAGAAAAGAGATAATCTTTGACGGAATCAGTAAAATTAAATCCTGACAGAATCCTGAGTGAATCAGTGTGTCAGTTAAATATAAATGACACTGACAAACAATATATATCTGCTTGAAGAGCCTATGGTTTGTGCCCCGCGTCCCCTTCTGTACTATTGAAATCATGTCCTTATCTCAAGTACTTTTCACATATCAGAGAAGTGGCAAATTTCACAAAGCTTGCACTAATGTTACTCATTTCCATTCCAAGTGAAATGCTCTTCAGTAAGTAAACATGAGTATTCAATAACACTGTTTCTGGAGACAATGGAAAAGCTCCCTGTTTCAAAATATATTGATAAATAAATCATTTTAAAAGCATAGGATAATACTGTTGAACACTGAAGGGCTGAATCACTCAAGGCTGAGAATAGTACTGATGTGATTTTAAGTACCATGGTTTTTATTTTTTCATTTGCTCATTGTGTTTGACAATACACAATAAGATGTTTGTATTATTACATTTTATAATTCTGTAGGTACTTGACTAGATCATTTGAGAATAGTCACATTTCTGTTAAAGGACTAGGAGCAAACTGAACACAGCCAAGTAAGTTGGATTTGGAATGTTTTGCATATTTCTTTTTTCAGAACTGTTTTGCACAGTTTTGCAGGCCCTGAAATTAATATTGGATTGGGTTGGAACAACTGTTTTCTCATGCTTACATTTTATTGCGTGCATAGGTAAAGGAACGATTATTCAGCCATCAGTAGAGCACAAAGGCCGCAGTCAGAATCAAGACCCTATTATCCTAGGTACTGGATTAACATAGGCCATGATCCTGCAAAGGCATATCCACATGCTTAACTTTACGTGCTTTGAATAGAGATGTACAAATAACTGATTTTTCTGTATTTAAAAAAATTGTTGCAGGTTTAACAAATGTTGAAATGAAAAGTGTTTCATTTTTGAGGGCTTTTTTTACCTTTTTAAAAATTAAAATGAAGTAAATTTCAAAATTGAAAGCCATTTTCAATTGAAAAAATGAAACATTTCATTTAAAAAATGCGTAACTCAGTGTTTAGATTCTTTTTCTAATTTTTGTTTTTTTGACCAAAACATTGTGTCAAATTCAACGTAAATTCACAAACTGTTACAGTTGACCCAAATCTGCATTTTTCAGTGGAAAAAAAGTTTTGTCTCACCAAGCTCTAGTTGTGAACAGTTTCATTGAAATCAAAAGGCCTACTCACATTCATAGAAAACTTAAGCACGCGCATAAGCCTTTGAAGGTTTGGGGCCATAAAGGAATACATGGCCCCTGCTTCTAATAGCTTACAAAAGATATAAAAGAGATGAAGGCCGGGGAAGTGTGATAAAACAAAATAGCAAAGTGATCAGGATAATAGGAAGACAGCATTCCTTTTAACAAAAATGTAACTATTTTCCCATACCAAGGTATCTCCCTACCATCCAGGATCTTTTCAGACAGCAACCCCTTGCCTCTCACTATGAGTTCTGCATCAGTAATAATTCCACTCAGTTTATACAAATTAGCAGGTGGCTTGATATCAGACAAGAGGCCTCTGATGGCAGAAGACCTTATCAGAGTGGTTGGTCTGAACATGGTTAGACACAATATATATATGATGTTCTCTGGTAAAGTGTTTCATGATCCCAGATCCCACCTCCAAGAAAGCTTAGACCCCTGTGCCCAAGAGTTTTATCTTTGACCTTTGTAGTTGTAAAATCCCCATGGAACTATACATCGTGGATAAAGAGGCAGTATCTGGCAGAGCTTGGTCTTAGTTCATGAAGGGCCTTGTAGATTAAGACTAGGGCTTTAAATTAAATCTAGAAACAAACAGGTAATAACCAGTGAAGTTCACAGAGCACTAGTATGAAGCGTTCTTCCCCAGATCTTTTTGTTCAGCAATCATGCTGCTGCATGCTGCACCAGGCAGAATAAGTTGCAGTGATCTATCCTAAAGCTGACTAAATGCTTATATCTCAGTGGCAATATTCTCAGCTACAGATTCCTGGCTAATCAAAGATGGTAAAACACACAAGATGCACCTTGTATCCAGGGGTAGTGAGCAGTCAAGCAGGATCCTAAAGTTTTGTACTACCTTGACAACAGATGGTCAGATGCCCTCAATCAAAAGGGAAAGTTTACCACCTTTTTTCAGCTCTTCTCAATTTTTCATTTCTTCTTTCTTCTTGAATTAAAGTTGGGGCCAGTTGCTCATCATCTTTTCACTTATATCTTCCAGACAACCTAGGTTTTTGATGTGCTACTTATTGATTATACCTGGTCATATGTTTAACAAACAAATCCTTCTCAATGGGTCACACAGTCCAGCCATTAATCCAGACAATGACCTTCAAGTCAGACTCAGAGGCAAGAGTAAAAAAAAAAAAAAAAAAAAAATCGGCTTTTTCCATCTCTGTTGAGTGTTCACCACAGATTCAATTTAAACTGATCCTACTAGTCACAAGCAGCAGCCTCAGAAAATTCCCACGTTCAAAGGGGGGCGGGGAGGGGAGAGAAGCTTTGACAAAGTTTTCAGATGGAAAGAATATTTTGTTTTATGAGTACAGAGCAGACTCAAATCAAGGCTGATTTTAAGTAGTGTGTGTTGAATGTCTCCCATACTTCCGAACAGTGAAGCCATATTTATGGGGAAAATCTTAAAACTTAAACAATGCTCAACACAAGAATATATTTGCCAGACTAGCTAAAAGGCATCACAGGACCAGGCAATACCCTGCGTCAGCTGTAGTCACTCTGCATGCCTCATCATATTTCTATCATTTCGCATCCCAACAGTTGCAGGGGTTGGGCATATTAGTTATGTCTCAAAATTTTCAAACCTGGGTGTCTGAAGTTAGGCTTGCTAAATCAGTATTTAGTCTCCTAAATGGCAGTGGTCTGATTTTCAAGGGAGCTAAAGGAAAGCCAATGAAAGCTGCAGGTTCTAAACGTTGCTAGCCTAAAGCTGGTGGACACAGTTCTGATGTACTGCCTCTTGTGCTGGAAATGTCTTCCTAACACCTGTGTAAGGAGAAGGAGAGGGTGTGTTTGGGGAAGGAATCGAGTGAGACTTTGCTGCACCCAGGTCTTCACTGCAAAAGGTCACCGAAGCACCATACATCAGTAGCATACGTTACAACTGCTCTCTGCAGCATTAACTTACCCTGGGGATAGTGGCTGAGAATCAGGGAACCACAACCAGTTTCCTAACACTCCAACCCCCCTCCTTCACCACACACACACACACACACACACACACACACACACACACTTCCTTCACTGTGCCCAAGCTCTGAGACTCAAGCTGTATTATAGTAGTGCCCAGAGATCCCAAACAGAATGGGGGTGCAGTTATACAAACATAGCTGTAGACTGGGTCCCTGCACCGAATACTTTAAAGTCTAACATCTGATTGCCTCACTGTTTGTCACCCCCGTTCTCACTCTCATGCACTCAAATTGAACTGCCTTGTATAATTCCCAGCTTTAAGAGACTTCTGAAGTGAAAGTTGCACTCACACACTCTGGCCCCAGCTCTTGAGCAAACAAATTCACTTTGGCAATGTCCCTTCTTCAGCAACCAGACAACGTCCAGTATATTCAGTCACTTTGTATACGTTTTAAATATTAGCATCTGTTCTACAGACATCTGCAAAGACATGGTTTAAAGCCACTGGGCTAGATCCCTAGCTAGTGAAAATCGGCCCAACTCCAGTCCAGCAACTGACAAGCTGTCTCCGCACCACCACCTTTTTTTAAAACACTGTTGTGCAGTCAAATTAACAGAAGCTGGCCATCCACACATTCATTTGATTATTTATGGCCCAGGCCTATGATCATAAACAAAATAACACTTACAAAAAAAAGACACCTTCCCAAATTTTGAAAAGCTCATTTCTCCATCATGGTGCCTAATATGGGGGCTCCATCACTAAAACAGATATGGAGCCCCCATTTGATCACAATTATGATGCTTCAGGCACTTTAATAAGAACCTAATGGTGCTGCTGCTGTTTCTTTTTCTATTTTCTTATATATATTTTGAAGTTTGGTGGGTAGATGCCGATGCCGCTGTCCCCTATTTAGCTTTATCGTCACTCCATATCATTGTCCAATCCCTGCATATTATTTTAAAGATTTCCCTTTCTCCAAAACACACATCACATACCCAAAAGCTCTGTCAACCTTGTCCCAGTTTTCCTCACCTAGATACCAATCAGTTGCTCCCCTCACTCTGCTCCCGCCCCCAACAAGCTGAACAGAAAAAAGACTGCAAATTAAATTTTACAATTTTCACCATTCAATAGCTAGTTTTTTGCCATTTCTCAAGGTCTACACTTCCAAAATTGTCCCGGTATGATGAGTGGACACCACCTACAATATACCAGCGTGCTGAGAGCATGAGCACTGATGCCGAACCATGTTTGTAGTGTCCTAGCATGCAAAATTTACACTCTAATCCTGCACTTCCTACTGTGGTGACATTTGGGTTTTATTTTAAAAACTGGAAACAAGCAAAAGTGATTTTTTTTTACCTTTTCACAAAACTGGCAAAAAGCCAAAATTGTGCACATAAATCTGGTTATTAGTATAACCCAAGCCAGAGGAATAAGAAATGTTTTGTAGCTTTCTTCAGCCCTTTAAATAGTGATGTGTTTTGTTGGGCAGGCAAGATAAGAATAATACAGGAATACTTGGCATTCAGGCTACATGCTTTGCTAAAATTGTTTACTTAATGCCTTTCTTCCCCCTTGGGTATAGTTATTGCCAAGGCACATAGATTTATATTCACTTCTTTTTCAAGTACAACTTTTAGAAAGGTACCCTTATACCATATGTCTAAGAGCAACCTCCATGCTACAGGCAGAATAAAACAAATCCAAAAAGTAAATGTACCTTTTCAGAAAATTGTTGAGTGGATTTAAGTTATAATAATAAACAATAAATAATAAAGTCTCTCTGAAAGCTAGAGGAGCACACATGTCATCTTCATTGATTTTATCACTTCATCATGCACAACAAATCTGTGTCAACATGAGTGGCAAGTCTCTGAGGTAAAAAATGTACAAGTCAAGGCCAAGAAAGCAGACCGCATGCTTAGGAATTTGTCTATTGTAACCATAATGAGCTGGCTTGTTGTCTCTGAGGAGACAATTCACGATACATAATGTGCTAAGAGAGGAGTTTGATAAAAATACTCTTTCACTATCTTACATACTAATCTGTAAATCAATGAAGATTTAAGTCCTTAAAAGAGACAGAGGAATGAAGAATACCTGTTGATATTACAGTACCGAGGAATATATTTTAAAAACCATGAGCCAGATCCATACTCTAACCAGCAGTCCCACTGATATCAATAGAACTATTTGCCTCAAAGACTAATCACATATAGGCTGCAGGATCAGGCCCTAATTATGTATAATGATTCTCTGCATTTACAGCATATAGCATTTTGTGCATTCTACAGACATTTGTTAATTATTCTTTACAGCACTTCAGTGACATTGCTGAGTATTGCAACCCATTTAACTGGGACAAGCTGAGGAACAGAAAGGAAAAGTGTTTTCCACAAATTCTCACAGTGACTCTGTGGCATATGTGGAACAGAACTCAGTCTGTGTCCAGTCCTATGCTTTAACCACTACACAAACTTATTCCATTAGAGTTCAAATGTGTAAGAAAGTACAATTCTCTAAATACTGAAAATTTGGGTCACCACCAGAGCTACTGAAAATACGTGCTAAAGAATTAGAGTTGGAAAGCTGTGAAGTGTCCTCATTCAGCTCAAAGGAGGCTAAACTCTGAAACCTACTATCTCTTGCTTTATACAGTGGGGCTGCATCTACATGAAAGGACACTCCTAGGATACAAGGCTTCAAGAAAAAATGAATATAATTTACTCTTTTATCAAATGTTTGATTTTCTTTCATCGTAGTGCACTGGAAGGGAGAGGAGAAGATGGTTTAGTGGACCTAGAGTAAATTTGGGGTCAGGGCATATGAAGATCTGGAGAAAGTAAATGTTTCTAGATCTCAAAGGGGAAAAATAATATAGATGAGATGGGTGAAACTAAGTAAAGGTTAGTGAAAAATACATAATAATGAAACATAGTAGACTGAAATACTTATTGGTCTCTTCATATATTTGAGTTTTCTTTTAAAAAGTCTTGCAAACAAAGCTGTGGAGTAGGGATGTATTATACAGACCTTGGTGAAAATTCCCACATATTTCCAGGAGCCTTAGTCACTGCTTATTTCATCTTTTTTCCCCCTTGGTAAAATGTAACAAAGCACCTGACCAAATTCTTCCCCCAGTTGCACTCACACAAACACATTCTAATAGTCACAGTTTTATTTCCACATGCATTCTCTTTTACTGGCATTTGAGTGAAGCAATAGTGACATCAGCTGACTAGTTGATTACAGATTTATATCCCATAAACATGAGGGCATATGGTGTGACTCTGAGATGGCTATCAAATGTTCACACAGTCTAACACAGATCATGAAGTGAAGTGTAAAATAGGACACAAGTGACTTGGATTCAGTCATTTAGCATCTGCTCCAGTTGTGTTAATTCAGGCTGGACATTATGTGATAGCAGGGACATAGCAGAAACAGCAAGAAACCCTTACACACAAGATAGCTTGATTGTTTATGTAGATGAAAATGTGCTGCCATGCAAGAGATCTGTGTTTGAACAACAGAGGGACAGTCCCATCCCTTAGGCTGGTACTTTGGTAGAATGAACATGTATCTTTAGGTCTTTGTCAGCAAAGAGGGCCACAGGGCTCCTGCACATACCCATGAGTCTGTATCATTGCAGCCTCACAAGCAGGAGACCAACTATTCTCCCAGGGATAAAATCAGCATAGTATGGCTACAACAGTATATATGGAAGATGGAAGGTAAATCATAGCCAAGAAAGTAGAGGTAGATTAAACCCCTGAAACCTCATTCAGGATACGCCAAGAGTATCTTTGGGCAGGTGGGAGCCCCTCAGTCATGATCTAATTGGCCAAATGAGCACATGCAAGAGGAGTTATGTTTGAATATCTAGAGCCCTGACCCTGCAAACAGTAATCAATTAATACAAATGAGAAAATGCCATATATTCGATTCACTAGGACTCACGTCACCCATTTTTAAAAAAGTGAAGACGGTAAGTATCTGTACTGTTCTTGGCAGATACTGGTCAGTAATTATTAATATATGAACTATCTGGGAGTATGTTAGAACTTCTGTAGCTTAAAAAAAACTGGATGGCATACAATGTGCTAAACAAAAGCGCTAGTTCTTGTGTCTTAATACGCTGCATGTTTATTCAGATTTGTCTTCGTAGTCTAAGCAGATGGATCTCTCTCTCACACGCGCACACACACACACACACACACCCCTCTCTCTCTCTCTACCAGGAAAAGAGATGGGGACTATTTTGATTTAGTGCTTGTGTAGTTAATTTGCTTTTGCCACCTGCTTTTACCCTTAACACTCAGGAAACAATTTTTTCACATCACAGGTAGCAAGACACTTGGATATTCATTGTGAAGTACTATTATAACATTGTATACTGAAATGTTGGGGCTGCTGGTGCACTTTTCATGTTATGTTGCACACCAACGTGACAGCTTGATGAGCAGATAGGCCCCTAGGTCAGTACAACCCCCACTCTCATGAACTGGTAAGGGGTGCCCATCTTTGTCATGCCATGGCATGATTGCGGTCCTCTTTTTTTCTATTTTCTCTCTCCTGTTCTTTTCTGTCTCTGCCCTCCCTGTTCTTTTGCTATTTTAATTTTCCATATTAATTTGTTTTCTAATTTTTGTCCCTTTGCACTCTCATTCTGTGGCACCCCACCGCCTCTTCCTTACCAGCATAAAAAAGGGTAAATGATAGAGTGTTTCAGCATTCATTGGCGCCGACATGAGATATCACAAGAGGCATTTGGTCCTGAAGACTGCTGCATAAGCCTGAGCCCTATGCACGTGTGCTACTCTTGTGGCCGTGGCCATCTCCATCAGGTGTAGAGCAGAGAGGCTGTGGCCTTCAACAAGCTATTATTACTCTCAGCCAGCGAAGGGAAGATCTGGGATCATGTTACTTTCCCCACCCTACTGTTTCTCTCATCTGCCCAGCAATTTTCTCGGACTAGTGTGTGTGTGTGTGGGGGGGGGGGGGGACAGTAAGTGGTGAAACACACTACAAATAAGATAAATGGACAGAACCATGATTCCTTGGATTCCTCAGACACAGCTCAATTATAATCACCACCTTAGATTCAATCTCCTGTAAACACTGGATTCCTTTATAGGCACAGGAGCCTCCCAACCCTCACCTGATCTTCAGGTTTCAGAAGAGGCCTTAGGACAATCATGAGAACAGCATATACTGGGGTCTGCCTGAGTGGCAGATCTAAACTGGGGCTGGCTGAATGTTAATAAAAAAGTTATTCATGAATATTTTTGGCAAGTAAAAATGGCAAGTTTTCTCTTATTTGTCCCTTCCTTTGTTCATTTGTTCTTGAGGATTTGAATGGCTGCTGGATGCTCCTAAAAAGGCTTTTGAATCCCCAAAGTTTCATGAACTTTAGCATGCATGAAAATCCATACTGTGAGTGAGTTATTTGTTCTTCACTACTCATCATCCATTATTTGTTATTCCCATTTAAAAAGTCTCCCTAATCCAGCTAGGAAGCAAACAAAGCATCATATGACTTAAGTGAACAATCACACATCATGAATAATAGCAAATAGGTGAAGTGAACAATTACTCAACAAGCCACAGGTTGAAATTTGTTTGCATATATCATTTCATTTTTCATCTATATCCCATCCACAAACACTCTGTTTAACTACATTTTCATAATGTTTAGAATACTTTTATTGTATTGCTGTCCAGCCTCCAGTCACTTTGGTGCAAGGGTGCTTTATTCTTAAATTTCTTTGAGTGAAGTTATTTTTCCTCACAGACCAACTTCACTATAAGAAGTCCAGTATAACTAGATTTGCACTGAATTTCACACTGAAAAGTGATGGAAACATTAAGGGCTTTCATAGTCTCTATAACTGAAACTTCATTACATCCAAATTCATGATGAGCAAGTTCCACTGTCATGAAACTCCATCCCTTTTGGTTCAGCTGCTTTTTACTCATTGATATTCATCCATTTATATATTATAAATAATCTTCTATTGATTTTAGAAAGTTGATAGTTGGCCTAATGAATTGGAGAAATAATTTGTGGTTCCAGGCCTCCCTTCCCTTCCAAAGTGTGTCTCTAAAGAAAGTGAGCTCTCTTCATACATCATCATCAGGTTCAGGGTGGCAATGCTGGTCAGTAAGAAATGTAAAGGCCCATTTGGCACTCATAGATGGATGATGTTCTGCTAATTTCCATAGACCTTTTAACTATAGCCTTGAAAACTGATTTTTATCTACTCACCTTACAAAAGCAAATAAAAGCTTTTGTTGGCTATGCTGATGGGGCCCTAGAGTCCCATTAGCAACGCCTAAACCTCTGAAAACTAATTTGACCTTTCCTCTGAGAAAAATGTGTCCTCACAGAGGGTTCAGAAGTTGGCTGGTGTTAGTGGCTGAGTATTAAAATATTAAATTATTAATGATGCCAGGTTTCTTTTTTTTTTAAAAAACAACCACCATTTTCTTCATTTTCAGACAGCTAGCTTCTAAGCATCAGAACCCAAGAAGAATGGGGATCAGAAGAGGTTCCTCTCAGAATTTAGACTAGAAATGAGAATGAGAACATAAGCTCCCTGAAACTCAAATCACTAGAACGAAAGCAAAGGAAAGGAAGTTTAGACTGCATAGGCTTAGGTAACCATCTTCTTTGTCTATGTGTTTGAAATGGCTGCCCCAATCAATGACCCAGATGTGAGCCCTACATAGATTAATTCTTCATCATTATTGGCTATAGTAAAAGATGTCTCCCTCTTCATGGTTTTCCTTTTCTATTCATCATAGTGTGGGAGGAGGAATTTAAAAGTAATTCATTACAACAGAATTTCCTGTATTGGGCTATTATTATTTTATTTGTGAAACATCAACAGCATGCTACAGTAGGTTCTTTGCAGACAGCAAAAAAGGCAATTCAATGCTCTTTTCTCTGACCCTCTTGTCATTTAACTGGGCACAATTAAACTATTAAGGTTTTACACAAATAAAAATACCAACATTTGTTTAATTTAGCTATCAAATTAATTTTTAGTTTGCCAGAGATTTCAACTTTGGCATTTTTTCTGCCTTATAGAAAATAAAATATTTCAAAAATGGAAACACAATAAGAGATTGCACGTTATGTTAGTTGCTGTCAAAGAGGTCCTTCTCTCTGTTGTTTCTGGCATTCTCCATTCCCTTTTGTTTGCTAAAGTAGCTTACTGATTATAATAAAGGGAGCCCAAGTGTCAGCTCAAGACCTCATGAAAACTAACATTCGCATAAACCATTTTTTCCCACTTTTGTTAAGCTTCTTATCAAAAAGAACTCTCTCTCACACACACACATTCTCTCTCTCTGTTCTTTTTAGGATCTCTTTCTAATTTTGTTGAGACTCCTCTGCTAAGGTACGGCACTATAGTTCAGTAACTATAGGAAAGTGAACCCAAAAGAGCCAGCTTGAGACTACCACAAACCATTTTCACTTCTTATGTTAACATTTCATCTCAAAGGACTCCTTTCTCTGTCAGTTGCAAGGCATCTCTTTGTCTCTATTGTGCTTACTGTGCTAAGGTGCCTCATTGACTGTAGTGAAGTGAACTCAAGCATGCCAACTTGAGGCTGGCACACATTTGTTTTAATTTGGTTGAAGTTGACACCCTAAGGGACTCTTACTGTTCTAAGCAGTAACTCTCTTTCCCCCTTCCCCCCCCCCCCCCATGCCTTCTCTTCTGAGATAGCTCTGGAGTATATTAGATATACAAACTTTGTATATTCGCATTATACATTTAATTTGACAGAATTTAACTGATCATAACCCATGGGTCATTCAAGGGTATTTCTTTACCATCCTCTAGAGTACCTTGGATACTGTAGCAAAGTGAATCCCCCTCCCCCCCCCCCCCCCAAAAAAAAAACCAAGCAGCGAGATCCCCTTCATGCCTGGAAAATTTCTTAGCAAAAGCAAAGCATAAAGATTGCTGTTAAAGATGAACCTCACAAATGTATTTCTGAAAGCAAAAGGGCCAGTCCTTCTTCCTCCTTGAAGTCCAGTTCCTCTATTGCTGAGGGAAAAAATAGCATGTAAGATGATATTTGCTGGTGGTATCAAGAATCTGCCGGTGTTTCTCAGACAGGGGGTACTGAACTTTTGAGTCTTGTTTCTCTATAGTAGCCACTCAAAAGGACTCACACTTGGAGATAATTTTAGGATTAAATATGAACTATGCAAAAGCAAGTATCTAATATACTTACCAATCTTTTTCTACTCAGTGGAGAGGTGGCAGGAAGACTACAAGAAACAGGATTCATGGTCATCAGTCTGGCAGTGATATCAAATATTGCTTCAGTATTTGAATGACAACAGTGAGAGCAAGGTATATGTTTGCTCCCTGGTACAAGATTTGGAGAGTAATCATTTTCTTCAAGTGATGCCCTTAAAGTACTGTATCAGTATCACAAAGAATACCATCCCCGGATTAGTCCTATTTGAAATGTTTAGCACTTGCCTCTTCCTGTGTACACCCAAAAATAAGACATGCTTTTTAATTAGAAAACACAAGTCCAGCACTGTGTGATAGCAATAGGTGAATCCTACAGTTTTACTGCATGAGTCTCACAAGGCAATTACAGTGGAAGAGGGACTAGGCTTTTCACCTGCATAACAAAGGCTCAAAAGCATTTAACTTCATTTCAACAATTTTATAATTTTAGAAAACACTGAGTCATGCCATGTATTATCAGACTCAGTTTATGAATTGTATAGTATTTAAGGATAGGTAAAACTGAGGCATGCAAAAAATCACTAGTCTTTTAAAAATCTTGCCCACCCCAGTTGAAGTCAATAGGAATGTTGCTATCGATTTCAATGGGCGTTAGGATTCCAGCCTTGGTCTTTAGAACAGTGAGCAAGTCCTAGAAGCAGAGTGATGGAGCCTCAGAAGCAGAAAGACAAAGCCGGGGTGGGCAGGTCTCTGGCATAAGGAAAAGCCTAAGTCAAAGAGCAACATTATGAAAGCCAACCTTGAGAAATCGGCCCAGCCAGTGGGACTGTGAATATAAGGTATTTAATTGATCAGCTCATTTATATGATATAAATTAATATATTTAGCGAATGAAAATGTTGTGGTGCATTCTAAGTAGTTTCTCATGTAACAAATGTGTCATTTGGTAACATTCTTTGTTCCTAAAACACTACGAGCTTTCTAAAAACTTTTAGCAAGCCTAGAACTTAGAACATGTTAAGGCTTTTCCTTCCCCAGTTAAAAATCATTTACAATTTACCTGCAGGAAATTGAGTAAAGCTCTAAAAAATGTCCAAACTCTCAAACCCGTCTTTGGCAAACAGTGAAATGACTACAACTGGCCAATTTCAATCAGATTTCTTTGGCAATTTTTCAGAGAGACAAAGAAGCGGTACATGAGAATGCTGCCAGGCCTCATGAGCCTCTGTGAATATTCTGTAACCAGCAGCACTTAAGAACATCCCCAGTCAAAATTATACCAGCTGTTGTTCCAGCACTTATTCTCTGTAACAAAGTGAAGAAACATGATTTCGTCTTCTATGTAACCCCCACCCCCACCCCCAAAAAAACCCCAGCCTCATACACCAGGAAGCAGGGGTGCTGGAACAATTTTTATAGTGGGGGTGCTGAAGGCAGAAATCATGAGTATTTGGGTTGTTATTGCTACTTCAAGTCAGGGAGTGTGGCAGCACCCCTAGTTCCACCACCTATTCCAGGAAGGAGTGATATTAATGGTTATTTCAAATAAGAGAAATTTGCTCCCTCTTTGTGGGTATTTTGTAACAGTCATAGATAGAGACCAGCCATGATGATGATGATGCTGCTGTTATGGAAAATAAAGCTGTACAGATGGGACTTTCATTCCCCTCCAATCAGACCATTTTACCAGATTTGTGTAAAGTTCACAATGTTTCAGGGAAGAACAGAAAGACTAACTCTGCTGTAGTTCATGGAAACTTTCTCTGAGATAGGAAATGTATTCATGTTGAAAATATTGAGTCACTAAGCCTTCAGACTGCATTCCAAAAGTCTACCCGAAACATTTCAATCAGGAGTGCGAATGTGTGACAGCCAGGCCATTTGGGCTAAAAAGCATTGTGCAGAATTATGCTGGCGAATCTAGTGCCCTCTAAATGACCTCATATTATGGCCATAGTATTAAGTCATGGAGAAACCTGTAAGTAAGATGAATATTTTTTTTCCTTTTTTTTTTTAAAAAAAAAAAGAGAGAAAGAAAGGCAAAACTCTTGAGTTCCTAGTAAGAATGCTAAATTACCCCATCTCCCAATGGAATGGTTCACTTTCATTTCCAAGTAGCAGTAAGCCTATTGACCCCCATGGTGTTATCCTTTTCACTGCTCATGCAGTACTTTCTTTAATCTCTCGGATCAAAGATTGGTCAATAAAAATCATCTCTGCTTTTGTGGGGAGCAAACAAACTGCACTCAGTCCTATGATAATTGTAAATCTTCACTAAAATCCTTGAAAAACAAAACCCCATATGTTAACATTAACTTTGCAACTGGAAATGTTTGTGTTCCCTTTTGCTCTAGACTAAATAGTCAAAATACTCTTGTTCTGAATCATAGCTATTATTGTTTTATGCAGCTTCGTTCTCTTCTCACTTTTAATTTAGTAATTTTAGGCCTTGAAATATTACAGCTAAATTATGTTTACACTCATTTTTGCCAATTGATTAGAATTATAGTATACAAGAAGTCCTAATTATAGAGACATCCCAGGGCTCATTGCAAAGAATAGAAGACTGGGCAGTATTTTAATAACAGTACCTATATGTGCCAAAAGGGTGCGATTCTGTTATTGACTACAAGCACTAATGGGGCTTGAGCCAAAGACCATTGAAGCTAATGGAAGCTGACTTCAACAGGCTTTGGAGCAGGTTTTGATTGCCAATTCTAGAAAATAATCCTACTGGGAAACATTTAAGACTGTAGAAAACAAGACACAATAGGCTGTGAAGTCTTTCCTGGAAGAAGTCATCCAAAGCTGATATCTTCAGCCCTGCAAATCTGCGGATAACCATTTTATATCCATGGACCATGTTTGCAGATTGCGGATCGGACGCAGATACAAATTTTGTATCCTCGCAAGGCTCTACTGATATCTTCCTGGCAATCAGGCTCATAACCTGGCAGCCATCTTTAATTTCTTTCTTGCCCGTACCCATATATTCAGGCTGTCCCCAAAAAATACCACTTTTGTTCCACAACTTTTCTAACATTCAACAGTTTATTGCTGTCTAGGTGGCAAAAACTACTTGCCAGGTACTATTTCTAGTCTTCATTACTCTACCTTCCTTTATATCTACATCACGCACACCACCCCTGTTTGGTTTCTGTATACCAGCTGCATAGCTGGGCTGCGGGCTCTAGAGTAAGTCCTGGGACCTTTGATCAGTGCTTTACTATAGGTCTCAAGACTCTAGCCTTTGGAACTTTGATCAGCCCAGCTGTTGGAAATCTATGAATGGTTTCTCTCTCCCTGCTGGTGAGCAGTAGTGCTGAGCTGAGCTAAGCAGGGAAGACGTTATATAAAAAGTGATTTGCTAAACAAACTCCAGAGATATGAACAGAGGCAGCTAACAGGAGATATTTGGAGAGATTGTGAAAGGATTTCATTCCATGTTCAGTACTACATGTGATATCAAGCTGGCCTGTGATGGAACAATGGTAGCGTGACCTGCAATAAATGTGTCATGTTCTTAGGGTTGCCAATTTTCTAATCCCACAAAACCGAACATCCCGCCCCTTCGCCAAGGCCCCACCCCTTCTCTGAGGCCCCACTCCCGGCCAATGGGAGCTGTGGAGCCGGCGCTCAGGGCAGGGGGCAGCGTGTGGTGCCCCCGGCCATCCCTGTACCTAGGAATTGGGCATGCCGACCATTTCCGGGAGCTGCGTGGAGCCTGGAGAGGTAGGGAGTGTGCCTTAGCCCTGCTGTGCTGCTGATCGGATTGTTTAGCATCCTGGTCACCTGGCAACCCTACATGTTCTCTTTCTTGTCTGAAGACAGAAGGGATTTCATGTGCATGAAGTGCAAGTTGATGGCTGTGCTGGAGGAAAAGATTCCTGGATTGGAGGGGCAAAGTGAGATACTATTAAGAATCAGAGAAGCTGAGGAGTTCCAAAACAATCAGATTTGGGAAACATCAGTATCCCTGGTTCAAGGAAGAATGGAGCTGGCAACAAAGGAATCGGTGAGAGAGGGAGTCAGAGAAGAGGTCTGGCAGTTTGTAACCACCTGAGACTAGATGTCACAGCAGCATTCTACATGACTGGAGACAAATGAGGATAGGCAGACAGTGGCCAGCAGAGAGAATAGAAAAGAAACAGGAGGAATTCTACACAACTAGAAGTTTCAAATGGATACCAGGCCCTCAATATGGAAAATATGAAAGATACCACCCAAGATGGAGCAAGTCCAAGAGAACAGAGATATATGGGACAAGTATGGAGAGCAGCGCAGCCCAACCTATAAGAAAATCAAGCTCACCCTCAAAGAATTCTCCAACCGTCCAAGGAAGACAGAAGATCCTTGTTGGAGATTTGATACGCAGAAAAATCAAAAGTATATTCTACAAGGGACAGGAGGACAAAAGGACAGCGTGCAGCCTTCCCGAGCCAAGACAGGAGACATCTCTCTAAGACTGAATACACTTAGGAAGTCGGCAGGCAAGGATCCATTGGTGATGGTTCATATCAGCACTAATGATGCTGCATTGTGGCGTATCTCACAGATAGTAGAGGACTTCAGAGAACTCAGAAGCATGCTGAAGAATGTCCAAGCAATCTTCTCTGAGATCCTTCCTGTCCCATGAGCAAAGGAAGACAGAAGGCAGAAGATTCTGGAATTGAATCACTGACTAGGTAAGTGGTATAGGGCTTTGGTTTTGCAGAACTTTGGTCCACCTTCTATGAGGAGAAGGGGCTGTATAATTGTGGATGGCCTCCATCTCAACAGAACGGGGACCAATCTCCTTGGGGACAGACTGGCTAGAGTAGTTAGGAGGGGGGGTAAAGTAATAGCAAAGGGGCAGCGGAGTAAAAAGATGGAAGATATGAGCACTCACCACAAAATCGAGATGCTGAGAACAAAATTAAGAAACCAAAAGGCATGAAGAAAAGAATTCTTCAACTGCCTATATACTAATTCTAAGAGCCTGGGTACAAACAAAAGGAATTAGAATTGTCCATTTCTGAGCATAAATTCAGTCTAATTGGTATTACTGAAACCTTATGGGATGATTTGCATGATTGGAATGTTAACATCAATGGTTATGAGCTATTTAGGAAGGACTGTGTGGGCAAAAAGGGAGGGAGAGTGGCATTCTAAACAAAAATTGCATTACCTGTTTCTGAGTCACTCATAACCCATAAGCATTCAAGATCATTTTCTTTTGAATCAGTGTCCTAACAGATAAAGCACAAGTTGGGGCACAAGTTGGCGTCTCCTACAGACCACCAAAATTGCACTAGGCAACACTAGGATGACCGCCTCCTTTACACACATATCTAGAGTATGTGTGTGTGTGTGGGGGGGGAACGTTGTGATCATGGGGGACTTCAATTTGAGTGACATATGTTGAAAGTCTCATGTTGCGAGTACTAAAAACTTCCTTGGAATTTCTAAACATTATAGCTGACAGTTTTCTAATTCAAAAAGCGTTGCAGACAACACAGGGGAATCCTTTATTAAACCTTGTCTTAACAGACAGAGAGGAACTGATCACAGAACTAAAAAACTTAATGGCAGCTTAGGTACAAGTGATCATGACTTGATCACATTTATAATGTGCAAGCGGTGTAAAGTCCAGATCAGTGCTTTAATGGGACCAATTTCACGAAGCTGAAAACAATAATGAGCCAAATCACCTGGGAGGAAAATTGTGACTGATAGAGAATAATTTAACACCTTACTAGATGCCCCAAAAGCCACAATCCCACAACTGAGAAAGAAGGCTGTGCTGGTTAAAAAACCAACCTAGTTTAGAGGGGAAGTGAAGTAAATAGATTATGTAACAAATGGAATAAAGTGGAAGTTGATAGTAATTAATATAAATCAGAGGTTAGGAATTGTAGAAAATCAATAAGAGAAGCCAAGGGACGCAAGGAGAAGCCTATGACCAACCGAGTTAAGGAAAATAAGGAGTTTTAAAAATACATTAGGAACAAAAAGAATTCTGACAATGATATTGGTTCATTACTAGATGGAAATGATAGAATTATCAATAATAATGCAGAAAAAGCAAAAGAATTCAATAAATATTTCTGTTCTGTATTTGGGGGAAAACAAATGACAGCCTCATCATATGGTGATAAAACTCTATCCAGTCCACATGTATCTTAGAAGGATGTTAAACAGAAGCTACTAAAGTTAGACATATTTTAAATCAGCAGGCCCAGATAACTTGTATCCAAGAGTTTTAAGAGAGCTGACTGTGGAAATTGCTGGACCATTAATGTAGATTTTCAATAAGTATTGGAGCACAGGGGAAGTTCCAGAAAACTGAAAGAAAGCTAATGTGGCACCAATTTTTTTAAAAAAGGGTAAACAGGATGGCCCATAATTATAGGCCTGCTAGCCTGACATCAATTCCAGGCAAGATAATGGAGCAGCTGACATGAGGCTTGATTAATAAAGAACTAAAGGAGGGTAATGTAATTAATGCAAATCAACATGGGTTTATGGAAGATAGATCCTGTCTAACTTGATATCTTCTCTGATGACATTACAAGTTTGGTTGATAAAGGTAATAGTGTTGACATAATATACGTAGACTTTTGTAATGGTTTGACTTGGTACCACACGATATAAAATTAACATGGCACACAGTAATTGGATTATAAACTTGCTAACTGATAGGTCTCAAAATGTAACTATAAATGGGGAATTCTGATCAAGCAGGTCTGTTTCCAGAGCAGTCCCACAGGGACTTTATTAATGACCTGGAAGAAAACAGTAATCACTTAAAGTTTGCAGATGATACAAAAATTAGAGGAGTGGTAAATAACGAAGAGGAGGGGTCACTGATTCAGAGTGATCTAGATCACTTGGTAAACTGGTTGCCAGCAAACAATGTGTGTTTTAATACAGCTAAATGTAAAGGTATACCTCTACAAACAAAGACTGTAGAACAACTTACAGAATGGGGGCTTCTATCCTGGAAAGCAGTGACTCTGAAAAAGATTTGGGGGTTGTAGTGGATAATCAACTGAACATGAGCTCTCAGTGTGATGCTGTGGCCAAAAGAGCTAATGTGATCCTGAGATACATAAACAGGAATCTTGAATAAGAGTCGAGGTTACTTTACCTTTGTATTCAGCACTGGTGCGACTGGTCCTGGAATACCAGTTCTGGTGCTCACAATTCAAGAAGGTTGTTGATAAATTGGAGAGGGTTCACAGAAGAGCCAGGAGAATGATTAAAGGATTAGAAAGCATGCCTTACAGTGATTGAGCTCCTTGAGTCTATCTATTTAGCTTAATGATGAGAAGGTTAAGGGGTGACTTGATTACAGTCTATAAGTACCTACGTGGAGAAAAAATATTTAATAATGGGCTTTCAATATAGAGAAAGGTATAATGCAATCCAGTGACTGGAAGTTCATGCTAGATAAATTCAGATGGGAAATAAGGCATAAAATGTTAATGGCCAGAGTTCTAAACCATTGAAACAATTTACCAAAGGTCATGGTGGATTGTCCATCACTGACAATTTTTAAATCAAGTTTGGACATTTTTCTAAAAGATGTATTTTAGGAATTATTTGGGGGGAGTGCTATGGCCTGCGTTATGCAGGAGGTCAGACTAGAGGATCACAATGGTCCCTTCTGGCCTCAGAATCAATTAATATTCATATAAAATGAAGTCATTAAGATTATTTTCCTGTCCTGCTGATCTGACCATGTCACACATGACCCTGTGAATCCCTTCACTGGCTCCCACTTTTCCATCATATCAGGTTTAAACATCTTGTCCTCAAGAAGTTTTGTCCTTCAAGGCTTTATGTAATTTGGCCCCTACTTATCCAATCTTTTCTCTTATGTCAACCCCAAGCCCACTTTGGCAACCCCTATTCATCCTATGCTTCCACAACCATCTCCACACTTTCTTCCATGCCACCAACAATGCATGTAATGCCCTGACAGAGGGCAAAGCCACTATCTTCTTCTCATTCAACCCCCTCCTTAAAAATCTATTGCATCACCTGTAAGAAATTATTAAAAATAAGATGTATATATTTCTGATTAGTAAAAAGAACATTTAGCATGCTGTAAACTAACCTTTACTGAGAAAGGGCCCAGTCCAACTTCTCCTGGCTCCAGTAGGAGTTGGATCAGTCCCTAACTGTGTAATCTTACTGCTTTAACCCCTGTCCTTCCTCACCAGACTCTTTCTACTGTTTTGCTACAGCCCCCTCCTCATCCCATGTGTTGCATCATGTCTGAAATTAGACTGGAAGCTCTTCAGGACATGGTTTCTTATTTGTACTGTAAGACGCCTAGCACACACTTTTGGGTGCTATAAAATAAGAATAAGATATGATGTCCACACACTGCTCATAAATGCTGAAGTATAATTATTTTCTTACACATTTATACTGCAAGGTTAATAGGTATTTTGCTGGTGTACTAATTTTAAAAACAGGTCTTCGCTTCCAAAGCCAGGTCACTTGCATCAAGATGCAGAGGTTAAGGGGACCTCTCGTTTCCATGGGTCACACCTCCATATTAAGGATCAGGCCAGATGCAATCTACAAATTAGTTTCAACCCTCAAGTTCCAGGGAAGATGGAAATGTGGTACTCAGCTGAGCAAAGCCTGGGAAGACCTAGCATAGCCACCCTGAAACATAGTTCAAATCTAGGGATCAATTCTTATATTCTCTGCACCAACAGATCTCCTATGAATACTTAAAATTTGAGGTATGCAAGGAAGGTATGATCAAGCCCCTACATTTGAAGCATTAGCTGGATTCTAACCATCTTTTTTCCTGTTAAATATATTACTTTAGCATTGAGAAAATAAATGAAAAAAACCATAGGCCTTTTTGTTCTTATACTCCTAAAAAAAATACAAGTGTCTTAGCCAAATACCTTGTCTAATCCATACTTTTCCTATAGATGAGTTCATTTCTGCTGATAGCATCAGTGATGCTAGTGCACAAACAGAGAAGCTAACAAAAGGCATCCATGCTGTCTACTGCAGCACTAGAAATGGAGAAAAATACAAAAGACAAGAAAATCAGAAGAGGAAAACAAATTAATTGCAAGCATCAACTCCAAACAAAGAAGAGTTGAAGAAATGTAAACCATAGTTGATATTTTTATGAACGGCCATAGAGAGGTTTATTTACAATTTTACAATCATGGTATGATTGGAGCCCCAGAAAAATATTTTTGTATGCACAAGGACTTTACGATGACACTACAGTACAGCTATAAAAATTGCCATATGTACTGTGTGTGTATAAATTCATGTTTTTATTAATTCTGAATGTATCAAATACACACACTACAGCATATATTAACACTTCTTCCAATATCTTTTTTAAATGTTGCAACATTTAAAATATTTTTTTCATAAATGATGGCCGCAACTCATTTAAAGTATCATGGTTTATTTTTTTAAATAAAGCACTCAGACAGTAAAAAAAATGGCATACTTCATATAGAAAATAGGTTGCTATTCCCTAAAATTGCCTCTAATGTTAGCTGAATATTAATAAAATCCATAAACCATTAGTACATTATGGCTGCTTTGTTCTGAATTACATAGACCTTTTATGTTTATTCCTCAGTGAAAATGCATAAAAAAATGAAATCCTCTCTAATTGTGCTCTCTGAAGATAGCTGGTAAAATCATTTCTAGCAGCTATAAATCAATTGTAGTATTAAAATGACCTGCCAGGTGCATCTTCTGGGTATCAGACTAATTAAGGGAATGTATTAATTGCAACTATTCATCAACACCACCAATGTTGTTAGGTAACCCTTACAATGAATCTTTTTACCATATTATCCTGCAATAAAACTGCAGTTTTACCAAACGTAAGGTGGGGGGGGGGGGGCGGCGAGGGAAGGAATTTTCAAAAGAAAAATACGGCTTACTTCTGGTCTTGGTTTTACTTCATTACTTTTAAGACAATTAAACACAAGACCAGATAATTATTTGTGCATATAGATTTAATACACTGCATATACATATATCATCAACCTCTCTCTAGATAGAGAGATGCACAATTTCAACACCAAACTTTAGAGGCTGATACTATCATTTTATTCCTTTTTATCACTGATCAACTGCTGTAGTAGTTGGTTCTACTTTTGCATTTTTTTTCCAGCTGAGAGTCAATTGTAATAGTAATGTTAATTAGTAAGAGGAAGATTTCTAATAGATTTGAATCCTTACCCATAAAATGAGCGTGCACTGCCATCTGGTCCCTAAAGGTTGCCATTATATCCACAATGCCCCAAAGAGAGAAGCTAAAAAATAAGGATTGCACCACATAGTGTTTTAAGGCTTAGAATTCCATAATACACATGACTATCATAAGCTGTGGGTATCGTAACACATGTCTAATGGATGGTCAGATGAGTGGTACCTTGATCTGAAGACAGCTAATGCAATGGGCATTCTAATTCTTAGTTGGCTAACCAACCTGTTGACTGATTACAGGTTTATCCAACAGCATTAACTTACCAAAGAGTAAAGAGACCCTACTGACAGCGGAAATTTAATTTTTAAACTATAATTGCCTAGTATCTTCAGAATTTTTTTCCAGGATGTCTATATTACTGTTATTTATAAGAACATATAGAGTAATATCATTATCATAGTAGTTAAGACTAGGTGCTGGTTTTCTCCATGATGTGATTCTCTGACATAAAAAAATAGTATTTCTTGTATACTCGTTCATAAGCCGAATTTTTTTTTAGTAAAAAAGGGAAGCACCAGAGAAGGGGGTCGGCTTATGAACGGGTATAGAGAGGGAGAGGTGGGACACAGCCCCTCCCCCCAACAGAGGGAACAAGGAGAGGCAGCACAGCCAGCAAAGCCGGAAGGGAAGAGGCAGGGCCAGAGTCTCTCCACTTCTGGCCACGCTGCTCTCCTCTCAGCCTCCGAAGCAGCTGCAGCTCCGGGGCTGGCAGGCTGCAGCTGTGCCACTCGGCCCTGCCCCTCAGAGCAGGCTGTGGCCGCACCGCCCAGCCTGCCAGAGCATGCTGCAGCCATGCCGCCCAGCCCAGTCCGCTGGAACATGCTGCGGCCGCGCTGCCCAGCCTGCCGGAGCAGCTCCAGCCAGGCCAGAGACATCCTCCCCTGGCCCTCCCCAGATAAGGTGGGAAGGGATGGGATGGGGAGAGTGTGGGGGTCCCAGGCTAGGGGTGGGGTCATGTGGGGGGTGGTCACAGGGGTTACTACCCTGACTCCCAGCTTCTCCCTCCAAAAAAATTTCCCCACCATTTGCTGTCCCGGCCCGTCAGGGTAAGTAGCTGCTGCACCAGGACACTTTGTTTACTTAGCTTTACCTCCATGCCTGCAGACGCTCGAGGTAAACAAACCATCTCGGCCCGCCAGCAGCTTATCCTGATGGCCTGGGAGCCAACGTTTGCTGACCCCTGAATGATAGAGTTGGCTTATGAACAGGTTATAAAATTTTTCCATTTTTACTCATCCATTTTGGGGGGGGGTCGGGTTATAAACGAACCGGCTTATGATCGAGTATATACGAGTATTAATCCATTTTTGGTCTACTGCACTGCTGCAACTGTAAGCACGCTATACGTTAACAACTTTATACACTGCATGTTTGTAGTTGTAGTAAAATTCCCACCATGCTGGTTTCCTAAGAGTTTGTGTTGATTTAAAAGAAACTCTGAAAAGTGGGATTTAATATGGATATAAACTGGAGAAGAGGACTTGCTGGTGTGAGTTAAACATAGAAAACGATATAGAGCACATTAAAAATAAAAAAAGAGACAGCCACATTCTCCTCTCGCTTTGTCAGTTGCACAGTTGAAACCACACTGACTACAAGAAATATGAGGACACAATTTGGCCCATTACATTCCTCACATTCTTTTCTCTGAATGTGTTTAAAACATTTATACCTAGCGGGCTGGTTTGTGTTGACCCACATCTCTTAGTTATTTCTAAGGCAACTGTCATAGTTAAATTTAACTCTCTCTCATTGCCATCCCCAGAATAATCACCATCATTGTCTCCCAGCTATTCTCCACCCCAACTGAACTTCAAGAAGATTCATACAGCAGATCATTCCTGTCCCTAGAGCTTAGCGATCTGGATAAAAATCCAAAAGATTCTCACCCTCTTCTTTCACTGGAACCCAACAATAAGGTAACAGTTAAGGCGGCATGGCTGAAAGCCTAAAATGTAGAAACAGTGGCCTATGCCTTAAATTAGTTACCATCCATCGCACGCATGTTTTAAGTCACTCAGCATATGTCAGCACTGCAAGTGAAGGTGTGATTGCAGCTTGGGTAGGCATTCCATGCTATCTGTAATCTAGCTGGCACAAATAACAACGGTAGTGAAGACATGGTGAGTTATGCTTTGTACTCGGACCAACCACCCAAGTACAAGCCTGCCAGGGTCCCTGGGTACATATTCAGGTTGCTGGCCTATGCTGAAGCCTGTACCAATATGTCTTCACTGCTACTGTTACCTGTGCTAGCACAGGTATGACTACCCTGTGCTACAATCATACCTTCACTTGCAGCCTGCAAATGCTATTTCCCCCTCTGTGGTTCCATTTTTTTTTAGTCTCTGTCTTCATTCTGTTCTTCAATGGATCCTTCACATCATGCTCTAGCCCATCTAATTGACTAGTAAGGCCCTCAGTTTTGTTTTTCAGCCATGAAATGCAGCAGATTCAGGGCAGGAAAGGCTTTATAATTCTCTCCGGAGTAGGGTTCTCATTATAGTTGAGGAGGCATGGCTGAAAGCCTAAGAGGAAGAAACAATGGCTTGACCTTAAATTATTATTTGTATTTCGGCAGTGCCTAGGAGCCTCAGTCGTGTACCAGGGCCCCACGGCGCTAGGCACTGTACAAATATAAAACAAAAAGATGGCCCCCATCCCAAAGACCTTGCAATCTAAGTAAAAAAGTTTAAAGAATGAAGCATCATTTTCCAGTTTACTTTTAGCCATATTTGTATCAACAATGGCAGCAAGTGTAAGTGCTACACGTTATGACTTGTCCATACACAGCCTGGCACTGAAATAACTCCATCGGTTGTACTTCACACCTTTGATGCCAGTACCTATGTGAGTACTTACTTTGGAATAAGTGTCTTATTTTGATTTAACTTCGGACAGCTAAAAATTGACTTCACAGCCTCTAATGGCCTCCTACTGCTCCTCTCTCAGTCCCAGAGTGTCCTATTCCCCAGGAAAAGCCGGTGTATTTTGTAGTGTGTTATAATCATACCCAGGCTCTGGTAAACTATGCCTGGAAGCAAGTTCCAGAAAAATGAACCCTTCACTGAAAATGCCCTGCTACCCTGGAAAGCTTTTAACTTGAGCCCCTGGTATCAAAGAGAGAGAGCTAGTTACTTAAGCAGACAGTACCCGAGCCATTCAGTGTCCAGAGTCACGTATAGTACAGGCAGTTTTTCAAGTTCCCCTCACACAGAGTTCCACAAATGCCTCCATTCTGACTTGCTGCTCAAGTTGTGAACAGATACCTCCAGAATTGTCTAAATGTGTAGGTTTAAGTAAAGAAATGGGTATGCAGTGAGACTACCCAATATATTTTCATTTATGACTTAAAATAAGAATAAACCCCCAGAGTTTCCAGTCCTTCAAATGATGTCTTCTTTAATATGATGTAGATTTGTTAAGTTCAGCCACAGCAATTTAAAGCCAACTACTTGTCTTGAGTTTGCATTAATATATTTGAAGGGATATTCAATTATTTGTGGTATTCAAGCAGTTAGAAAAAATAGTTCAAGTAAAATACTGTTCCTCTCTTTCCCCCCTCTACCCATACTGCTTTATGTTCTTACCTTTGTCCTCAATCCTTCCCTTATCCTTTTCACCTTCTCTTTTTCACTCTCACTCCATCCCCTTGATCCATCAGACACAGCCAAGCCATCTGATACTCTGCCTTAAAGTGATTTTGGACAGAAGCAAACTGCCCTAGAATCCTTAGTAATCCTTCCAGATCCATGTACTGAGCTCTGGTTAGGCTCTTATACAGCCAATAAACAGTCTTTCGACCAACAAGCCTGGAAATTGAAAACCTGTTTCCTTAACGTTGGAAGGACGCCAAGTCCTGAAACAAAATTGCATGCAAGAAAGAGTAAAACAAAAGGATAAATTAATGAAGACTGCACCCCATAACCCATCAGATAATTCTATAGCCAAGGAGGTCAATACTTAAGCAGAGACTATAACAGCAACTAAAAAGGCTACTTGTACAGTCAGCAGCTGCAGGAGTATTCTCCTGTGGGCTCAGTAGGTGTCCATAGATACTCTGCAGAACGGAGGTAGCTTCCATTAAGGGGCAGTGGCTCTGATTGGAAGGGACTTGGAAATGTAAGAATGGGAACCCAAAGGATCCTCCATGCCATTTTTACCTATCTAAAACTTGTTCTCTGAGAAAAGGGAATGGAGTACAGTACTTAGGTGAGCACTAATGATACCCAGTGCTTAAGTGGAGAGATGCATACATGAAAGAAAGTCAGGATGAGGGAGATGAAGGAAAGGACAGGTATGCCACAGAGCTCAGTGTGAGAGCTGGAAAATGAAGGTGGGAATCCAAAGACATTAAATTGTTAAGAATTGGAATAAACTATTTTAACTGGGTGTGGCTCAAGTTATTATCCTTTGGACAGATTCAGCAGAACCAGATATGACAGGAGTTCAGGCTCCTGCTGAACTGTGCCAAAATACATTCAAAGACATTCAAATAACTACATGCAAACCAACAGGATAAATCATCCAAACCAACAAGTAGTCTTCTTTAGTTGAGAGTGTCTAGCTACTTAGCTAAAATGTTTACAAAGGGACAAGGCTTTTCTCCTCTAAGTCTCCTTTATTCACCTTCCAGGCTGAAGCTCAATTAGATAGGGCTGTGGAAGATGATCAGGCCTTTGAAGGAAATTTCATCCTACTGCACCTATACACACAGCATTTTCAGCTGCCTCTCTAACTCCATACCCTCTTGAGGCCCAATCGTGCATTCCTTGTGCTGGAATTCTAGATGTGCTAAGAGCACATCATCAGGTCCCTAGGTGTTGCGATGTCCTTTTCTGTATTGACGCTTTTTTTCCATAAACACTTTCAGAAATTATATGCCAGAAACGCTGGCAGCCTATGTTTTTTGTTGTTGTTGTTTTTTGTAACATCATTGCCATTCAGTACTCATTAAATAAAACAGAAGTGTGGTGCAGGGTAGTCTTACACTGGTAGGCAGTACAGCTAGGCATCGGATATTTCTTTACCTGTACATATCCTGTCATTTGATTTTGCTGGTCGGGGTTTGTTCACAGATAGATTAGTCAATGAACTGTAATAATCTATAATAGCAACAGTGATACAGAAATTTCCTTTGAAATCTCTTGTATGCTTCCTTCACAACTGAAACAATGCACCAGACTTAGAAGAGACAGCAGAGCAACCAGAAGCAGTTTCTTTCTATCAAGGCTTTTGTCTCCAAAAATACGCACACTGGATTTTCTTGCAACTGATAAGGGACTCTGATTATATCGATTTCATATTACAAAGTTTACAGTACTTTGAACAGACTTTTGGCCCTGGTAGAAGTGTAACAAATGTATTCACTGAGGGAAAAGACAGTCCCTCTGATATTACCAGCTTCACCAGTATATTTAAGAAAAAAAAACAAAAAACAGTTTTCCTATTGATGAAGATAAAGCATGCAAGCTGGCACATAAACAGTGTTGAGCTACTGTCTGGATTTACAAACTTCTCTTATGGGCCTGAGAGTATCAATGGAATACTGCAGACCCTTAGAATGAAATTCTACCACTGTAAACCTAGAGCACATCTCAGGAGTCAACAAAAGAACTCCAGACGTAGCAGAATCTGGTCCTCAGTCATTATAACTAAAGTTTGCTTCATTGGACCCAGCCAGGTCTATTGCTTTGCTGTTGGTGGGGTCACAAATGTAGGCAGAAGAAGCCCATTCCCTTGTCTGCCATTGGCTGCATCAGCCTGATCTAGACCTTCTAAATTGGACATCTGCAGAGCATATTTTAAAAAAGTTTACAATATGAGACAAACGTATTTTAAACCAGTGCAGGAAAACAGAATCTATTTATTTCTGAATAATGAGTACTACCTCAGGTGCCAACGACCCAGGATGCACAGTGCTCCTGAAAGGGACCAGCCAGTTGCCATGGCAACCGAGGCAGGGCATCAAGCCCATCAAAAGCTGATCTTAGCTGCAACCATGATGCAAGATGGGGTAAGAACTACATGCTTCACAAATCCACTTCTCTGCCTTGGCGATGAGGCCCTGAGACTGCCCAATTGCTGATGTTGCCTCTCCACAAGTCCAGGATGTCAGCTGGCAACACACTCTTGAAAAGTCCAGTCCAACTTTCTGTAGTCTTCCCCCTTCCCACCACCTCCATGACATGTTGTAGAGCAGTGTGCATGCAGAAACTGGAATATTCAGTACTGTGATTTCCAGTGCTGCCAACCTCAATCTCATGGCATTTACTACTTTTCTTAAAGCCCAGCTCCTGGTGCTGAGAATCTCAGATTTCATTTTTAAAAACAGAATGGAAACTTGCTGAAAAGAGGAAAACAAAGGAAAAGCCTGAAAAGGTAAACTGAGTGAACCCCAAGGGCTCAGAAACCAAGAATTCAAATAAGAAAAACCCAACATTCATTCTTAAGACAAACAAATACACACCTCATGATTTTGGGGGCCTGGCTCAATATTTCTCACTGCTTGGGTTGGCAATACTGTGTCTGGCAGCATGTACCCATTCAGGGCCTAATTCCTGAGACTGCCTGGAAATAAGAAGCAATCTGTTTTAGGCCTTTCCACATCCACACCTCCCCAGAAAAATCACTAGAAAATGACTTTTTGTTAAAGAATGTGTACCCTACTTTGCTAAACAGAGGTACTGTAGGTCAGTCTCGCCTGCATACTCCACAGCTTGCTGGATTCAACATACATTTGATCAACCTTGTCCATAGTTTCCCTTGGTTTCCTTCTCAGGTATTACTACGGTGAGATGATGCTCTCCGCTGCAGTTGCTCCTGGGAGCAGGAGGAGTTGACCACATTTCCAAAATACCAGTGCTGCACATGAAGTAAAAATCTATAGACACCCAGATCTCACCAGCATAGTTCAAGCTACAGCCGTGTAGGAAATGGTTATCCCATCCTTCAAGAATTTAAGAAATGAAAAAAAAATCCTATCCTGATTTGGGATGAAAATTCAAATTCAAATTTTTGTGAACCAACAATCAAAAAAAATTTTTGATTGACCCAATCTAAACATTTTGTCTGGATAATTTTGAAACATTTCATTTTGATTACAGCCTTTTTTTTTTTTTTTTTTTTTTTTTAAATACAAGGTAACTAAAAGTGAACTGAAAACCAAAACTTTTCATTTGAAAATGTTGAAAGGTATGTTTTGACAATATCTAGACTTGAATTCAACATTGTTTCAGATCAGGAGATTAATCAGAACCAACTCCTTCTAATGAACACTTTCAGTTTCAACAAATTGGCCTTTTCCTATGAAAAAAATTGTCAGAAAATTCCCAAACAGCTTTAGTTCTAGCCTAATTTTCAGCCTGTCAAGGCACACACAAATTTAAAAATACTTTTCTATGCTCACCTCTACATATTCCCCTACATGCACACACTGATGAATATTTTGATTATATGTAGTTTGCCAATGTCACGCAGCAAGTCTATGGTAGAGTCAGGAATAAAACCCAGATCTCCTAACTCCCACTTCTGTGCTTTAGTCACCAGATCATCTTCCTTCCTCATCTCTTATCCTATTTTCTTACATTGATTCACCCCTTTCTAATGTTAGCTGTAACCTTAGGTGTAAGATCCTCCCCAACACCTCAACCCCCCCCTTTTTTTTTTCTCATTTCAGTGGGTTTTTCTGTCAAACCTATTTATGGATTCTAAAATAAGCCCTTTATTCCTTATTACAATTGTTCCAACACACCTCTCTCCCTTTTATTTTATCATCCTCCTCCTAGCAACTGTTTTAATCTTCATGTATATGGATTTTGGCTATTAGTTATTTTTGTTGATTAATTTTCTATTTATCTGCAGAGTCTAACTGCATTTTCCCTTATTTTCACACTTTCATTTCTGGCTGTTCTGTAATATTTTTTTCCGGATATCTTTTATAGGAATTGTTTCAAATACACACTGCACTGCGATTTAATAAAGCAGTTCTAACATATTAACTAATGTCAATTGACAAAACAGAATATATATCGTATATGAAATGCTGGACGTTTGTTAATCTTCAAAAATATGTTGCTAATAATGAACTGCTATTTAATATTCAGTTCCTATTTCAAGAAACCTAAATAAAATCTTTAGTTAAGGTTAGGACCTTATTTAGCAAAACAGCCACCAGTCTTCCATGGCACACACAGCTATGGCAAACGAGTGTTCAGAATTTTTGTGACCTTGCCCAGCTCAGAAGCCAGAGTCTTAGTTTAAAATGATACCAATTTTTCTTTTCACACCGTCGATTTTTTTTCTTTTCTAAATACAAACAAAAAGAAGAAATATACTTTGTTTATTGATGCAGAAACCAATGAAATAGTGGAATCATTGTCAGTACATAAAATAGGGTGGACATCAACTTTTTTTCAAAAATCTCCAGTGGAATTACTTTGGGCAAGGTCTTTTGTCTCTGTCTGAACTGCTATTGGTAAGCTGGCTTCAAACAAAATTGAAAATATAAATGCATGATTTCTATACATATAATGGAGAATAATATGCTAAATATTCATCAGATTAGTGGTGGTGCTTCACTATTATGCTAGAAAATATTTACTGCATTGCACTGTGCTATTCAGTTCTTGCTGATATGAAACAGAAAACTATTTGCAAAAGGCATAGTATAAATCCATTCATGTATTTTTAAAGAAAAATGATATCATAATAATCATGTCAGACAACTAAAACTTTCTACGTTAATAAAACAAATGTAGGAGATCATTTTTAAAACTTCCAACTATGGAAGCTGAGAAAATGTGGTTATAAATGGCCTTTATCCTCTTATGAAGTTCTATTCCACTATTTGTGCTTGTACTTCTAAATTCTTACAATAAAATACATTTGTACCATAAACTACATAATTAATATTTTGCTAAAGGAAGTGTTAATAAAGAATGATATTGATTGAAACTGTTCATACATTCTCATTTTTACCAAGTATTTTTATTACTAAAATGAGATATCACATATTATAAGCTGATTTAAATTAATATTACTGAAACTATGATTTGAAGCTCCACTAATATTAGAAACCTGCCAGTCTATTTCCTGTAACTATATCAATAAAGATAGAGCTGTATCTTTATGTAAATCTTATATAGATACACATATCCATATAGTTCTAAACAGATATTAATATTTCATCCTCATGCCCTTTTCACCTTATATATCTGAATAGACCTAATGCTCAAGAACCTCACATTTTATGTGTTACTGGTGTCTCAATAATTATGATGGAACTAGGAAGGAAATGATACATTCCTTGGATGATTAAATCAGCCTAAACATTTATTCTCATGATTCACAGTGGCATGAATGAAGGCACCATATTCTTAGCCTTATATCTGTCCTGCTAATTTTCCTTAGCTTCGTTATTTTTATTTTTTTGCCTAGTATCTTTGACCCCTCTTTTCCTTCCCCTCATCATCTGTCTCTCTCTTTTTTCTTCTAATTAGGCCACTTCTTTTTTTCTGTCCTCCTTGCTCCAGGTATACTTGCTACTTTCTGTCCCTGCTCTCACCTCTTTTCCACATTATCTCATTCTAAGCACAAAAACAATGCCTTTTTTTTTTTAACTTCTGATTTGTGATAGTCTTTCTTTCCTGCGTCCCAGCCCAGGCTTCCTACCCCATGCCTAAGCTTTTCCTTTCTCCTGTTATCGGGTATGGTCTCTCTTCTATTTCTAGCCCTTAAAGTTCACAGCACTTGTGGGAAATTAAAACTACAGCTGTGGCAAAACAACATAGGTTTGGCCAAAATTATTGCTGGTAATTCTGATATAGTTTACCACTTTGTTCCCAAATAATAGCAAAAATTGCCTTAATTACATTAAATGCAAAAAAATCGAGAAAAATTCCTTGGGGAAACAGACTTGTAGAAAGCTTTTTGCCAGCAGTTTCGGAAACCAAACATAAAAACGAACAGCATGTATTATGGTTGCTTCTTATATGATAATAGTATTAATAAAGCTAAATAGAAAGGGCCAGGTTCTCCTAGTGCAAATCAATGTAAGTTCATTGATGTAAATGGAGCTACACTGATTTAAACCAGCTGAGGATCTGCTGTTCTTTCATACATTTGTAATGAACCCTCTACGTCAATATAACTTGACACATGCCACCTTAATTTGCAAATCTTTCAATACAAAAAAACATTTCATTTTACTCTGTTGCTTGCAGTGCTATAGGGAGGGAGAGAGGTGGGGAGAGTTCTGGTACGCTGACCAACACATGCAGAGAAACCATTGGATTTAGAAGTTTCCTACAAGAAAAAACAGAAATATTATATCTAGTTTGCTGCTTCCCCTCTCTATCTCTGTTACAAAGTTAAACAACTTTAAGGCTATTAACATGACCAACATTTATTGTTATCGCCCTGATCTTTCATAAGCAAAGACTTGTGCACAACTTTCCTTGCACAAATAGTCCCAGTTTTTCAATGGGGCCACTCACATAAGTAAAATTGTGCACTTGCATAAGTCTTTGCAGGATTGAAGCCTATTGTCTTTTGGGGGGGGGGGTAGCATCCTTCTTAATGATGAAGACCTTCCTACTTCTTCTGCTGTATTCTTTCTGTCCATCTATCCACCCAGGCTCTTATGACAGCACCCATTGTCATAATACCCAAGTGCCATCTACATCATCTTTGGTCTCTATTGTCTTGATTTCACTACAATTTTCTTTAAAGATTTTTAGGAAACACTAAATATGTGAGTATTATTGAATCCACTGATCATTATAAATGTAACCTTTAGTTTTCCTCTCTGTTTCGCACTGGGCTAAATCCTGCCTTTTGTCCCCAGGCAAAACGCTCACTGAAGTCAAAAGGAGTTTTGTTAGAGTAGCAGTTGCAAGGTTTGGCTTCTCTCTTTAAAGCCACAGCACAGACATCTAGGGACAGAATTTGCAAATCTGGATTCTGATGCCCAGATTAGGTTCCTGAATCCATAGTTGTGCATTTAAATATAAGTGTCCTGATTTTCAGAAATACTAAGCACCCACAAATCCTACTGACCTCACTGGGAGCTCCAAGTCCTTAGTGATTAGGCAACTTTTATTGAGGTGCCTATATAAGTGCTTGAAAGCCTATGTTTAGGCACCCAGGTTTGGAGATTTTGCCCTGATTCAATATATTTCAACTATCTACAGAAATGGGAAATACCCATCCACATTCAGAATATCTTAACCATGGCCAACTTGATTTCAACACCAAGAAAAATTAACTTTGCTTAAGTTATAATGAATTTAGGACCAAACTCTGCCACCCTTCATCACATTCGGCACCATCTTATTTGACATGCAGTTCCATTGACTTCAAAGGAACTAATCATGGAATAAGATACTGCTCAAGGTGAGGCAGTATGACAGAATCCAGCCCTTATTAAATAAGAAGCATGTGTCATTATTACAGGGCTAAAGCAAAAAAAACAATATCTTCCCAGCACACGAAGCATTGGAAACTCTGTATCAAGGACAAAGAGACAGACAAAGGCTGACACTACTATTGAAATAAATTACACTAGACCAAATTCTCCATTGACTTATATTCCATGTAAATTAGGGCAGAATTTGAACAATTATATATTCATAATATATTTAATAGACTACTGGCCCCAACTTTGTAGGAACTATGAGCATAAGCTGTGAATAAAAAATTGTATTCCATTCTCTCTCTATATATATTTTATAGAATCGCTTTAAGATAAATATTGCTGTGATAAGAAGGGAAAAAAGCATTAGCACTAGCATTTTAATAAAAGTATTTTGTCCTACAAAGTACTGTAGCAATTACACTGTGCCAGTGATATTTAATTGTAACATAAAAATTAAACACCATTTACTTGATATAAAATTGGGATAGTATGTAAATTAAGTAAGTTTCAATTCATGTCTTCTTACTCACATCTGTTGGCAGTTTAAATAGTTTTAGTGTCATTAATTGTTATAAAAGTGCAAGATTTGCTGTATGCTTGCCACTAAGGACCAAAGGCACAAAAGTCTAATTGAACTAAGTAATTAGTAATTTGTCATTTCCTATTGTCAGCAATTACTTTCCATTAGAAATCCTCACTGAAAATTCTAATTTGAAGTGAGGTTTGCATTTTATTGCTGTCCATCCAAATTAGTTTAAAATTGACAGCTACATTTTCATTTAATATCTTAAAATTTTAAATATGCTGAAGCATATTCTGCCTCACGTGTGCCTGTGATTATGCATCCACGTTCAAAAGAGTGAAAAATGAAATCCAAAACACTTCTCTTCTTTATTCCATTTACGAGGTAGCTGCAAGAATCACATGGTGGGTCAAATCCTACTCATCTTGCTCTTGTGCACAGTTTCATCAAATGGGTGAGGTGAGCAGGTTTTTTACCCACCAAATTACATTATGAATCAGTGGTTTTCTTATTTTGCATTTTATCTGGGAAAATGGCAGTAGAGATTGCCAGTACAGAATGAGAAGGGAACCTTGCATTTTCATACTTTGTCCTATAGGTTTTCCCATGTGGCTTTGCTGCAAGAGTGATTTTTCATTTGTTATTTTTCAGACTCCATTAAGGCAATCAGTACTGCCCATTTCCAAATGTTCTGAGTGCAGCATGAGACAACACTTATGGCAGGGTAAGAGTGCTTCAGAATGCTTGAAATGCACAGGGCTGATTAGCTGGTGAGGAGATAATGATTTACAATTAAGATGTGCCAAATGGATATGCATCATCCTTTAAGAGCTCACAACATGGAACAACTATCCAAGTGCCAGCTTGCTATTTGGCCAGATGATTCTCTTGACCAGCCTGGTGCCATACTGAAATTGGGAGACAATGCCCAAAATTATACATTCCAACTTTTCTCAACTTTAACTTATCTCAACTTTTGTTTCACAGAAAACAACTGGAAGCACTTGTAAAGTATGACTGCTATGTATGCTACCTAAAAGAGAGCTTCTAACAAAATGAATATTTGTTTGCTTTTTTAAAATCAAAGAGACTAGCAGCAACAAATACTACCAGGCTGGAAGTTTGTTGTCTAACTTTTCAAAACACCAGTATTTAATGGTAAAGCGGACATTGTGACCAGAATGTTCATGCTAAATTCAAATAGAAGATACCAGTTACCAGAAGATTTATAATACAAATGCTTTCGTTAACAAAAGACAGCTATCAAAGGTACAAGATCTGTGATGATCCTTTACTGTCACAAAACGCTGTGGGGAAACAACTCTGACATTAGAAGAGTTGTCCAAGTATATATTGATTTATTAACCCACAGAATTAGTAATGTATTAGGGATAGAAGAAAATGGAATTGCACAGTTATGTGTCTAATAATTCAATAATGATTAAGGTAGCGATGATCACATCTATACATTAATTACAGTAATATTGTATACTAACATTTTTCTTGTTCCTAATTTACACAAAACCATAATTAACTTTTAAAACTAGGAATGGTGATAAATGTCTCTTGATTTTAAATATTTTACATTCATATACATTGAAAGCACACGTTTTCCACTGAAAGTCTCTCTAAAAAAAAAAAAGCTAACATCACAGATCACTAACACTTAATATTAAGTGGACATTAATGCTAATTTACAATGAATTCCTATGAAGTAACATATTATATCCACATGAATACCAAAACAGATCATCATGATTCTTTGACAAAGAAAAGTGAAGAATCTTATTGAATTATCACTAATTAACAACAGATGTCTACAATTCTTTCTAAAATTCACCATACCAGGGATCTTTCAAAAAGGCAATATCATATGCAACAGTTTTTTATCCTGAATTTTGTTTAATTATAATATTTAGTCAGAGCAAGAAATGACTTGTTTCACTTTTCAGTCTCAAAAAAGAAGAGGGAAACTGAAAACATAAGGGGGAAAGGGTCAACTGGACTTATACTGCAAGTCAGCTGGACTAGAGGCAATTTTTCCACGGTGCAATCAGTTTTACTTCTTACTATATTAATAGGAGACTGATTATAATTAGATGCTTGATATGTATTAAAAAATCTGAACTTCAAATGTGTAGATTGCTTCTGCACTTTGTGTGTCCTAATTCTATGGGGTTTTCATAGCGAGGTCTGGAGATATCTCTCAGAATAATAAATATGCAAAATATATTTGAAAGCCCTTATTCTGCCATTTCTGCAATTGTGTTTAATTGCCAAATGAACAGAATTAAATTAAAAGTTCAATAAATACTGATCAATAGTCTTGTAAATACCAAGTCTATAAAATGATCTTCTCTTTAAACATAGTTATAGTACAGGAACTGTGCAGAGTATCTGCATTTGAATTTAATGAATTGTTTTAAAATCTAGTTAGATTTCTTTGTAATAAAAACCATGTTAGAAATCCAGGAACACAGACAGAAAAGATTATAAACTAGTCTTTATTCCTACACTGTTGCTGTCCTCTGGTTTAGCATTAGCTCACAATCAGCTGAATAAAGAAGTCATCTTCTGTCTAACATGTAAATAAATTATCAGGCTTCAGTTACTTTACCACTAGCTGTTTGTCATTCAGGAAAATAATGGTTAATCGATGACTAATCAATGAAGATGTGTAACGTATTAGTTTGCAGTCCTTCATCATCCTATTTTCTTCAATTGCCTGCGGGTTTGTGTTCAGTACTTACAGAATCGATTACAATTGAGAGTGATCATTCAGCTCATGTTGAGAGCTGTCAGCTGTGCTTTCTGCTATGAGTTTTACCCTCCTGTTTAATATGAGATGCTAATATTTAGCTGCATCTGATAAGCAAGCTACCACAGTGGACATTTTTATGAGAAGTGCTTAAGTGACTAATTGTAACACTACATGTTACTTGATGAAACTAAACTTTTCCTGACTTCACAATAATCATAACCATTACTGGCTTGCTGTGGAAAATTAAAGGAAAATAGCTGTCTGCTTGAGTCTGATCATGCCTGCAGGGAAGGTCTAAGAAAGGCAACTGACAATGATGCCTTTGTGCAAAACTGCAGGGGAAAAACAGATAATTCTTCAATTTTCATATAAACTGACATTCTTTACCATATGTGACATTCATGTGTGTGTTCAATTTCCTACCAGAGCCACTAGAAAACTTAGACCTGAAGACTTTTGGCACAAGGCCGCATTTATGAGTAACAAAGGGTTTTTTTTTTTATATATAACAAAAGTAATGTTTCACTGCTTGACATGTCAGTTTGCTTTGAAGCAGATATAAGCTTGTCACCAACATAAAGCTAAGAGAAGATTGGCTGTTATCCCTCCTGCACTGACTCCCTCCCTCTACCCCCACACATTGCTATCAGTGTCTAGGGTTATTCACTTTAATTATTGTTTTTATAGTTCTCTTACCAAATCCTTGTTACAGATAGTCATAGTGTGTGACTGTGGAAACTAATAATCATTAATATATTTCATTAAATATTTAGAGCTCAGCACTATTGATGAAAAGGTGTGTGTAGGTTCTCATTTTAATAGTTTTAGTTCCAATAGCACCCTCTTGTGGCTAAAATGTTGCAGATAGTCTTGTCTGAACTGAACACATTTGTATGCAGTACTAAGCATACTGCCACTGTCTTTATGGCCAATATAAAGAAACCCCCCCAAAAGGGGGGTGGGGGTATCTATCATCAAAAAGTGACCTTAATGTCCTTTGTTAGCTTAAAGTGTTTTAATATCATTCCATGATCAAGTGTAATGTGGAAATTTAAAAATGATCTAAGAAGTAGTTTTAAATAGGCCCAATGGGGCATTCACTCTGCAAAAGTCTCATTTCTCAACTGCTTTGTGCAATTTATTGATTCATCTTAGAATTTTATGGATATTTTAGGATATAACTCAATTGTTTTAAATTGCTGCTGTAGTGAGGGGGAAATACTGTACTAACTGTGAGAGCTTCCAGAAAACAGACAGACGTTCTGGTACCAGGGAGTACAAGGCAAAGACTAAAAGATACACTATTATATGTGTTATTGAAAATGATCATATGCCTCTATTCTTACATTGTGCATTTGATCTGAAATAGAAATGAACAGCACAATACCTGCTATAATTTAAAGCACCGGATAAGCTATTTTAAATATCAATAACATTATCATCTTGTTCGTATGAAGAGTTCTATTTCCAGTAGCATGTCATATTTTTGTACCTTCTTTATTGGAAATAAAATTGATCTTTTGAAAAGGACCAGATGCTCAAAACTTTTTCTTTTTTAACAGAGAGAGAAAGAGATAGAGAGAGATGAGCCACCAGGTATTTAAGTTCTATTTTACAATGAAAATATAGAATACCTTTGGACCATATATGCTAGAAGAAATTACACAGCAGCTTTAGGACTAGCATATACAGAATTACTGCACACAGAAAACATAAGGATGAACATTAATTAGTTACAGGACTAAAAACAGATTAATAAAAAAATAAAGTCTACAGATTTATGAGCTGGAGTAGATTCTTCACATTCAAATATGAGAAATTGGAACACAGAAACCCATCAAAACAGTTACCAATATAGTTAAACTGTGTTTCAGCTAAGTCCATGATTATAATAGCTTTAGAACTTTTCCAGTATGTACCCTGAGTCCTGTTCAAATTTCTTCCCACCGGTTTTGGAGCAAACTTTTTTTTTCTTAAATTCTCATAATAAGGAGAAATCTTTAGAAAAATGGCCCAATCCACCTCCACAAAAGTTATGCAAGGGGAATAATTGTCCAACAGAAAGATAAAGCAAATTACTGCTCTGAAAGGACGAAATAATGACATCCACACACTGACAACCGGATGCTTACTTTTTAATGCAAACTTCCATTGTTCTTTGCTTACACTCTTCAACCCAAATATACCTAGAACAAGAAATATGTAAAATGCCTCCATCCATTCCTAGCTATCATGGGAAGTTTGCTTTACTAAAGGGTATCTGCACTTCATGATGCTAGCCAAGTTGAAGATGAAAATAGTTGCTCATCTAGATCAAGCTGATGATCACAGTTCCTACATCTTGTCTTTACAGTTTCTATTTTTTGTCTGGGAAGCACCTATTGCACTGGTGATGCTATACAAATAAAAAAATAAAAACTATTAATAAGCGGTTGGTGGTTAAGGTTAGGGTTATTTCTATTTCATATTTTACAAGTCAAAGTATATTCCTGAAATATCCATTTCTAAAACATCTCTCTTTGAGTGAAGTTACTAACTCTTGATACTTTAAAATAACTTTTATTGCAAGATGTCTGACCAATCCTATATGAACATAAAAATGACTTAACTAATATTACCAGGATAATTGAGAAAAGAAAAGTCTTGTGAACTATGATAAATGTTTTCTGATACAGGTAATGTTTTTTTAAAAAGCTATAATCATCAAAACAATGACAAATGAAAGACTCAGAAAAGGTTACATCTTCACAAAGTAACATTTTTAAAATCTGGACACCAATCAAATTGATGTAAGTATCAGTGATGCAACACTTTCTGACACTAAAGTCTTTACCACTGTCTAAAATATATAGAATAGCCTATTGTGATTGCTTAATGTCAGCTTTTGTTCATAAGCTCTTTCATAAAACAGAATTGGGGGAAATGATTTAAAGCAGTTCAATTTGTCTATTTACCTTAATCTTTAACTATTCCCATATGTCTTAGCTACATGATGTATGACTCTTCATAAACCAATTTTTCAAAGATATACAAGACAGAAAAAAAAAGTCAGACTCCTAACCTTTTATGCACTGAACTTTCATAGACAGCTGGCAAAAACAAAACTCTTTTAGGTTTCAGGAAAAACTGAAAAGGTTATTTTGCTCTCTCTTGCTTTTAGCAAATATTTGAATCTGTAAAACAGTAGATGTCTGAAATATTTCCCTATGTCAAGCAATCTCAAAGGAAAACGGCATTTGTTTAAAATTGGAATGTAACTGAAAAGTTGATGATCACCATTGTAAAAAAGACAATTAGACCACTATCTAGAAAGTGGATTGTACAGTTGTGAAGTCTTGTTTGGAAAGTGGATTATAACGCAGTACAGCTGCTGCTGTTAAAGTTGCACGAGGTGCAATCTCACTTTATAATGGTATGTAGAACATAGAATGCATCGTCCTAACTATGGTAATTGTTTTTCTAAATATTTAATAGTGGGACTTGCTTTAATATATAGGCAGCCACCCTAAGATGCAATACAGCTTGTTTTGCAATTTTTAAAAAAATTATTGTACTGAGACCTTTACTGAGTAGTCAAAAATGAAGCAAATACTGTGCTGCGCAATGAAAAAATGACTCACTCATCACATTGGAACTATGTAGTCTGTAAAAAGGTGAGTGTCTACAGTCAATGGAAAGCTTCCATTATGTTCAAGTGTAAATTGTGGTGCAGGGTTCCATTTGTGCTTCTGTTTGCACTGCAGCTTGCAGAGCGGGATAACTCAGAACTATATTCCCCTCCCCAGAAACAAAAAAAATTCTAAATTTAAAAGAAATGTTATATGTATATTATACAGCTATAGATAGATATAGATATATACCCAGAGAGAGAGAATATAATTTTGTAGTTGTGTTTCCTAGTTCAGGAAATATATGGCAATAATAGCCAGGTAAATCAGTGGAAAAGTAGTAAATACAATGTAATTTATACTTTTCAATTGATTTCAAAGGGTATACATATACATATATATATATATATATATATATAATTAATTAATTTAGAATATGAAAACCAAATCTTGATGTCAAAAGAGTGAACCAAATCCTGAACTTGCCATCAACGGAGTTTTACCTGAGCAGCGAGGGACATAAGAACGTGCACTTTTTTTTTTAAAACACATCGTATTTTATGATAGCCTCACTTCCATAAAGCCTGTTTATAATCCTAAACACAATTATTGCATAACTTTGTTACATAATTACTAAACATCCCATTTGACAGGGTGACCAACACATTTGGACTAGAACTTTCAGAAAGAAACAATTTAGTATGGAATATATTAAGTTGTGATTCCTAGAATTAAAATGGCTGTTTTTAAAACTTCAAGTAAGCTTGAGAAACTGACGGTGGATCATGCATACAATGTAGGGTCAATGCTGTATTGAATTTCTAGACCATTTTCAGACTACCTTCTGGCAATGGAAGCATTTTGACCACTGACACTCCCTATGGGTATTTCTGACTATCCTGGTACAATGCACCATTCCCCGTTATTGAATCTACAACAAACTGCTCTAGGTTATTCATTGATTGAGTGTTTAAGTGTATTCTTTGGGAGCAAATGGAAAACGAATTCTGTAAACAATCACATAAAAAAATCAGCAGAATTCCTTGCTCAGAGATGTATTTCAGCTGCAGCACTTAATTATTTGTATTCTTTGATTATGCTGTGTCACTTTAAATAAAGATGCACTGGAATTTTGCTCTTCCTTTCACAACCAATACAAAGATAAAATGTGCAGCTCAACATTTTATTTCAAGGAAAAATTAAGCCATCACTAGCCACTATGACTGCATAGGGACATAAGGTTTAAGCACATGTGCCATCTTTTATGCTAACATCTTTATCTAGATCAATTACAGTATGCACTATCACTGTTAAATAACCAATATAGATGCAGACTGCAGCTCTATAACATTCCTAATGGAGGTTAGACCAGACATTAAGGGCTACGTTTTCATAAGCTCAAGCAATAATTGTGTATATGTGTTTGTGTGTCTGTCGACATCTTCAATCATACAGAATTTTGATTCTATATACAAATGTTCCTTTTTCCATTGTAACCAATGAAAAACCACAAAAACTTCAATGTGTGTGTGTGTCTGTCTGTCTGTGAGGGGCAGCGCTGACTGCATTCATACGGTTCATCTGCCAGTATGTATTTACAGCTACTCCCTCGCTCACAGCACTTTGTACGCTAGCAGGAGCAAGCTATAAACCAAACACAACATTAAAACATTTCAGACTTCTTTTGCCATTTCCATCTCTTATTTATAAAAAAGGTTTTATTTTTGTATGTCCTGAAAATAAAATTTGTAAACAATATGGTACCAGCATGTGAAAAAATGTATTGACATATACTTCAATGTATTGCTGTATTGTCATTTAAGTTTGTTTCATTTAGAGAGGATTAAATCATTCTAATGAACTTTACAATACATCTAGAAAATATATTAATTACTAACTTTATTATTTCTTATAGCACCCACTGAAAAGTAAACCATGGAAGAATTATTATTGAAAATTTATATTGAAGTAGCACGTAGGACCATCCACATTGGGCCCCATAATGCTAAGCATCCCTGTCCCAGAGAGCTTACAGTCTAAAACAGCTGAGCAGTGCAGAAAAATATGCTGCAAATATATTCTGAACCTAATCCAGGGTTGTTCAGGAGATCAAGCCTTGTGGTTCTGTTATCAAAAGAGACAGCACCATAGAACTACACAAGGAGAATCCACACACACCCTTCCCCAAGTGCCTAAATGGGGTCTATGGGAGAGGGAATAGCTGGTGAGTCTATGAATTACATAGATCCACAGTTCAAAACCCAGTGATATCACAGTGGAGCAGGACACAGCTGATACTGGAATTCAGGGATGGTAGTAGGAACTGCAGTGTGGATGCAGAGTCTCTGCTGATTGGGAGAGGGGGTTTCCACCACGTTTGGCTTTGTGAAGGTAATAATTAAATACAAATTACTGTTCCCAATTCTGCAATTAAGAGCTTAACCATACATTTACTACGGGTGCCCAAATACATATTTTAAGGGTTTACATACTTCTCACTGTCTCCAGGTACAGAACTAGCTGCCTAGGGTGCACAGAGCACTTAGAATGCACATATAACCCTGCCACATATAATCCCATAGGTGCCTAACTTCAGCCCAGTTCTATGTGCCTTTGGAAATTGGAGCCTAAAATATCATTTGTTTTGCAGGAGAGCCTAAAGGGCCAATAGAGATCAAGGCTTTATTAGTGTGCTTTACTGCTTACTATGAAAACAAACAATGCTAAGTGCAAAATACTTCACGTAGGAAAGAAAAAAAATCAAATGCACAACTATAAAATGGGAAATAACTGGCTAAGTGGTAGTATTGCTGAAAAAGATCTGGGGTTTATAGCTGATCACAAATGGAGTTCAAGTCAACAATGTGATAAAGTTGTGAAAAAGGCTAACATCATTCTGGGAGGTATTAACAGGAGGTAATTGCCCCACTCTACTCAACACTGATGAGGTCTCAGCTGGAGTACCAGTCCAGTACTGGACACAACACTTTAGGAAAGATGTGGACAAACTGGAGAATCCAGAGGAGAGCAACATTAATGATAAAAGGTTGAGGAGAGACCTGATAGTCTTCAAATATGTTAAGGGCTGTTACAAAAAGGATGAGATCAATTGTTCTCCATGTCCATTGAAGGTAGGACAAGAAGTCCCTACAGCAAGGGAGATTTAGGACAGGTATTAGGAAAAACTTAGTAACAATAAAGGAAATTTAAGCTCTGGAATAGGCTTCTAAAGGAGGTTGTGGAAACCCCATTTTAAGAATAGGTTGGATAGCTAGCACCGTCATGGATGGTCTACTTTGTCCTCGAGTAGCACAGAGGGCTGGACTTGATCACTTCAAGCTTCCTTCCAGACATATATTTCTATGATTCTGTGAAACTTAATGGCAAAGAACTAAAAACATTTTCACGTGTTACTATATCTTAGTACTGAGTTAATTATAAAGTTACTGTAAAATTGACAAAGGCAGTCTTAAAAAAAAAATCATGCAGGAATGTTCTATGGTAAGTTTCAGCCAGGAATATATTTGACACTCTCACTATTTTCTTTTCAGATTGTCCATTCTCCTTTCCTTTGTCTACAAAACTTCATTAGTCTTGGATTTTCCCCCTTAAAGCACTATAGAAACATGAAAAACAGATTCAAAACTAAACTTTCCTCTGGGGTGGTTGCTTTTTAAGTGCCATATAATTGTCCTTTATATTGTATTAATGTGGGGAAACTGTGACATTCAAATGACTAACTAGGTAAAACTCCACCGTAAGAAATTTCCATTCCTGTGGGAGATTTTGGGACTCCATTATATCACAGTCACACTGTTCCACCTTACGTTTTTTCAGTACTAGTATTATAAACCCCTAGTTTTAGAAGTTTACAACCTGGCCATGAGAGTCTTTACTCCCAGATTAAATGTGCTGGAAAAAAATCAGCTCTGCAGCAATAATCATTTTATACCATTTAATTTTTTTAAGTGTTTGGATAATTTTCAGTGCCATTCCATCAAGAGGACTATATTAAAAGAAGGCTGAACCTGCCAAGGAGAGAAAGTTGAAATCTGGATGACAAAGAGTCCTATTCATTAAAGCTGCTGCACTGGTAAGAATTTACAAGTTAGGAAATGACAAAGCTAATTTTGTTTGTGCAACCTTAACCATCCCCTGATGTGTATGCATTGCAATACACTTTAAATATATGACCGCGTTCTATTTCTCAAAGAACACAATATGATTAGGGCCCTACCAAATTCACGGGCCATTTTCATCAATTTCATCGTCATAGGATTTTAAAAATCATAAATTTCATTATCTCAGCTATTTAAATCTGAAATTTCATGGTGTTGTAATTGTAGGGGTCCTGACCCAAAAAGGAGTTGGGGGGTTGCAAGACTAATGTAGAGGGGGTTGCAGTACTGCTACCCTTACTTCTGCGCTGCTGCTGGCAGCTGCGTTGCCTTCAGAGCTGGGCACCCAGCCAACAGCTGCCGCTCTCCGGCCACCCAGTTTTGAAGGCAGCGCAGAAGTAAGGGTAGCAATACCGTGACCCCCACTAAAATAAGCTTGCAACCCCCCTGCAACTCCCCCTTGGGTCAGAACCCCCAATTTGAGCAATGCTGGTCTCCCTGTGAAATCTGTATAGTATAGGCAGGGCCGGCTCCAGGGTTTTTGCCGCCCCAAGCAGCAAAAAGAAAAAAGCCGCGATCGCGATCTGCGGCACTTCAGTCTTCGGCGGCAATTTGGCAGCTGGTCCTTCACTCCAAGAGGGACTGAGGGACCCGCCGCCGAAGAACCGGACGTACCACCCCTCTCCATTGGCCACCCCAAGCACCTGCTTGCTGGGCTGGTGCCTGGAGCCGGCCCTGAGTATTGGGTAAAGCACACAAAAGACCAGATTTCACAGGGGGGAGACCAGATTTCACAGTCCGTGAATTTGGTAGGGCCCTAAATATAAAACATTTTTTCCTGCAACTTTAGATAGACAATACAAGATATTACATGTGTATCTATGCCAGACAAAAGGTCCATTAAAGCTATTATTTACATATAATACAGAGAATTAAGTATAAGAAAACTGAATATGCAGTATCTAAATTTGCGACTAATTTAGTTTCGCTGTTAGCTGCCTCAGTCACTTTGTTGCACCTAGGGAAAGCTGCACCGCTGGTTGAAAAGAATTGTGACATGGCTGTTCACTAAGGCCACAATCTGCTCCACACAGGCAGACATACCTGCATACAGCATCACTGCTTCTATTAGAGCCAAGCAACCAATTCCTCTGTCTGCAGCAACCTCCAGAACACCCTGGGGATGGGCTATATGGAAAAGGAATACAGCCTGCAAATGTATGACCTTTTCCAAGTAAGGTCATCAGGGGTCTAGGGGGATGATTTTTGTTTCACCCACCATGGCTTATTCAATCTCCATCCTCTCCCTCCTCCCTGTGCAACCTCTGGGTTACACAGCCATGCTTCTGGAGATCTGTGTAAGGAGATCTAGCCAGGGACACAATTTGTCAAAAAGATCTAAAGACTTCTGACATTTTCATGAATACATATTTGCAAATAATCTGGCAAACGTCCAAAGGGAGGGAAGGGCAGTATTATGGTCTGTTGAGAAAATAATGCGTTAGAAACCATTACAAATTTGTACACACCTACTAGACTTCACATACACTCCAGCCAAGTGGGAGAAGAATACTTTTTTTTTTTTTTTTTTTAAAGACATAGGACCATACACTGCATCAAAAACAGCTTTAAAACTCTTTAAGCCAAGAGAGTGGAGCGGCTCCAAAACAGATCCCATGATTAATGCGAATAGGAGTTGAGAGAAGAGAACGTCAAGAATGTTGCTAAAATCATTTTAAGGTTAGCATAGAATCAACCTCAGCTAGAAAATGGAGAGCATAAAGCAGGTACTCTAAGCCACAGAATATCTTTGCTCTTCACACTAAGAGGCAAATGTCATCCTCTCTAAAATAAATGGGAGTTTGGTGCCTCTGACTTCGACGAGAGCAGGATTTGGCCATAGGCAATAGGAATTGTATGTGTGGACTGAAGACAGGCAGTGTAACTGACGAAGTACTTTCAGCACAGAGATAAGGAGAATAGCAATAATGACCTCTTGTAGAGATGGAGCCAATGATTATTTCTCATATTTAAAGGGCAATGATTATGGAGTTTAGGGTCTCTGAGAGGGGCAGTATTTTTAAGAAGGATGGTGGGAGTTTACTCCTTTTCCCTTTCTCATCAAGAAAAGGCCCTATGGTCTGAGAATCCTGGTTCCTAATTACATCCCTAGCTCCTAATTATATCAGTTCATTAAACCTTACATTAACTCTTGTAGTCAGCAAGGCTCTGCTCCTTACCTAGAAAGGGAACCATTTAAAGAAAGCTGTATTATTGCTCTTACTAATACAGTTTAGATAAATTTTTTGGTACTGGATATTAAGACTGCTGAAACCTACCCTGAAGGGAATGTAGGAATAGACTGATTCTCTGACTGGCCAACTTCTCTCTTTTGTTTCTAGGGTATTTTCTCCCAACTACTAAGGGGGGAAAGAATAAAAAAAAAACCAACACACTCTTTTATGCTATAACTGAAGGACCAAAATAAATATCGTGTTAGGCGAGGTGAGGAATATTTTCCCACTGAGAGAATTATTTCTTACTTAGTAGGTGACTATTTAAAGAGGAAGAAATTAAATATGTTGTCATGAGGGGAGTTAACTGTAATTTTGAAATAAAAATTCAGTGTTTCACCTAAGATTGCTCTGTTCTGACAGAACCCTAGAAAGCACTTAGGAAAGAAAATAACCTAGAGAACCAAAAGAATAAAATTAAGGAAAACATTTAGGTTAAGATTAAACCAGAAAGGTGCAATGGAAATATCAAGCACACCATTTGTTGACTACAGCACCTAACATCCTAAAACCCTTTGCTTTTAAACTTTACAGACTGCAAGCAGCTTGAAATGCTCTGCTAAAATAGAGGCAATATGTGCATATGTCTAATAGGTGCAATTGCTATACTGTGTAAGAGACAACCATTTTAAAGGTGTACTGTGGCACCTAAAGGTCATAAGGTGGCTCCTAAGGAGGCTATTTCCTATTTGTACAGAGCATAAATGATGGGAGTGTGAATTTTTTTATGTTCCATCTTAGAAATTAACTGTTTATTTAGAACCTTTGGTATTTGGGGGAAATTAGTTATTGCTCCACCAAGTTAAGGAAGAATGGGGCAAGAAAGGGGAGCTGTAGTTGGGTGTTGCACAGCTGCAAAGAGGGACAAAGCAAATTTAATTATCTGATTTGCATGTTCAAAAATGATCTGCATAGAATTATACACTTCTACTTATGGTCAATGCATACTACCCCAAGACCAGGCAAAGGGCATGGAGCAAAACTTAGCATCTATGGCTAGGGTATTCAGGGTGGACGGATGGCAAGGATTCTATTGGTGTTCAGTTATGTGGACGAGTGTTGGGGTGAGTGATTGCTAGGATTTCTGGAGCACTGGGAGGGGAGGGATTGGGGCTGTCTGCCAGGATTACTGAGGAAGGCTAGGGCTAGTATGGAACCTCCCACCTTCTGTCCCTGTTGCTGCTGTCTCCACCCAGCTGCTCCTTCCCTACAGAAAAGAAGAGAAGAGAAGAGAAGAGAAGAGAGAGAGAGAGAGAGAGAGACACCGACCACCTGGCTGCCATCTGCAAAAGAGATACCACAGCCAGGGCCGGCTCCAGGCACCAGCTTAACAAGCAGGTGCTTGGGGCGGCCAAGGGAGAGGGGCGGCATGTGCGGCAATTCGGGGGACAGCAGGTCCCTCACTCCCTCTAGGAGCGAAGGACCTGCCGCCGAACTGCCGCCGCCGATCGCGGCTTTTTTCCCCCCCCCCCCCCCGCCAATTGCCGCCGGTGGTCGTGATTGCGATCGCTGCATTTATTTATTTATTTATTTATTGCTTGGGCCGGCAGAAGTACTGGAGCCGGCCCTGACCACAGCATCCCCAGAGAGAGCAACTATAGCCCTTGCCCATAGTCTGGCTGGATGCATGAAGATTCAGTAGAGGTACAGGAATGAGTAACAGAGCTGCCTGACGCGTAGGGATGTATGACTCTTGGTAGCCTTGTTTGCAGTGAATTATGTAAGCAGCAGGAAACTTGAGGCCACATTGACCATTGCCTCTGCAGGGAAGACAAATACAGTGGGTCCTGGCCAGCGAACCAGGAGCTTCCTCATCCCCTTCTTCTAACTTTGTAGCAACTCTTCCCTGGTAGCTCTTCGGCATGTGAGATTCAGAGAGGGTTGGGGGTGAAGGGGGGGACATTCTTGGAAATGGCATTGTATTTTAGAAACGCATGGGACTTTTAGAGGTGATTTAGTGCTCATCCTGTCAATATTAGGTTTCAGAGTAGCAGCCGTGTTAGTCTGTATCCGCAAAAATAACAGGAGTACTTGTGGCACCTTAGAGACTAACAAATTTATTAGAGCATAAGCTTTCGTGGGCTACAACCCACTTCTTCGGATGCATATAGAGTGAACCATATATTGAGGAGATATATATACACACACATACAGAGAGCATGAACAGGTGGGAGTTGTCTTACCAACTCTGAGAGGCCTCTCAGAGTTGGTAAGACAACTCCCACCTGTTCATGCTCTCTGTATGTGTGTGTATATATATCTCCTCAATATATGGTTCACTCTATATGCATCCGAAGAAGTGGGTTGTAGCCCACGAAAGCTTATGCTCTAATAAATTTGTTAGTCTCTAAGGTGCCACAAGTACTCCTGTTATTTTTGTCAATATTAGCTCACTCCTTTCTCTCCAAAGCTTGGATTCTTCCCTTGTCCCCAGTCACACCACACCACCACCACCACAGGTATTCTGGGGTCCCTTCATTCAGGAAGCTCTGTCAGCATGGCCAAGTCGGAGTAGAAAGGCATGGAGCCTTTCTGGGTGAAAGTAGACTGTGCCTCTATGACCCCAGGGGAGATCTGCAAGTCTTTGGGCTTGAACCTCCAGCTAATTGTTAATGCCATGGAGATGAAGGGGGGAAATTACCATGCAAGGAGAATTTTGGGGAAATAGTGGAAGTCCAAACTACTGGAATTCTCTGCTGACACCTGGCCCTTGGTCTTGAGGAACTGTACATACTAAAGAGAAATAATTGAGCTGAAAATAGCCCCATGATTTGTGTGGTGTGTATAGAGGGCACAAGAGTGATAGCAAGGGGTTAGAGCGGGGGCTAAGAATCACCCACATGAGTTTTTTTCCCTCACATGCAGGGTCTCTCTAACTTTGCAGTTCCTGCTTTCTGTCACAACCTTACCTTTACTTAAACACAGAGCACTTTCCATTTAATTTATTAAAGCAGTGCTGATTAGACATTAGCTATCCATGGATTTTTCAGCATACATCTGATTATTGCATCTATATATATCACAAAAGAGGAGCAGCAGAAATTAAGTTCATTGAAAGGCTGCTGTTTGGTGCAAATGGTGGCTCCAGTGTAAGTCCAGGCTGTCTTTTCATCAAGCAATAGAGAAATACACAAATTAAAGTCCAGATGCTAAAGCCACTACCCACATGAGGAGTCTTGTTAGAATGAACAGAATGGAATCTTGTAAGGATCGCATGAGATTGCAAGCTAAGGACTATCTCCAATACCTTTTTCCAAGCACGCTGCATTTAATGTAACTAGGATCCAATTCTTTGCCCTGGTTTTAGCCCCTCTGGATCAGCTTAGTGCAATAAGAGACAAGAATCTCATTATTGCTGCCTGCTTAAAAGTTTCCCTTAATTCCCTAGTAAGGGGAATTTCTCCAATGGCATAAACCTACAGGAGTGAGTTCCTATCCCAACTCTCTCCCCACCACATCATGAGGGGTGTATTGGAGGGATGCAGAATATGCTCTACTCTGAATTCACAGATGGTGCATGGTTCTTTAGGGCCCCCAAGCCCAACATAACTTCTTAGAGGAAACCCTAGCTACTTTACCTCACATCAGGGCTGCGGTCAGAGCAGTTTGATAATCAAGGCGCTGTACCCCACTCCCTTACCACTCCTGACCTACCCCATGCAAAGTGGATCTCAGTGCAGAAGAGAAGCTGCCCCTTCGTGTTTCCTTCTTATTAAAATTGAACTACTTTTCTTCACACAAAAAATAGTGGGGGTGGGGAGATCAGGCAGAGCCACCAACATTTCCACACAGCCTTGCTGCCTCCTCTAAACAGATTAGCCCTATACCCATTTCTATTCAAGAGATAGGATCTTTTCCCTAAATATTGGCAGAATGCAATGAGGGGGTTTGTTTGAATTGCATCTCCCCAGTGTAGGTTTTAATGTGTTTGTTACATTCACTGTTCAGTCTGCAGCCAGTGAAATAAAGCTCTGAGAATTTAAGATTAATACAGGTGGAAGTTACCTTGCATAGTTGTACCTCATTTTATTAGTAGCCTGCAGTTGTGTTTCATTTAGGAAGTGGTGGAAGTATGATTTGAAAACCAAGAAGGCAACTGCTAGCACTGGTCTCTATTCAATAATTAAAGCTGTATTTCCAAAGATTATGTTACTGTGTAGTGCAGCAAGTGACATGACAAAAACCTGTCTTGATGTGTGTGAGAAACTGATATCACTATATTTCTCTTCCATTATTGTATTTGTACAGCATGTTGCTCAGAAGTTATATTTGTGAGAGATTTTAAAACTGAAACATTCGATAATCGCTAGATCTGGGTTTGTGTCTCGGTACAAACAGTTGGGTTCCATATAGTGTATCTTTTGATCTTCAAAGATTTCAATGGCTTTATTGATTAGACCATACAGTACAAACTTTCAGAGTACATTTTTCTGTTGTGTAGCTTATTTTTATTTATTGTAGTAAGATATGGGTTTAAACAGAGAGCATGATACAAGTTTCAGCTTAAGGTGAAGTTAGTTTTATTTATAAGGCTATGGTGTACATGATTCATTAGCAAAAAGGCAAAACAAGCTAGACCAACCAGGTTAGCAAAGTCCTAAAACATTTATTGAAGTTCTTTATATGAACCCTGCTCCCAGTGGAATTGGCCAATGTACAGCATTGACTTTCTCAGCATTCTGCTCATGGCAACTACATAGTTACACTCCCATGCAGCTGTTACAACACCTTCCCATTAGTTCTACAGGTGGTTTCATTTTCTTTAGCTGAAAATTAAACTGACTTTGATCTCCTTTTCAGCTTCCTGGCTAATCTATAAATGCAAAGCTGAACTGGGTGAAGCAAAACTATCTCCACCCCACCCCTGAAAAAGGCCCTTTCAAAATGTGGGCACACCAGACAGTGATTTCTGGCGAACAGGAAAATGTTGCTGCCGAGTAAAAAAAAAAAAAAAGAAAAAGAAAAATATCAGACAAAGGCCAAATGAGAGTCCTTTGAGATTGTTGGCCAACATTCATGCAACCTAGAAGACGGAGTAGGATTTGACTGAGTAGCAGCAGTTTCTAGAAAACCAGGAACAAAGCTATGAGGATATTAAACTTGCCCCCCTTTCATATAGCTGTGGCCTCTTGATACTCATGCCTGTTAAAACCAATGGCAACACAATAATCTTGTGTCAGATCAAAGTTAGAGAGCAGTTACCGGTAGAATGACAGCAAAACAGTGTACTTCGTAAATGTGATAAAAATAAAAGCATGCAGCAAATCAATGTCAAAGAAGAAACTGCAGAGTTCGTTATCAAATTGGGATCAGCTGGGCAAAAGGAAAAAAGCCTGTTTATTTCCCCAGCCCTCAGGAGGAACTGAAGAAGGCAGAAGGCCTACATTAAAATGTTTAGTGGTGAAGCCTGACATAACGGCCCAGCCAAAACAGAAAGGAATCAAAATTGGTGGATGACTATGTATCGCAGATGAGAGCATTTGGGACATGCATGTGTGGCAGTAAACTTTGCAAATGGTTTAAAAAAAAAAAAAATCAGGACAGATTGAAAGTTTCCAATCAGGACTGTTTTACAATTGAAAATTGGATTTTTGAATGCATGAAAGGTTTTATGAAAAGTGTGTTTTCTGTGGAAAATGTCAATTTTGTTGAAAGACCAAACATCTGAAAACCAAATTTTTCAGTTCAGAAATGCTTGCACAGTGCCACATGTGAGTTGAAGTTTGGCTGCCTTGTGCCCCCTTTCTTCTCTAAGGGCAGGATTTCCAGGGGACTACATTTCCCATGTCTCAGTAAGAGGGAAGACAGTGGTGCATCATCAGAAATGTAGTCTGACCAGAAAGCCCAGCTGACAGAGGAGAAAGGGACCAGGAGGCACCTGAACAACTCCTCCCTCCTGGCACTTTCAAATCAAAGTTTCCCAGGTTTTGGGCCAAAAGCTTCTAGTTTTCAACCAAAAATGTTGATTTTCAATTTTCACCAAAGAGTGTGTACACACACACACACACACACACACACACACACACACACACACCCCAAATCACCTGAAATTAAAAATAAAAATAAATAGTAGACATAGTGGCCAAAACATATAATATTGTGAGTCATGCCTCACATACCAGTGGCTAAGGCAAGACACCTGTAACATTAATCCTGAAAGGATAGTATAAATTCACATTCAACACTATGTAGGTATAATGTAAAAAGTTATACAAGTGATTAATCAGATTCCACCCTCTGTTTTGGCTGTAAAATACAAACTGTTTCTCATTCTCTATAGTCATTTCCTGAATGAATCACCTTCAGAACGCTGACCCAGAATGCTAACTGTCATGATTGCATGAAATGCTCAGTCAAAGTACAAGAACCAAAATAACATGTGTCTGAGCCCAATCCAGTATTTTCAGTATGACATGAAAAATTGAGAGATTCATTTTCCACATTTTGCAGTCATCCTCATAGCAAAAGAGGGGGGGGGGAAGAAAGCTGTGTGAAACTTTCACATTTCCCCTCTCCCCCCCCCCAACAAAATTTTTGCAATAAAGCCTACATTTTTTTAATTTTGAGAAACTAGAGATCAGAAACATGGTAGCCAAAAAAACCATCTCCCAAAACAAAACACCTAACACCAAATTATGTATGTTAAATACTTTCCTCACCTTAAGTCATAACACATGGTGATAGGTTCTCAACTAAATTGAAGGATTTATCTTCCTTGAAAAGCAGAAAGACTGAACAACTTAGTAATTCACTGTGAAGCATTAAGTCTTGGTCATTCTCTGCATGGGTGTGCTTTTTAATTACTATATTTATTTGGCCACAATTTTAAGCTTGGTTGTATACCAAGATTTGAAACCTTTTTCTTTTTTTAACCTTTCCAAGGCAAGTAAAAGCCCAAGGCAGGGAAAAGGAGAAACAATTGTACCAAAAATCTAGCCGGGCTAATGCAGAGCCCTCCTTAAAGTCTGTTTCTGACAAATTGTTACTTATTCTTCTCATGTCAAGCCACTGCAAAATAATGTGTAAGAAGGTAACCATGAAATGTAAACATGGCTTGCTGGCCTAGTAAAGGACCTAGCAGACACTGAAATAGATGCCAAGAAGAATTTGCCTTTAAATTTACCTGTTGGATTGACTAGAAGCAGAGTGTGAATGTCCCCCTCACCACTAGAGAGCACCTCTCTTGTTCAAAGGATGAGAGAAACTGTCAGGAATATGTAGGTATGGAAGCTGGAACTTCTCCTGTCTAATTTGGAGAAACAATGGACATCAATTTCTAGAAATCTTTAGTGACATGCAAATTAAATTTAAAAGAATGTTTGTAGGAGGGACAGAGTCCTAGAATGAGAGAGAAGAAATGTAGGGGAAGGGGGTGCGGAAAAACAGGGCTAAAAGGGAGGGTGGGGAGGCCATACTATAACAATCTCCTTAGAGTTACAGAGTCCCTTTCATCGTGAAAGATCCGAGAATCAAACTGAAGTTCACACTCTAGATTGTAAGCTATTTGGGGCAGGGTCCATCCATCTTTTTGTTGTGTTTGTATATTGCCTAGCAGAATGGGGTATTGGTCCCTGACTGGGGCTTCTAGGCACTACCATGATACAAACAACAATGATTTAGGGATATTGAAATGCAGCATCTTCCAGGGCAGAACACAAAAGTAGTATCTTAGTAGTGAACAGCTACATCACATATAGTGTTTTAATATAGGGAGTGAAGAATGTCTTTTCCAATTGAAACTGCAGAAATTATTTTGCTAAAATAATGTAATTGCTAGAGTTGGAATTTGGCCAGGTCATTGATGTTAACATTCCCACTCTTGCAAAAAGTACCACGAAGTCTTTAATGACCACAAGTGGTCAGGACCTTGAATTTACATCTCATCTAAAAGACCTCAAGAGTGTTGCACTATTATGCACAGAATAAGAAAGCCTTGAGGCGTCAAAGGGGTAATTCTTCTAGTTAATTTAATGTCAAGAAGCTAACACGAGATGATCTATGAACAAGCCAGGGATACAAAAAGTAGCCCTCAAATTGAATTTACAAGCCCCAGGCAGTGGTCATTCTGGCTTTGGGACACCCAAAAATTAGTAAATAAAACCAAATTAAAATAATTTTACCTCAGGGCTACAGTAGTTTTACATGTCATTCAAGGACGATCACTTCCTTCATTCAAATTAAGAAATACCAGTTCCAGGAACCCAAGTAATTTTTCAATCCCAGATTTCTGGGGTCGGGGCGGGGCGGGGCGAGAAAAGAGGAACTGTGTGGAACACATGAGTGGTGCATGCATTATGTGAAGGGAAGAGGAAGAGAGGAGATCATATTGATGGTGATTTATTTTCATATATTCAGAGACACTCTGGGGAGGGAGGGCGCTGCACAGGAGGAGGAGGAGGAGGAGCGGAGCTTTTCAGTTGCTTTGCTCAATCACAAGAATGTTTAACTGAGCATGACACATCATTGCAGTGCCCAGTCACCCTACAAACAATAAAAAGATCCCAGCCTGCTGGCCAAGGTGCACAGAACTCAGAAGAAAAATCACCTAAAAAAGCCTTAAAAAAAACACCCTAAAAAAAAAATCAATCAGATTTCAGCAGTGAAACCAAGATTGATCCCAGGACTGTATTTTGCCATTGTATTGCATTTCCTGTTCTAGGAGGAATTTATTTAATGGTAGGAGTTCTAGTACACCAGATCATGCATCACTCGTTCCAGAAGGACCTTCCCCAGCAGCAAGTAGCTTGCATTTCCATGAATTATAGAGCCCTCAGTGAGCTGCCTAACAAACAGTCAGGTGTTCAGAAGCACTTAAGAACACCTGTAACTAGGGTACACATGCAGCTTTGTAGTAGGATTAGGTTGTAATGTGATCCACTTTATGCCCCATGGTGGAAGAGTAAAGAATCTTTGGGCCCATTACCCACTACTCATGCAAAAGAAGTTGCAATGTCTTCTGCTGCCCCATTAGAGTTTTCCTTAGATCACTGCAAATAGTAGCACTACATCCAAAACTTTCTGCTTCTTGCATGATGTTACAGCAGGTACCTGAATGGCTTTAAGGATAAACTGGAAGACCGGGGAAGAGACTGATCATATGGATACTGCCAATCAGAATCCCAGGTAGGGGAAAATCCAACAGCAAGGAAACAGCAGCAGCAAGGACAGTGATTGGTTTGAGAGAATACCTCATAGGGCAGAGAAGGATGAGTGGGTTGCAGCCTGGTGGGACCTCTGTTGAAGTGCAGTGTCTCTGGAGGGAGGGAGGGAGGGAGGGTGAGAGACTGACTCAACATGTCAAGTTAGAGGTGGTGGAACGGAGTGGGAGGACCAAGCAAAAAAAAGCCACATGGACTCTCCACCATGTATGTGTACACACAGTTTGTGTGAATTTAAACATGAAGAATGTATTTACAGGCATTGTTAACATTAGAGCTGCATCAGGAGAAGCAGTTCAATTTCCACACATTCTGCCTGTGATCTATACTCTTTTGGTTATTATAGCTAAAATCTAGACTTGAAGCCATTTTAAAGTCAGGCAAGATGCTCCTCTGCAATTGCCATCTCTCTCTCTTCCCCTTGAGATTCTAGCCAGGGTATAAAATCATAAATGTTAGTGATGGAATAGATGTATTAGGTAGGTCACCCAGTCCAGGTTCCTGCTGACTCAGGACAGTTCCCTATAGTACATACTCTAGTGTTTACTAGTTTGGTTTTAAATGCTCCAAATAGAGCTTTCACCATTTCTCTTGGCACAACTAATCCACAGCAGAATAGTTGTCACTGCCAGCAAGTGCTTTTGGACAGTCAACCTAAATTTTCCATTTCTTAATTTCAATTGTTTGGTCTACAGAGAATTCTTTCCTGGGTGTCCGGCTGGTGGATCTTGCCCACATGCTAAGTGAACACCATATTTGAGATCGGGAGGGAATTTCTCCCTCCCTCCCCCGACTCAGATTGGCAGAGACCCTGGGGAAGTTTCATCTTCCTCTGGTGCACGGGTCACTTGCAGGTTTAAACTAGTGTAAGTGGTGGATTCTCTGTAACTTGAAGTCTTTCATTCATCATTTGAGGACTTCAGTAACTCAGCAAGAGGCTAGAGGTCTATTACAGGCCTTAAAGCCTGAGTCCCACCCTAAAGAATTCCTCTTACTCATTGGTGTTCAATCTCTTCCACTATTTGTAGACTCTTGCTATATGTCATCTTAGTTGACACAGTCAAGCTCTACATGTTTACAATAGATCTTTAAATTTGTCATTAAAAGTCTGTTCCTCCAGCCTTCCATATGACAGTTGTTGCTTTTTCTTGAGTTCCTTCCAGAATGTATCTGGACTGGATGGCAGGAAATGCAAATACTGTTTATCCTTTTGGCCAGAGCAGTTAAACCTTAAGCACCTTAAAATCTTTTTCTACTAGGGAGAGAAATTGAGGATGGAGTTAAATATTTGTATGCAATTCTGTTTATTTACAAAGAATGTGGATAAAGTCCTGTTTCCCCAAACACAGTAGGAAGCAAACATTGACAGTTTTTTGCTCACAACTCCAAGCCTCTTTCCAGGCAGCACTCTGCCTCACAGCTCTCTCTTCAGATCACAGTACAAGTGCTTCTCTGTTTCTCAGGCTTCCTTGATGCCTTTTCTTTGTACTGCTTTGTTGTTTCTCCTGCTTCCCTCTCACGCAGTTGCAACCAGGTCAGTCCCCCCTGCCCCATCTGTCATCCAATCCCTCAGAAACCTGTAAGGTCCATACACTATTTTGGCATGCAGTTTAGTCAGTAGGTGGTGATTTCTTATTGTTTTAGTGATACCTAAAACAAAGGGCCAATTGTTTCCTCATTTAGCCTGATTGGAAGGTGGCAATCACTCAACAAGGTGGTGTCATTGATAAATCCTATTATGCTGGGGAATGGACAATGCCCAGATGGACAACACTCACTGTGCTGCTCTTCTATTACAGTATGGCTGTCTGTCATACCAAAAATCATGGCAGCTCAGATGTTCCCTTGGAACTGTATAGTACAATCTGGGAGGTGCAAGATCACCAACAGATGTCACAAAGGATGTGCAGGCTCCCACTGAATCCTTGGCATGATGCCTGGCCCTTTTTATAATCAGTTGTTCATGTCTCTCAAAGTGTTTACAACCTTCATTAAATAGTTGCTCTCCATTCAGGTCTGTTCTTAACAGTGTCTTCGAAGTTAATATTCATACAGCAGGAGATGAGATTCTGCATCAGGGTGTCTGAAGCTATTTACATTTACCATCTTTCCTGTGCTTTGAGTTTCAGCTCACCATAGAGAACTTTTTTCAGGAGTCGGTCATCGCCCATTCTGATAACATGACCTGTCCATCTCAGCTGAGTTTTGATAATCGTTACCTCACTGCTGGTGGTTTTTTGCTCAAGGACCTAATGGAGAAAGTGTGAAACATTAAGACCTACAGAATAAAGCAAAACAGCATGTGTAATGTATTAAGTAGCTTGATACATCTGTGATAAACAATCCATGTTTCACACCCATAAAAATGGATGCTCACTGCTGCATTGTAGATCAGCAGTTTTGTTGACAGTTGGATGGTATGCTGTTGAGAAGCCTGGGGCACAGTATTCTGAAAATCTGGCTTTCCTTTCATATTCTATTTCATATTTCTTGATCCAGGGAACCATCACTTGGAGGTGGTACTGCCATGGTATGTAAAATGATTGATGTTCAGGTTTGTACTACCAATGGTCATGTTTGACTCAGGGATACTGGTTAATGCGGAAAGTGGTTGAAAGGAGAATTCATTTCTCCCACCCCACCCCGCATCAGGCCAATGGTGAACCCAAACTCTTCAGTTTCCTCTGACAAGGAGAAGCTGTAAGTCACTTTCCACTATGACTAAGTAGAGAACAATCGTCCGCAAAAAGCTTCACATAGGAGTTGAAGAGTTTTCCCACCAGTTCTGTACCTTATGTAGATGCCCTACTGAAGGTTGTCAGTTGCATAATTCAGAATGGCTGCAAAGAGACTAAAGAGGACCAGTACCAGCACACAGCCTTGTTTCACCCCATTAGACCTGGGGAACTCTTTAGAGAGGCCACCATCTGAGGTTACTTGGCCAGGTCTTCGAGGAATTGACAGATGTTAAAATGTTGGTGGGACAGCCAAACTTCTCTAGAATTTTCCAGGAGACCATTTATGCTCAGTGTCAAACAGTCCTCCCTCTGATTCTCTACAGTCACATGGGAAAGACTGATTTCTTCTCCCCTCCCCCAAAAAAATTGAAGGCATTATTTTAAGTGTTTTTCCCCCTGCAGGGATTGAACAGGAATCTTTAAAGACAGAATAGCAGCTATGCATGGTGCAATAGACCCCTCCCCTCCCCCCCAACATGGAGGTGGAATAAGAATTTGCATGATAAGGATGGCTATACTTTCAGAGTAGTAAAGCACGGCTAGCAGTCAATCTCTGATTAAAGAATACAAACATGGGACATGTGCCACCAGGAAATGCTGCAGCTGGTTTGCTCGGGGATGGCATCTCATCATGGCTGGACATCCTGCTCCTGCCTGGAACAGCAGCAGTCTTTCAGAAGATGGGTTGATGAGCTAACAGCCACCACACTCTGGATCATCTACCAGAGCAGCAACGACTCTGGAGAGAGTCTTTTCCTACCCATCTAAGCTGGGATCCACCAGAGCATTAATATTTTCCAACTCTGCTTATCTCAGATCACTAGGCACTTCCAGAGAGATCACTGCCATCAAAGGCAATTCTGGTCTTGGGTGCTGTATTGATGCAGTGAAACAACAAGGGTTGCAGAACTGAATTCACCCATGCACTTTTCAGGAGTTTGCCACTTCATTTCAATTCAGTAAAAACTAAAAGCAATTCAGTTGACTAGTTACATTGTGTACATTTATTCTGGGGTATGCTCATTTATCATTTATGCTCTTCCAGGATATTCTGGAGTGTTTTTAATGGATTAATTTGTAGAAGAAAAAAAACACGCCCACACCAAAAAGGCTCATTGCACTATGGACAGGATAACAAGGGCAATACACTGTTTGCTCTGTCCTCATATCCCACCTGTTATGTGGGAAACTTTACTTTCATAAAAAAAAAAAGAAGAAGTTGCCCTCAATTAATAACAGCCCTTATTTAGCAGCTGTTCTTTATCAAAGTCTTGTCAGAGAAGCTGAAATAGAGTAATTAAGAGAAGTAGTGGCTTCTAATCAAAGCTAGGTAGTATTCCTGTGCCACTGCATAATTTTTCAAAGAATTGTAGGTTCAAATACATGGAAGCTCTATTCAACCCATACCCAGATTTCAAAGTGCAGTCTCATTTCCCCTGCCATAGTTTATAGCTCACTACCGTCATGTTTTTGCATTCTCTCTTTCAGAGCAATGCAAGGTGGGGGGGGGGGAGAGAAAAGACTAGCCACAGAAGCAGTCTAGTCTTGCTGGGATTGGCAGTCCCTTGGCATCAGCTACATAGCTGTAAGTCCCTTCCTCATAACTCTGCCCCACTTCTGGAAGCAGCCTGAGCATATTGGGCTTCCTCAGGAGCTGCCAGCTCAGAAGGCATGTCATGGGTAGATGAACAAAAGTACAGGCTAGGGAATGGAAAATACATGGCCAGGGTGTTTCTATACCATGTTGCAACACACACTAACCCACAGGAGCTGTTACAGCAGTGATGGAAGTTAGAGGAGTCTTCAGGCATATTCACTGTGATGGCAATATAATTCCTCCATTCTCAGGCTAACTCCCTCAATCCCTATGCCAAGCTCAGCATAGCTGAAGGGAAGAAATTGGACCAGAGAATCTAGCCCAGGTTTTACACTGTGCTCAGAGCATGCTAGCCCAGAACTTTGTGAATTTAGTCACTGCTGTGTGAATGCCCATACAGCATAAACAGGAGGTGGGGGAAATTTTCAAACATACCTGCCTTTCAATGAGATTTAAGCACTTAGGTAGCTATGTCTTTTGAAAATGGGATTTCAGCTCCTGTGTCACTTTAGCACTTTTCAAAAGGTATATAAAGTTTAGGTCACTGCTAGGTCTCCTTAATTAAAGGAGTGTCAAGTAAACAGCAATATAGCAACTGCATCCCTGCTGGAAACAGATGAAAATAAATGAACTTGAAATTGCGCTGAGTTTCGTTAGATATTGAAACCTGCATGTTAAGACAATGAATTATGAACCCTTGAACTCTAGCTCCAGCTTTTATACTAATAGATTCCAGTAAGTTACATTTACATTACATGGTCTTCTGTAATTTGCTGACTCAAATCAAGTCCAATAGCACCGGCATAATCTAGCCTGACCTAATGTTACCTGGAAATGGGAAGCCTGACCTAATCTAGCCTGACTTGGAAATGTGAAGGGGGACTCGGAAACACCAGTGATTTCTCTAGCATGAAAACAACAAGGAGCTTCATTTGAGAACAATCACTGCATTAGTTTTGGAAAAGAAAAATCCCAAATAAGATTAATGCTTGTGCTGGGAGTCCCTTCCACTTATACATTGGCTGAGATTATACATTTGCCATGGCTTGATGTTGCATTTCTATTTTTAGAACAGTAAAACTTTTACAGAGTACTACAGCTCTTTAAGAGTCAAATGCTGTGTAAAGTTACTGTGAAATGGAATATTTGGATTCAAAATGATAAATGTAACTAATTTAATACTGTGTTATAGTTGTGTTCTCTTCTGGGTTAATATCCCCTCCCCACACACACCCCTACCTGATGGCACTAGCTAGAGCCAGATGTAATGAGGCTACACATGAGCAAGCATCCTGACAGCTATGCCACTATCAATCCACCTCAATCCCAGCCTGTGGTATCCTTGCTACCTAGCCCTACCCTGCTCATAACAGAAGCTACCAGTTGTACTGGATTCTGTGGTGATTCTCAAAAAGGGAGAGAGAGATATTTACAATACAACAGACAAGACAGACCACCAGATTCAGTTCACTGCCTTGATATCAAATTTGAAAAAGTCCTCCTGAAGTGAAAGTGGAGCATATCAAATCCACCATACCACCTAGCTCTCCTCATATTACAACATTAGTCACTTTCCTTATTATCCAGTCAAAATACGCTATATTGAAACAAATTAGATTCTTAGCACATATTTCATACACTGGATCAAGTCTTGCAAGGGTTTTCTTTTATTATTTATAAGATCATGTACTGTCTTCCTGCTGAAAATGAGATGGTCTGCATGAGGAAAAGATGTACAAGAAATGCAGAGAAATGAAAATCAGATATTCCCTAATGATATTTAAAAATAGAAATTTTGCTGCTGTTACATACAGCATGTTCCATCTTTTGAGATTTAATGGCTCTCTTGTGGTTTAATGGAGAATTACTTTCAGTAATTGATTATTAAAATTTAAAATTGCTAACCATCTTCATTATTAGATGAGTGAACATGTTATCCTTGTAATTAAAAAAAAGCTTGAGATTTGCTTTCATCCTGTTGACAGAATGGGTAGACAGGCTCAGCACTCCAGCTTGATAGTTTCAGGCTCCTTTTTCGACAAAAAAAGAGCCAGCAAGTTATTTGATGATGAAAATACAGAACAGCCACAGAGAGCGCAAAAAAAAAAAAAAAAAAAAAAAAACCACCCTACAAGCTAATTAAAGTTTTCAGGCCCAACTGCTGTATGCAGCATTTATTGGCTATTTCAATGTACGTCACACATGCTGATCACCTATTATATGGCCAACTGTGCTGGCACCACATCAGTTTCCAAAATAGCTGGCCATGTGACTAATGGCTCAAAAGAGCACAGCAGTTCTGTTAATGTCAGGTTAAAAACATATATATACACACACACACACACACTATATTTGAAACAAAATATCCCTTATGTTACTACACTTGTTCATTAAATTCAGAAAAGGTTGTGTTTTTTAAATTGAAGTTTTATTTTCCCCACTTTGTTTCTTTTGACTTTCTGCATTTCCCCCCCCCCCCCCCCAGCTTGAAGGACTAAAAAAGGTTCTAGTCAGTGTCATTTTTTTGCTCAGTTTTTAATCAGTTTCACTTTGATCTCAAGCACTACCTTAATGCTGCAAAAGTATGGTTGCAAATACTGCAAAAGAATGTGAATCTCTTGTAGAAAAAAAAACGTATGCCCCCTGTATTATTTTGAAAAACATCTATTGGGATTTAGGCTTCCAGGAAGTTAATGTATGTTACCATTTGACCCAAGAGTGCCCATTTAAGACTTAACACAAGGACATTGATTAGAAAGGACAACTGAAAATCATAAGATATTACTTGGAAAAGGACAAGATGATATCTTGAAACAAGATTTAGCAGATTAATATTTAAACCACAGGCCCTATACCCATATTATCTGGGCTTATATTTCACTTTATAAGCAGGTAAATACAACATGCTTTAATATTTGTAAAAATAAAAAGTTTCTTTAGATCTAATACAGTAGTACACAGCAATTAAGCACATTTTATTGCTTGTGGTAAGAGAAAGGATGCAGAAAAAGTGTAAAATAGTTGACAAATTTTGACTCATTTAAGCCATTACCATTGTATCTAACATTTCAAAATTATTCTTAAATATAATAATCAGACTACTCCCTCCTTTTTTTTTTTTTTTTTAAACTATCTATTCCATTAAAGTTTTGTCAATCTGCTTTTTCTGGGATTGCTTCAATTTTAAGCAGACCAAAATGTGAAATCTTATTGACTGGTTATTTTTAAATAGAACTCTTCTCACTAAAATACAAGTCACTTTTAAAGACTAGACCGTTAAGGATTAAGTAGTATGGGATTTTGCTAGAATAAGTGTTCTGTCATTCAGGAATAGTGATGAGTTGCCATCAGCACACTAAACAGTTTCAGCTAGAAAATGCTTGTCCTTCCATCAATGCACATGCCATCTGCAAAATGAGACAAAGCAATCACTGAAAATTCACAGAACAGTTATCTGCCAATCAAGACAATGGGCTCAACCAACTCTCCAATGTTCTTTGATCACAGCCCTAACATTAACATTGGTGAACCATTTTGTCTTCAGTACAGGAACTTCAGTTCAGACACCATTATTTCAAATTCTTCTGGAGGCACATGTTCTCCAGGTTCTTAATTATAACCTGGAAGAGCACAACTTACAGTGCTCACCATTAAAAACCCAGAATTTGTCAACAGTTACCTCATACATACATCTGAAACACCATGTAGGTAGAATAGGAAATGATTGTGCAGTATCTTTAAGTGTTGACATTTTAATGTCAACCACTGTTCTTTATGTGGCTATGAACCTTCCAAGAATAAAGCATACATTCCCCAACACTTAGCAAAGTGTATTTGTAACCATTCTTGCCCATATGTATTCTCTGTTTGTCCCTCTAGCACAAGCTGATTCTTTTCACCTTCCTCTAGAGTCTGATAATGCTGTTCACTGTATTTTATGTGTCAACATGGATAGAAGCCATCTCAGTGCAGTGGAAATGGCAGATTGTGAATAATCAACAGCAGGCATCAAGGCACTGACATGTCATTCACTGGTAACACCATGGGATGGAATGCCAATACTACTTTTTAAATATTATATTGAGGGAATTCCCAGATCCTTAACAGAGAGTGTGCTTTAATACATTATGTATGAGGTAGCATCCAGTTTCTCCATATAACTAGTGCTAAAAAGCAGAGGTGGTTGTGGAAGGGGGGGGGGGACAGCATGTGCATTAACCTTAAAATACATAGGACATTGGTTTCCAGTCCCCACTATTAAATAGTTTTTATTACTGTAAAGGATCTATATAGATGAGCTACATAGAAAAAACATCCTACTGCTGAATTTACTAGTTTTATAAAAACAGACTGACTATCTTAACATTAGCAGGATATTGCAGAATTGTGGCCTTGCTTTGTAATGTAAGCCACATGTGGCTCCATGCATGTGCAGAGCCACATTAACTTCAGCGGTTGCCTTCTTATGCATTGCAAGCCATGCATAGTGCAGAATGTGATGCACTATCTAATGTGCCTTGGTGCAGTCAAAAATTGCCAGGAACTGGAGACCAATAGCAGTACAAAGTCAGTCAAGTACAATGAGGGTTTGTGTTTGTTTGTTTTTATTATTTCATTTTAGAACCCCAGGTACAGTGAGTCTTCCCCCTCTCCCCCAATTCATGATCATAACAAAGCTGCTGGGGATGAGACAAGTGGAAAGGTGGCCCAGCCATGCCACCTGTACTGAAACTGGCAGATTCATAATTTAAGGCCAGAAGGGACCATTGGGATCAGCTTGACTGGCCTTCTGTATGATACATGCCTTACAACTTCTTCAAAATAATTCCTAGAGCACATCTTTTAAGGTTAAAATCAAGACTGGATGTTATCCGTGATGGAGACTCTCCCACAACCCTTGGCAAATTGTTCCAGCAGTTAATTACTCACTGCTAAAAAAGTGAGTAATTAACTATTTCCAATCTGAATTTGTCTAGCTTCATCTTCCAGCCATTGGATCATGTTATACCTTTCTCTGCTAGACTGAAGATCCCCATTATTAAATATCTGTTCCCCATGTAGATACTTACAGACTAAGTCAGCCCTGAACCATTTATTTGTTGATCTAAATAGACCAATAGACAAGGAGCTGAACTCTATCAATCTAGCAGTCATGTACAGGATGAGGGGATAGAAACCCTAAACTACTAGAGAATTCTCCTAACACAAGGGGAATTCTACAGGGGCAATTGAGTTTGTTTTCAGTCTGTTGGGTCAGCACAATGCACATTTAGCTGTCCATTTCTGTAACTAGGAAGTTCCTGCTCCTATTTAAATAAATTCAGTAACTCCCACTAACTTCAATATGAAACCCCAAATGTTTAACCAATATGCCGTCCCAGTGGAACAGATGTTTAAAGCCAATTCCCCCTCCCCTCCGCAACAGGGACTTCTGCTTGGCTTCTGACTTAACATCTGCATGTTCTCTCTACCCAACTGGCAGGTGAAAATACCATTGGTCCCCACAGATGAGGTAGACAGACCTAAAATGTCTGTCATTTGCACCCATGATTGGTTACAAATGCTTGCACCTGTAGTCGATTGCAGGGGCAAAATTAGAGGCTAGTTTTGGAAGTCTGGCCATCAGAATCCTAACATATTAGTGGAGTATTGGGCTCTTTGTGGTGCTATCTTGCCCATTGTGTAGTTATTTTTATCCATGAAAAGTGAATGCAAAATAGGTATAAAATTCTACTATTCCAATTTGGGGACATTTTACACTATAGAAGTCTACATATGGTGCAAGGTAGAGGAGAATCAGACCCACAATTTCCAATTGATTAGAAAAGTGTGCTGAGTTTAGCCCACATGTTTCTGTAACAAGTGCATAGGGGAAAAATATACAGGTCCTTAAATACACACTATGTAGTATGAAGGATCTAGTATTCTGTAGATTTATGTATCACCAGGAAAGCATTTGATCATTTACAATGGAAGAATGGCTACATTTAAAGTTTAATACATGAAAAGCAACATCCCAAAACAAGGATTGCTTTTTACTATGAAGGAGCGCCATAGTTGTTCCCAGAAATCTAAGGGTATCCCATTTCCCACCCCTCACTCACACACACACACACACACACACACACACACACACACACACACACACACTTCTTACAAAAGACCCTCAACCAACAATCATCCTTTTCATAGATATTGTTTTCTGTGGTGCTAGTATGAGACTAGTAATATGGACAACTATTAAACATTACCATATTGATTTGGTCTCACACACAATGGGAGTTTTCCCCACATTTACCTGAATTAGTTTCAGGAATTGCAAACCCAGTGTATGATTTTCCAAGCATTACCACCCATTGATGTCTGGGTGGCTTAGAATGGCTGAAATAATGAAGTGGAGAGATTATGTCAAGCTATTAATGGTTTTTAAGATTCCATACCAACACAGGGGAAAGTGATAGTTTAAACTCCCCCTAAAGAGTAAAATGTTTCACTTTCTTCCAAATTCTTTTCTTCTTTTTCTAATGGTAATAGGGGCATCTGTGGGCACAACACAGCTTCCTGCAATCCTCCCTTGAAGTTTTGTTCTAAAGTGGCCTGAGCTATTCCTCTTCCAAACCATAGTCCCTTATTTTGAGAACACATTGCAACTGGCCAATAGATAAAGTGTCAAAAATCAACTAGAGAGTGAATGTTTTACAAGCTAGAACCTATATTTATTATATAGATTTAGATGCACTTATGGACTATGAAGTGTCCTGAGCAAGTAAAATTCTGTGTTGCTGCCTACAAGTATAACAAAGACTTCATTAAATGCTTTCCAAAAAAAGGTCTGTTTTGTTAGAATAGAATATTAAGTGATTTGAATTGTGTAATTATCTTTACCTAGAAAATTTACTATTAGGCTTTTCCTTCTGTTGTAACCATGACAATTGTGGTCTTTTAATATAGCTATCAGTTTAAAAGATATCTTCATTAGCATAAAATCATCAGTTTTGATGTTGTTAAAAGGGCTGAGACACATTGACTGATAACTATCTCGGCTAGTCCATTTCCATGCTATGGTAAACTGAATGATTAGCAGCTAATGTGTTTAATAGAGAGGATTTGCTCAATTCCTCTAAGTTTCCCCCTGGTTTTAAATCCATACCCACATGGCTTACCTGAGGAAATTGATCACACAGCGCCATGTGAGATAGAGAGTCTTACACATTCCAGGTCCATTGCAGTGGATAGGGATTTATATGGTGGTTTTGCTTTTCTGAAGCATGACTCAAGTACAGATGCTAGATAGGTCATTTCCTCATTAGCATCAAATGCTAATACAGCCTACAGACTGCTGTGAATCAGATGTGGGCAGATTTACTGGCAGACATCCAATATAGACATGGGAAATCCCCTGGTATTTGCTCAATGAGGTCCAAATCCCCCTGAAGAAAAGCCTGTAAAAAACTCCACCACATTAGACGCTCACCATTTTGGCTGCATGCTCCTTTTGCAGGGAGGAGGGGGTGGGATTTGAAGCAGGCCCCACAGAGCAGGGTAGGGCTTCTCCACAAGTTGCTAGGCCAGCCTCTCTGCAGTATTCCCCTCCCTACCGCCAGCAAGACTATGCTCTTCTCCCTCAAGCTCTTTTCCACCCCCACATCTGTACAAAATCCCCTGCTCTGATAGGAGAAGGCAGATTCAGCATTATTTACCCCACACAGAGATCTCCCAAGTCTTCATGAGTACTGCAGCCCTTTGTTCCCCTATGTTCTGTCTTCCAACCCACAGGCTTCTAGCTGTGCAGAGTAGCCATGCAAAGGCAGGTTTAGACTTTGGATAAGGACAGCATACCACAAAGCCATGGATGCCTCTCCCTTAGTAATCTATCACAAATCAACTGATGTTTATCCATGTTTAGGAGTGTGAAACAGCAGCTGTTTGTGCCATTGAGTTTTGTAAAGGCACCAAAAAACAGCACTGATGCAAAGTCTATTTTAAATCTTTTTTTAAAAAAAGGCTTTACAAGACATTAAGAACAGAAGGGTGATAATAGAAAAGTAGGCTATGTAGATCCAGACAGAAAAGTCTGGGAACATACAGAGCCAAGTGATGATCTTAGTGACACTTAAGTCAATGGCATTATCCCAGATTTACACAAGTACAAGTCAGAGCAATGTTTGTCTCAGTATAAATTTAAATATGTTCTTCTCTTAAAGTCTCAAGTACAGTCACAACACAGATGTGTATAGTTCCTTAAACAATTGTTTTAGGGGTCTCTGAAGGGTCATACCACTGAAAACCAAGACATACAACGGGGAAGATGTAATGCTTAGCTGATGCAGACAAAGGGCCAAATCTTGCCCTATTGGTACAGCCAGTGCATTCCCACTGCTTTCAGTGTGGTCGAGAGAGTGGAAGTCAGTGCTGAATCTGACTCATGGAGTTTAGGTATCCAAGGTCAGATATATGGCAGACCTATTAAAGCAACAGATTTGCCACACACTGCCTCTGCTAGCAACTTTTTTTGCTTCTTTGTTGCATTAACCTGGTCATCACTTCAGGTGTCCTTCATTGCTCACAGGATCAAGAAATACATTTTTAGATTAGCAAAAGGAATTATTTTAACTGATTCATCAACCTTAAAACTCTGCACACCTCAGTACATCCACCTCCACCCTACCAGAGAAACAGGTGGTCACATGGCAACCCTCAGCCTGGAACCAGAGAGAAAACTTCATTCAGAAATCAATGTCCACTGAAATAAAAAGTATATTGAAAATAATCCATTTTCTAGTCCTTGAATAATTCACATTTTTCCTGCCTAATATGATCATTCACATATATTATGGCAGTGCCCAAAATATGCCAGGTTCTGTACAAATAGCCAGATCCTCTGACCCAAGAAGCTTATGATTTAGAGATGAAAGACAAACCACACCAAAACAACCTATGTAATATTCAGGGTGGAGTTAGTCAATGTAGATCAGTCAAATTATAAAGAAGCATTCTGAACAGATGGGTATGGTACTTGTCATAAAGAGACCCTTGCTGAACCAATGTCTAGACAAGTCAAATAGTTTAGGTCCATTCCTTTAGGCTCCTTTAAAAATCCAGTTATAAGCTACTAGACACATGCCTTGCACAAGGAACTAAAGAGCAATTATCTCCTAGTACACCTCTACCCTGATATAACGCTGTCCTCGGGAGCCAAAAAACAACAAAACAAAAAATCTTACTGCGTTATATCGAACTTGCTTTGATCTGCCGGAGCGGACAGCCCCACCCCCCCGGAGCACTGCTTTACCACGTGATATCCGAATTCGTGTTATATCGGGTCGCGTTATATCGGGGTAGAGGTGTATACGCAAATAGGCAAACCTGTAACCAATATGAGCTCTTAATTCCTAGTGGCTTAAAGTGCCAAAGTCAAAACAATGCATTGAGCTATAATACATTAACTTTTTTAACTTGGGCATGTATCTGTGGAGAGAGTTGATCAGAAGTGATGGTTGCTTGTTAGAGTGTTGTGCTTCTTGGAGGATTTAAAAGCCTTCAGCATTGTTACGGTAGGAACAGATTGATTCTGCACACACAGCAGTGCCCTGCCCAATCTGAATGCTCTCAAAGCCCCACAGAAATAGATGTGGCCACCATTTTTTTAAAAAAAAAAAAATCCTGGAGAATGGCAAGCTCAGTGGAGTGAAGAGAACAATTGCTTGCTAAAAGGTTAGTAAATAGATAACTCTGCACTTAGCATAAAATTGCTTATAAATGGTTAACCCCATGTCCTCAGTTTCCCATACAATTAGACAGTAGCTAGTTAGGTCACTCTGCAGAAAAACCTTTTTCCAGAGCATCAGGGGGTCATTACTTCTGGAATCCACAGGCAGATAAATCCTATGGCACAGTTGGGCTTCTAGTACAGTCCCAGAGGACATCTCACTAAATCCCTTCTACTCTTCAGTCTTTTAACAACGCAAGAACAGCCATACTGGGTCAGACCAATGGCCCAACTAGCCCAGTATCCGGTCTTCCGACAGTGGTCAGTGCCAGATGCTTCAGAGGGAATGAGCATAACAGGGCAATTGAGTGATCCAACCCCTGTAATCCAGTCCCTGTTTCTGGCAGCCAGAGGTATAGGGATGCCCATAACATGGGATTGCATCCTTGACCATCTTGGCCAATAGTCATTGATGAACCTATCCTCCATGAATATAACTATTTAACCCAATTATATTGTTTGCCTTCACAACATCCCTGACAAGGAGTTCCACAGGTTTACTGTGCATTGTGTGAAATAGTATTTCCTTACGTTTGTTTTAAACTTGCTGCATATTAATTTCCATAGGGAGACCCTTAGTTCATATGTTACATGAAGGGGTAATGACACTTACCTATTCACTTTGTCACCATTCATATTATAGACCTCTACCACATTCCCCGTTAGTCATCTGTTTTCTAACCTGAAGAGTCCCAATCTTTTCAATCGCTTCTCATATGGAGGCTGTTCCAGATACCTAATCACTTGTGTTACCCTTCTCTGTAGTTTCTCCAATTCTAATACATCTTTCCTGAGAGGGGGTGACCAGAACTGTGTGCAGTATTCAAGGTGTGGGCATACCATGGATTTATGTAGGGGTATGATGATATTTTCTGTTATCTATTCCTTTCCCAATGGTTCCTAACTTGTTAGCTTTGACTGCTGCTGCACAGCAAACAGAGGTTTTCAGAGAACTATTTGTGATATTTCAAGACCTTTCTTGAATGGCAACAACTAATTTAGACCCATCATTTTGGATGTATAGTTGGGATTATATTTTCCAATGTGCATTTATCAATATTTTAAGTTCTGATGTTCATCACTTAAATATTGCTAAAGCCACAAAATAAAATGCCTACAAGTATCTCTTGGGATCACCACTTTTACAACCAGATTCACTTGCTCACTAAATGCAGACCTATGATCTCCCCCCATGCTTTGTTCCAGGAATTCCAAATATAATAAATGTCCCTCTGTTCCAATAGGATTTTTGCTGCTATTAGATTTAAACAAGTATCTTAACTGCCTGACTCCTCAGTTGCAAATAGCTTCTAGTCCAAGGCAGACACCTTAATAATGTATTGAGCCCTTCATTAGGCCTCTAGTCCAACTTCTGGCTAGTCATTTGGAGACCATAAACGGATGGTGGTTTCAGCAACCAGGAAAAAAGGAAAAGAGCTTCAGGCACTCATCTTTTCAGGCCTTTCCTCAGTACTTGTTTTATTGTCCACAAAACAATCACAAATAAAAATAAAAAAAATAAAAAACTCCAAATCAACTGAAACACATTGGGCAATAATTCCCACAGGCTTTCCCCTCTCTAACCAGTCAACCTTCCCCATTGGGGTATTTTCCCCTTTTAGCTATACTCTGCTCAAGATGCCACATGATAGACAAGGACCTATAATCTCTTTACAAACTGTAGTCCCCTTGCCTTGTTACAGACATTCTATGCAAGACAGCCCCAGCATAGGAAGTACTAGATATACATATAGCCAAAGTGACCCAGAGTACTTGGAGACACTCGGATCATCATGAATGTTGACATCTTGACAGGGAAGGATCACTAGTTTTCCTCTTACAAGCGGAGTCAAGAATAAGCATATACTACGCCTACTCCTAAACATATACCTGCTAATACTTGGTTATGTCTATATGCGGCAATATCCACATTCCATTCACAGTAAATTCCATCTCTAATGGGTGCACATGTACAGCACTTAAAAGGTCTGAAAGCTTGAGATCTTCTTGTTAAGTTCACAGCTTAGCATTTGGAAGCATTATAGGAAATCTTTCCTCCTCCCTACTTTTGACCCTTTGAAAAAAATTCATATACTTAGTATCATATGTAGAGTGATAGATGGAACTGCTTCCCCCCCCCCCCCCTCGTTTGCCTGCCATTCCTAAAACCAATGACATTATTAACCTTTGTTTTCCAGCATCTAATAAAACTGTTTTGCTTGTGACATCCCAGAATAAATGCATCCTGGAATATTCTGTTTGGAGTTAAGGTATGCAAGAAGGAAAAATAATGATATAAATGATAAATGGAATAAAGATTTTAGGGAAATTTTATTGTATTTAATTAATCTACCATTTTTACTAAGTTGCTTTCAAGTGAAATGGCTTTTTACCAACTCCTTTTGAAAAGGTTAGAAGGGTATTCCCTGAGCTACAATCATTAGCATATAGATGTCTCTAAGTGTTAATTTCTGTTTTCATTGAATGAATGTAATTTAAAATGAGGCCCTTTCAAATCAGTTAACTTTGGCCATTTGAAAAAGATAAGAAAAACGGACTCAAGCATGAACCCCAGCAAAACCTGCTTCTTAAGGATAAATATGTCACTATTTAAGAGTCTTCATTGCTGCATGTGTTAGATTTCAGGAATCTTATGGAGAAGGGTGGGTACTAGGATTAGAGTCCTATTGCTAGGTGATGGAATCCATTAATAGGGTTAACAATAACAAAAAAGAGGGGTTATTTTTCAGTTCATTTTTTAAAAGAAAGTTGAAAACCAGCCTAGAAATTAGAGCTATGGCAATTAGTTTTATACCTACAGCAAAACCCATTGAAATTTTTCCTTTTCAGTTTCATGTAATAAAGGGAGAATAATTTAGAGCCTGATCCAGCTCCTAGTGAAATTAATGGCACAGCAGCCATTGACTTCAGAGGGATCAGAACAAGGCATATTTTTAGGTTTTAGTTTTAAACTATTTAATATATGTGTAGTGTGAAATGCCATAGGCCCTTTCAAACACTTGTGCAACAAAGCATGAACCACATCATGCTCCTTAACAGAAAGATTCTATTCAGCCTGTGTGTCCATTGGACATACACGTGCATATATAAATGGTAAATATTTATACAAACTGTATATATTTATTAGATGCAACATGCATACCCTGCCTATAGTTAAGGTCACCTGACACTTCCTATTTTAAGTTGCTTATATCTTTGACAAAGGTCAACCATTTGGGCTAATCCTTTCCATGCTGAATTATTTGGGAAGTGATTTGGCTGTTGCGGAAAGTAAGATTAGGAAAAAGATGTTGTTTTGCCCATGATAAAAATAGTCTTACCACTGTTTTAGAAGTTTAGTGTCTACATGCTTTCGAGTGGGAACTTGAAATTTAGCAGATGGGTCGCCCTGATGTCAGGGAGATGCCTTTTGCATCTCCAGCAAAATTCACCTGATTTTAGCCAAGTTCTAAGTTTTCAAAATAGTCTCATTTTTCATATGCTCAGTTAAGCTTTTTAGAGTTTGGCAATCAAAATTCTCTGAAGATTTGGTCTGCAATGAGCATGCTCAAGCCCAGGTGAGAGAATAACTTTTCCTGTAAATTTTGCTCCTGGCAGCAGAAAGCAACTGAGGTTCTAAACACAAGAACTGAGGTCAAGGAAACTACCTCCTTGCTCTCAGTGCTTCTGCTGGTGACCAGGCAGCATGAAGGGGAAACAGGATGTAGTCTGACTCGAACACGGGGGCGGGGGGGTGCGGAAGGAGAAGAGAGACATGGTGCAGGAGCTGGAAGATGAGGGAGGGCGTATCAGGATCTGGAAGGGGTGGGCTGAAGGAGAGAAGGACAAAGACAGAAGCCAATGGTGGAGGGGGTAGACAGGAACAGAGGGGGAGAGTAAGTTAAGGTGTGGATTGGGGGGGGGGAGAGAGGGGGGACAGAAAATGCAACCCGAGAGAGGGAAACAGGCAGGGGGTACAAGGCAAAATACTGAAGTATACTCCCCATCTTGAATCTGAAATTGAACCCTGGAATTCCAAGTCTCTATCTTCCTCTGCTGTCAGCAAATGAGACCAACTGGCAAAGCGCGTCTCATATTCCCTTCTACTGTCTAGCCCACACAGAAAACAGCCTACTACTGCTACCAGCTACTCTATTAGCTCTAGTGGTAGAGACCTGATCTGAAGATCAAAAGATCTGAAACTTGCTGATGACCTAAAGTCAGGGTCAATATGCCACATGATAAAAATTCTGTTTTCTCTGGGGGGTTTCCACAGTTAGCCTAAATAAAACTGAAGTACTGTACCAACCTATACCAGGGAATGCACAGGTCTACCCAATTATGATCAACAATGCTCTTCTCAAGTCCATACAGAAGTTTTTCTACCTATGGAGTGGCATTCTGGGACTGCCTACAACCGATTAGGAGATTACCTATCCCATAGCCAAGGCCAGCTGTGCATTTGGAATGCTGTCACACTGCCTAGGGAACAACAGGGCAGTCAAAATAAGCACTAAGCTAAATGTATGTTGGGTAATGCTCCTATATGACTGAGACATGGACAACATGCCACCACCACATTAGGGAACGATCAGTTCCATATGCGGTCTTTGGTCTGTTTGCAGGGACAAAATTCCCTATATTGAAGTCCTTAATCATTGGCAGAAGTCTGGCATCCAAAGCCTGCTTATAAAAGCTCAGACGCATTGTCTGGGCATCTCATCCATATGGCCAACTTGAAATATGCAAGGCCATATTTTACGGCTAGCTAAAGCAAGGCACCTGTTCTCATGGTGGCCAGTACAAAGACAAGTCAAATTTGAAAACATGGCAGGTTAACCCCAGCAAGTGGGAAACAGCCCACAAACAGAGCAAGGTGGTGGCAGATCTGTCGTGTTGCCATTAACTGCTTTTGAAGCAAGACAATCTTATGTGAAAACAAACTGCACAAAGTAAGGATACAACAGTCTAGAATAGCCATTGACAAGCCTGTCTGTCCTATATGTAATGATTTGAGATTCTCTCATTAGGTGAACATGTATATGCAAGATCAGACCATAGTGTTTTGCTGAATCCTAGTATGTTGACCTCAGCTTGAGACTGCAGCATAATCTTGTAGTAAACTAACAAAATAGTGCACATCTACAGGTCATTCTCCCCCCACCCCACCCTTGTTTAAAATTAACAACTTTGAGGAAAGAGTTTAGTGTGCACTTCTTATTCCAACCTCAAATCAGTCTTCCCCAATGCAAAAAAAAAAAAAAAAAATTAAAAGCAGAGGGAAGCAATACGTTTTGTAGAAATTTGTATTTAAATGTCAGATGAAAGGTGTGCAATTTTCTTCACCAACAAAATTTTTGTTAAAAAAACAAAACCACCACACCCCCTGGCTGGCACTCCCCTCCGACACACTGCACATGCAGAATCCCTGTGCTCTGCTCCCAATGTGTATATTCTTTAGAAACGCAGATAATCAAAAAAGAGCCACAAGGGACACAAAGTAATAACATTAACTAATGCCACACAGTAATGTTTATTTAACAAATCGGTGTTGCACGCCTGACATTTCCCCTGGTATCAATTTATTTTATTTTGCTTTTCTCTGATAGCAGCACAAATGCATTTAAAATGTAAACTTATTTTACACATACCAAAGTGTATACACAACATAAAAACATATACATCTTTTTAATGTCTTGTGGGAATACACACTAGAGATGTGCAGAAAGCCCAGTGGCCAAAGTAAACAATCTAGATTATGGAAAATGTTCATTTTTAGCTGTTCTAATAGCTACTACAACTGCATCCATCATTGCACAGTATATCACTGCATTGTGTTAGATATAAGTGTTGCAAAAGGACGCTGTACATCAGGGTCCAATAGGAAATGAAATTTGCGAAGGGAAGAGGAGGGGGATGAGAGAAGTCTACCCAGTCCATTGGCAGTTTGGGGAGTTTACACTTGGCAATTTTTAGAAGTAATTAAAAGTACCCAATCGAGTCTCTGAACAAAAACAGGACACTCTTCTCCTGCCAAACTCCTTATTCATAACATCCATTGCCATCATTATAACCCTTAGTTTTCAATCCCCTCGTCTCATCTGCCTTAATTTTCAGCATCAATTCTTTTCTTCATTTAGAAAGCCAACCCAGCCAACTGGCCTCCATTTAAATAAAAGAATAAATGATTTCCCCCCCTCTTGTTTTGCCATCTTTGTTGCCCACTGCCCAAGACATCCTTCTGTTGCTGCCTTCCCCAGTTCACTAAATCATTACATAGATATGAAAGCACAGATTTTATAATTTAAGAAGTGTATGGTTTAGAGTCCTATGGACAATGACCAGAGTAATCATCCCATATCCCCTCTCATTCAGCTGCTAACTGCCCTAAGGTATCTCCCATAATTCTTTTGCTCGCAGTATGAAGTGGCACGACCTCACCCCCCCACATTAACAGGAAAGATTATCCTTTCCACAAACCATTGCTCTTCTCCTTTCCAGCACAGCAATACCCCTGGCAGTTTCACTTACTGTCACCAAACTAGCTGCTGCCAAGCTAATACAATGCCCAACTACCTACATCACCCTCATTTATAATTTAGATCTGTTTGTTTCCATGGAAGGGGAGGAAAAAAAACACAATCAACCTACTTTTCCACTTCTAACAGGGATTAGGGACCTTCTGGTGTATGAAAAATTCTGGTCAGAGGTTCTGTAGCAGCTAAAAATGCACATTTGCTGTAACCTAGATGGTTTAGTATCAGAGGGGTAGCCGTGTTAGTCTGAATCTGTAAAAAGCAACAGAGGGTCCTGTGGCACCTTTAGACTAACAGAAGTCTTGGGAGCATGTGCCAGCAATGCCTCTCTGCTATGTACATTGGCCAAACTGGACAGTCACTACGCAAGAGGATAAATGGACACAAGTCAGATATCAGGAATGGCAATATACAAAAACCTGTAGGAGAACACTTCAGCCTCCCTGGCCACACAATAGCAGATGTAAAGGTAGCCATCTTACAGCAAAAAGACTTCAGGACCAGACTCCAAAGAGAAACTGCTGAGCTCCAGTTCATTTGCAAATTTGACACCATCAGATCAGGATTAAACAAAGACTGTGAATGGCTATCCAACTACAGAAGCAGTTTCTCCTCCCTTGGTGTTCACACCTCAACTGCTAGCAGAGCACCTCACCCTCCCTGATTGAACTAACCTCGTTATCTCCATACTGATTTATACCTGCCTCTGGAGATTTCCATTACTTGCATCTGAAGAAGTGAGGTTCTTACCCACGAAAGCTTATGCTCCCAATACTTCTGTTAGTCTTAAAGGTGCCACAGGACCCTCTGTTGCTAGATGGTTTACTTTGGTCATTGGCCTTTTGGAACATCTCCAGTGTGTATTTCCACAAGATATTAAAAATAATATCTATGTTTATTATATTGATTATACACCTTGGGAGGTGTAAAATAAGAGAAATGTGTCAAACTTACAGAATTGGGCTTTGAATCCAGTGAGGACACCGTCCTGATGAATTGCATGCAGTTCCATATGGACCCTGTGATGCTGTAGGATTGAAGATTACCATTTGCATCATTGTTGCTACCACTATTATACAATTGCAACAAATATTATGCAAAATGTATCATGTAAGGTCTCAATGGAAAAATTACAATCTGTCCAGTATATGTATCCTGTTAATATGCATCTCTCATCTTTGTATCTGAAGTTTTGAATATTGGTTGTGTACTTATCTCTCAAACAAGTGGTGTGTTCCTTGGCAACACCTCAAACAGATTTACCTCAGGAATAGACAGCTGTGTGTTGATGGCCCATTGAGACCACTCATCCCACCCAGTAGGCTTTTCCTGTGGATGCCTCAAAGCCTGGAGTCACTGGCCACCCCTGTGATTCAGGAACATACTACTGTTGCTGACATAGAAGGATCCAGAATGGTCTGCTACCATATGGCATGTGTTGTACTTTGCCCAGCTGCCTACTAAAGAGGGGGGAAACTATTCTCTCATGGTTTTTGTCCTTGAGAACATACTGTACATCATTCAAAGAACATATATGCTACCATATACAATGGATCATTTAAAATCTCATTTCAATTTGGGTCAATGAAGTTATATCATCAGTTATAACTGTTTAGTTTGTCTGGTACCAGATACACATGTTAAAAATGTTATGCACACAAATTCCATAACTTTGAAATTTTAGTTTAATGAAGACTTTCAGCAAGTCTAGAAAATTCATTGTATTACATAGTGCAAGGATTGTCTAGTAACAAGTTTCTGCTAGCACATGGTCAAATGCCACAATCTCGGCTCCTATTATGTAGTATGTTCATATTCTAGGTCATTTTGCACTTGCCAATTTAAAAAGATTACACTAATTTGATCTGATGCCCTCACCTAATGCCATGGCATTGCCTCAGTAGGATTCTCTTCCCTCCTGAAACCTCTGTGAAAGACACCGAGCCCTACTAATGGCTTATTGAAGTCACAGATTCTGAGACGTTGTGACTTCAGCAGGGGCCAGTGTGGCTGATCCCAGGGCCAGCTGCTCAGGTAGCCCCTGGGACAGCCACACCAGCCGCTGCTCTGGCAGTCTCGGGACAGACGGAGCAGCTGCAATCCATGGCCCCCGGCAGCTAGTGACACTGCCCCCCACCCCCCCACCCACAGCAGAGCACGCCCCCTCCCCAAGATTTAATCACAGATGTTTATAGTACAAGTTATGGACAGGTCACAGGCTGTGAATTTTTGTTTATTGCCGGTGACCGGTCCATGACTGCTACTAAAAATTTCCCATGACTAAATCGTAGCCTTAGCTATCAAAGATGAACCCATACATTGAAATGCCTCATCTTAGAAAGGATTTAAAAAAAAAAAAAAAAGGAGCACACACCTTTCCAAGTCAACTACTACATACTTTCACCAGTGTAGCATGATTTATTTGGTTCATCGTGCTGTATTTGTCAAACTCTGCTCTTTTTGCTTCCCCCACAACAGAGCCCTCCGATGTAAAATTGCTGGAGTTGCTGCTTCTGTGGATGAAAAGAACTTTCCAGTCTTACATAAGCTTATTCCTGTTGCCAACTATCTAGGTTGTTATACCATCATTGTAATGAGTGTATCTGGAGGTCTTTATCATTTCCGCCCTCCCCCCCCCCCCCCCAAAAAAAAAACACCTCACCCAGACCTCTTAATTGCTGGAATGAGAGTGGATTTACTGAGCCAATTATAAACATACTTGTTTACTTTCCCCTCCATAGTAGTGTTAGCACTGGACTAAAATACATTTTATTAAAGTCACTCCATTCCCCTCTCTGCTACAGACATTATGCTAGTCTGCCCATCCAAAGACCATCAGCCCACATTCCTAGATCAACTGAGGTGGCATCTTACTGCTAGGGATATACTCTAAGGACTGACCACACTGATTCCACAGTACATTCAGCAGTTGCTGGACCAAGAGTTCATCTGTGACAAAATACTTTTATTAGGCAGTTTACTGCCTTCTCCTGGGTGGCCTGTTGGATCAGTTCAAATGTGTGATGTCATCCAGTGGATAAAGCATCTAGAACATACCAAAACCAGATTTTGCCCTTTGAGAGAGTAATAAGTTTCCTGGGTTTCCACTAACTGTAGATGCACCCCCTGGCTACATATACATTTTTTGGCTTGGATACATAAATTTTTTTAAAAAATTTAACCCACTTCAATTTGTTATTCTTTGTTTTATAACTCTTATGTAGGCCGTTAGGACAGTAGAGAAGAGGGCATTACACGATGCAAGATTAAAGGAAGAGTCTAAATATACAGAAAAATATAAATGCCTTTGTACTAGATCTAGTCTGGAATTGTTCAACACAACATGGTTTTGATAAATCAGCATTTTCCAGAGAAACCAAGAGTTTCCACAGAAATCCATCAGTTTCAACAAAACCTTCTAAAGGGCAGGAAGGAGTTTGAGCAAAGCAGGGAGGGGAGTAGGGAGAGATGACATGGAAACATTCATTCACATATCCCATATAAAACAAAAAATGTCAAATATTAAGATTACCTTTTGTGTGTATATTGTAACGAGTCAGACCCTAAGCAACCCTTACACATGGATCACCAAGGCATCACCACCAAGTTAAATTTTGACACCTTTCAGTTTTAGGTTAAGTCAGTTAATAAAAAGTATAGTCCATCTGCAGCACTCAAAACAGACCCAGCCCATGACACCCCTCATCCCCTGCTACTCTGTCCTTGTCAGATTTCAAAACAAGGAGCTTGGCCTAACCCAGTAAGAGATGGGCCAGACAGGAACCAGGCTGTATGTGAGCACTGTATCTCACTCCCAAAACAAAATCGGGGCTTGAAGAAAACCAGTCCCAAACAGCTGAAGAGCTGCTGTTTTAAAAAAAGGCAAACAGACAATGGAGAGGAAAAAAATGAAACCTCTTATCTGAGGCCTGTGACAGACCCAGACCAGTGGGGTACAGGAGTCTGGTAGAGGGCAAATATACTGGTCACTGGATGAGTAGTTTTCTGTTCCCTGAGTGACCAGAGCAGGGGCTGCACTAGAGTAATCAGGAACCTGCTAGAACCAGTTAAGGCAGGCAGGCTAATTAGAACACCTGGAGCCAATTAAGAAGAAGCTGCTAGAATCAATTAAGGCAGGCTAATCAGGGCACCTGGGTTTCAAAAGGAGCTCACTTCAGTTTGTGGCATGAGTATGAGGAGCTGGGAGCAAGAGGTGCAAGGAGCTGAGAGTGAGTGCTGCTGCTGGAGGATTGAGGAGCACAAGTGTTATCAGACACCAGGAGGAAGGTCCTGTGGTGAGAATAAGGAAGGTGTTTGGAGGAGGCCATGGGGAAGTAGCCCAGGGAGTTGTAGCTGTCATGCAGCTGTTACAGGAGGCACTATAGACAGCTGCAGTCCACAGGGCCCTGGGCTGGAACCCGGAGTAGAGGGCAGGCCTGGGTTCCCCCCAAACCTCCCAATTGACCTGGACTGTGGGTTCTTCCAGAGGGGAAGGTCTCTGGGCTGTTCCCCAATCCACATGGTGAATCTCTGAGGCAAGAAAATCCACCAATAAGCGCAGGACCCACCAAGATAGAGGAGGAACTTTGTCACAGGCCAAACAGAATGCCACACATACCATAGAGCTACTTCTTGCTCATGGCTAGCAAAGGAACAGCTACCTGACCCTTCCAAGACAACCACTTCCCCAGCTGCACACAACTCCTGTCCACCAGAGGGGAGGTTACTAGTGAAAGGAGCACAGAATTCCCCAGAGAAGAAGAGTCTCTGCAGATCCTCAGCATGCTGCTGAGGGAGCACTGCCTGAAAAATCAGAAAGGACCTTTATATAAAAAAAAAACAACACAACCCACAAACACCACACACACAAGATTGCAATCTGAGCAGACAGGGTTGCTGCCAGCTTCCATCCCCACCAACTATGAGCAATCAGGTGGGACTGCTTGATCAACCCAGCCTGGTTAAACAGCAGAAAACAAGTTCATGGAGAGCCTCAAAGTAGCTCTTCCAAGAGCCATGGACTAGAAAACACTTGGTCTGGCTGAATACTTTGCAGGAGTCCCCAGGTATTGAAAATGCCATTGTAGAACGGTGGTAGAACCCTTTTATAGAAAACCCCATTGTAAAACCCTTCTGCCAGATGTAGTCAGCAACAATAAGGGCCAAGTTCAATATCTAGGGGTTCCTCCTAAAAGAACTGGCTTGAGTCCCCAGTAATCTGGGAAGACTCATCACCCTGGGTGCCCCTAAGGATATGTCTACACTGTAATTAGATACCCACAGCTGGCCTGTACCAGATGACTTGGGCTCATAGGGCTTGGGCTAAGGAGCTGTTTAATTGCAGTGTAGACATTAGGGCTTGGACTGAAGCCTGGGGGTCTAGTACCCTGCAAGGTGGGAGGGTTCCAGAGCTCAGGCTGCAACCTGAGCCCACATGTCTACACTGCAGATAAATAGCCCCCTTAGCCCAAGTCAACTGGGCTATACTTCTCCACCCACAAGCACGGAGTCTGCATATAATAAAAGAAAAAACTTATTGGAAAGGGAACCCAGAATTAATTTGGGAACCACCACTACATGTGCCATATTCAAAAGAAGGAAACCATAAGCCAAAAACCACCCCACAGTATTTTGGGCAACATCCTTTGCCCAAGTTCCTCATCTTGGGGTTAAGAAAATCCAAAAAGTGTCTCTTTAACACACCAATCCCCTCTCCCTCCATTGCACCCACTCACAATTGGTTGTCCTTAGTGAGCAAAGTCCCAGAGTTGCATTCATATAAGTCCACCTCCAACCCTAAAAAAAAACCACCAAAGAAAAAAAGGGGGGTGGAACAATGCTGCCTCTGCAACTACCTCACTGCTGCTGTTTCTGCCTCTGCGGTCCTCTTGCTGCCACTTCTGCAGTGCTGCATTCAGAGGTTCCCCCACTTAGCCCAACTCTTACTAATTCCACCTTTTAGTGATTTCACTGTGTAGTGGGGGAAGCTCTGTGTTGCTGCCTCGGTCATCTTGCACTGCAACACTGCCCCCATACAAGGCCCAAGCCTTAGCCCCTAGACCTGCTCATCAGTGATTTCAGCTCTAGTAATCACGGAACAAAAGCAAGGATGCTCAACTGAGTCCAATCATCTCTGTTTTTAAAGTATTGATGTGCAGAGGGTCAAATTGTGTCTAGTACTCTTTAGAGTCCACACCATCAGGTAGGCATATCTGTGCCCTGTCCCTCTCAGCTTCAATGGGATTTGGCATTCCTACTGCCTTCTTAACAAGGGAGATTCAATTTAGGGTGACACCTTTAATCAGGCAAACTAAGTATAGCTCTGCTGCCCTCAACTCATACAATAAGGATAACAGTTCGTTACCTGTGCATTCAATATTAAAGTGAATTATAACCCAAAACCAGCCAAAATTGACCATTTTGGCAAAGCAGGTCTGCCTGCTGAACGCTCAGAGAAAGTAAGTTTGTCTATGCCAATATGATTTGCTCTCTAAGTCTTTTGCCCCAGTGCATCACTAGATGTCAGGGGAGAGCTCATTCAGACCCCACATACATCAGCAGACCTAGGCTCTTTAAGTGACCAGGTGCGAGCAGAAACAAATGAGAGTCAAAGCATGATGGGGGAGGGGAGAGGGAGAGAATGAGGGGAGTCTGAGTACAGCAGCTGCTGGACAGAACAAAGGTGAAAAGCTACCACATTATTGATCAGGTTGATGAGACCCTACAACCCCCCCCAAAATTTAACAGCAACAGCAGCAAAGCAGGGTCCAGACAATGGTAACTGTTCCAAAAAAAGTGGTTGATGGGCCTCTCATCCAGGAGCCCCCGTGGAGATCCAGACACACCAACTAGTGCAACAACATTGAGGCCACAAGGCAATCCAAAGCCATCCCCGGAAAGGAAGTCACGGAAGAAGCCAATGCCATTTCTGCAGCAGGCCCTGCACCCCCTCCCAGTTCTTTAACATCTATTGTTCAGCTCCCCACCCCCCAAAAACCCAACATTAATCCCAGAGATGCCTGGGATGGGGGTACACTCACCCTTGGAGCACCCTCTTCCATCTGTGTGTAACATTGCGGGTATCCTCTGCACCAGCACCGCCTCACCAGGTCTTCCATAGCTCAGCTCTCTGCCCAAGACATATAAAGTTCAAACCCCTTCCAGGGCAACTAAAAAGTCCAAATGAAAATCCAGGTAAATCCAATTACTTTTTCTGCCCTCCTTGGACAGTCTCTGTTTCCACTTACAAACCCTATCTCAGGGATTCCTCCCACAGGAACCTACACTACTGCCTGTAGGTTTCTCTCCATAGGAGAGTCTTGCCTCCTCTGCAGTCTCTCCCTGTATCTTGCCCCCTTTCCCAGGGCTTGCCACAGGGATCAGTTCTGCCCATGTGGTCTTCTTCCTCAGTCTGCCTACCCCCAGCTCCTTCCCAGAGAGGAGAGACTCTCTACTCTCTCTCTGATGGGTCTTCTCCCTCAACTGAGCTCAGCTCTGTTTATGTAGTCTTCTGCAGCTGAGATCAGTCACTAACTCCACTTCACCCAGATGGGATTACTAATTGCCCCAGCGTGGCTAGATCAGGAGCTAGTCTGAGGGGTTACTGCTAGGTCATGGGCCAGACTGAGCCCAGCTTGCCTTAAAGGGCCAGCCAGCCTGTAACAGTGCCCCATTGCAATTGCTGGGGCAACAGTAGGGGACTACTGCACAAGAACCCAGTAAAATCAAATTACTCTTAGTCCAATTGATTTGGGAAGAGAATGCCTGTTTGTATACTCACAAACAGAGGCAAAGTGCCTGCACATCACCCTCAGACGTGATAAAAGTGGAGATGTCATCTGCACAGGTCAATAGACAGACTGGGAAAGCATCCAGCATCCATGGCACAGAGAGGCTGGTCACTTGGCTCCAGGCTCAGGGCATAGAACACCCCAGGCAGACGGCATTCCTGATAAATGCCTTTGCATACTGGGAAGTAGCGGCTAAGACCCCCATTAATCTTTAAAACACTAAAAATGGTATGCTACAATAAAAAAAAATATGATGTAAACACTGGCCCAATCCCAAGTGCTTTTCAATTTTTAAAAAGATAGCTTTTGACAGAGTTCACCGTGGCTTTTGCCTGGTCCACTGAAATAAACCCCACATGCAGATTAAAAAGTTTTCTTATAGTAAAAATACCACAAATTAAAAACAAGTTATCAAAAATACAGCAGTTTAGGGATACAATATGTTTGATTAAGGTGCATCAAAGAGTCCATCTGCCTATTTGCTAAAACCCCAGATAGGATTTTATAACCAGAACAGAGAAGGGAAACAGGTCTCATTTCCCTAAATCATAAAGGTCCCCTTTCTTTGGCAGCAGGGGTAATTAGTGACCCGTGACATGTGAGGGGCACCTTCTTCTCCTGGACACAGTTCAACACTACCAGGAAAATATCAGAACCAATAAGATTCCAAAAGTGTTTATAATATTCAGAGGGCTGTCTATTGAAACCTGGGGTATTACCCATAGAGAGCTGCAGGACTGCAAGAGAGCTCCTACAAAGAGAGGTGCATTCAGATACCACATCTCCTTGCCACTCAGACTGGGCAACGCCTGGTACAGCTCATCCATTACCTGGACATCACAGGCTTCAGGCAAATACAAAACTGTAAAAGGAAATAGCTGCTCTCCAGATCTCTGCAGTGTCAGTCATCAGATGACCACCAGGTAGCCGAGACTGTGAATCTTCTGGTGATCCATAAGTCTTTTTCTCTAAACCAAAAATAAATAAATAAAACCTTGTGGGAACATCGGTGTCATGCAGCTGGATGAAACAGGCCCAAATCAGGACTCCCTACACTTTCCCCTTCAGTAAGCACCCCAGAAGCTGGTACTTCTCTCACACTACTTGTCTGACTATAATTATGTCTCTCCCTGTTCCTGTACATGCTTCCTACTGACACTTTAATGCTAAACTGATGCAGAACTTGAATTTCACCCAGGCTGAGTTCTGGTAGCATTGGCAGCCGCAGAAGAAGTCCTTGTGTGAGTCCCTGAGAGAGTGGTGGGAAAAGCCCAGTACACCACAGAGAAGAGAGAAACAATGGAAAGTGGGGTATCTGGAGAGACATGAGCCAAGGGGAAGTCAATATGCCCTGAACCGTCCCTGAATGCTTCCTCAGCAACTTCCTGAGAGAAAAATGTTTCCTGCAATTGATAGAGGTGTCTCTCAAAATAAGAGCAGCTAAATGGGCAAAGCACAGCAAATCAGGGAAACAGGCCTCAACCTCAACTCACTGCTCCACTTTAGTGCTACCTAAGAAATCACTGATCTCGTGCAAACTTTGCCCACCCTCCTGTTGAGCTAACTGGCTGGGACATCAGGGACCAGCAAGGACTCAGAGGTCATCATCATCCTCTTCTTCACCTTCAGATTCCACAAGCTCAGAAGAGCATTGGGCTACTGCTACAGCACCCCCATCACTCACAAGGGAGATGCACTCCGTGGGAGTGGCTGACGTCTCTCTCCTCTCAGGAGTGGCAGGCACGATGGCATGTACAATCAGGGGCCTGAAGGATCGCTATGCCAGGCATGGAGCCATCACCCAGAGCCATGTTATCTTGTTCCACAGGGGCCTGTAAGGCTCCACCCACAGCCACGGCTGACACCTCAGAGGCCTCCAAATGTTTGGCCTTTTTAATAACAGCCCCAGGCAGATCTGTTTCACTAGTCTGCTTCTCACCACCATCTCCAGCAACTGTCTCCACTTGCTCTATGAGGAGGTGCTCTTCAGACTCTAGGACTCATTTCTGTTTGAGCACAGGTGATGGGGCCATAGTAGAGGACTGTCCCCTGAACAGCAGCAGACCATCTAGGGAGAGGAGGGAGAGCAGATCCAAGTTGTGCAGAGAGAAGCTTTGTCTTCTGCTGGCCCTATGATGTCCCTTCCCCCTTACTCCAGAGCCAGTGGTACATGGACATGATTCCCTCAGGTGACCAGGTTCACCACACAAGAAACATTTCACACTCTCAGTGGTGGCAAACACTGTATAATCTGTCCCATCTCCAGGGCTGCTTAGGGTCATTTAAAACCACATAAACCTGGTGTTGGGAATAACGTCATACCTTATGTCTGGGCTCTTACACGCTATCAGGATCATCCAAACAGGAGAAACTATCTTCCCATAGCAGGAGAGATCAGACACGAGGGTCTCATTGCAAAGGAAAGGAGGGACTGGGAAAAACTGTTTTAATTACAGGCGTAAACAAAGGGAAAACTGCAACAAAAGACTCCTGACCCAGAGCCCTGCCAGGACCAAACAATTCACAAACTGCTTCTGGGTCACGAAGATCACTATAGATTTGCTTGAGAGGCAGATTTTATGTTGGCACAGCCAATAACCTCACCTACACTCAGCAATAGGTCCTCCACAGAACAGGATACGCAGGCACACATCAAATCCCATATCTGTGGGTGAGAGTGCTAAACCCATCTGAAATGGACCTCTGAATGAGTCCCCTGTGTCCTGCATAGGTAAAAAGCAGGGGGAAGGGAAACACCACCACCCCTAAAAAAAAACAAACCAGTAACAAAGCAAAACCAAACTAACAGAAAGACAGCTTGTGCACACAGCACATACCAAACACAGCCTCACTCTCAGAAACTGCCACAATCCCCAGAATAGCCAATAGCCCAGTGGTTAGGGCACTCACCTGGGATAAGAGAAGCCAAGTTCAAGTCCTTGATCCAAATCAAGTAGAACAGAGACTTGAACCTGGATTTCCTACATCTGAGGTGACTACCCTGAGGTAATCACAGGGCTATCAATGGGGGCTTGTGTAGTTTTTGTTGTTGTTTGTTTTTTAGCTCTTTCTCTCTCTCCCCTCCCTCCAGGGAAATCCAGTGAGACAAATTGTTTATTCATCCACCTGCTCTGCCACTGAGGACTTGGGGGGAAACTGGATCTCTGTTTGTCTGGAACCTGAAGAGACATTTTCTCTCAATGGCTGTGAAGGTGGATGAAGGCTGCAGCAGGATGAAGGTCTCCAATCGTTGGCTTGCCATTGGATTATGATCCTCATCCTGTCTAATACCTTGTGGACACTGATGTGCAACGGTGTCTCCACGTTAAATGAATTCATGCATAGGCATCTTCCATATTCATATCCAAGTCCTGTAGTGATTGGCAAATAGTGACAGGCACAGGACAGTGATGACAGGAAGCTCTTAGTCATGGATTGGCATGCAGGTGGTTGCTGTCAGATGGTTGTTTTTGCGTTTGGACAGAGGCAGGAGTGCAACTCGACAACTACAACTGTGACTGAGCAGCCCTTGTTAGGATCCACTCTGCTCACCCTGCACATGGAGGGGGCTAGAAAAGGTACCCTAAATGTAGTCTGTCTCACCTCCCCCAGACTGGATAACCACATCCAGAGGGATCAACTTACTGCAGTCAAAACTGAACAATGAAATTTGGAACCTGGATCATTCAAACCCTGATGGACCACCCGAAAAGTAACCAGCACATGAAGTCATGGGAAACCCAAGCCCTCAACGACCAAAATGGAAAAGGACCTTGTGGCTAGGATCCCAGTATTTCGAGATCCAATGTAGACAACAGGAAATGGAGAAACAGAAAAGGAGGAAAGAACACACTGCAGTCCGACTCAACAATCCAGATCCTCCCCTTCCATTGAGAAATGACTGTCTCAATTGTGACAAGATCTGTGGATCCTGGATCAGTCTCATTAGTCACCTGCAGATCCACCAGTGATAACTGGCTATCATTTTATGGAAGACAATCATCCTCAAACGCCGAGGGATTGCCTACGACTTAGGAAATCAGGATAACTACTGTTGAGTCACTTATTTTATATATGAAATATACTCCCATTATTTTTCCACTGCTCATAAATCACATTCACAATATATTATGAGGGAAATTAAAATCTGTTTGAAGCCCCTAATTGGAAATAAAGAAGTATTTTGCACAAACAGATTCTCTTTAACCAGATGGTTTACATTGGTATTCACTAATAAAAAGCCTGGTTAAGGAGCTTATGTTCAGTTACTTTGAAAGATGCCAAGAACTGTACAATTATGCCAGCAATTAATCTCATTCGGATGAGTCTCTCTGTCAATTTCCTCCTGGTATTCAACAGCTATTACAGCATATTTGGTTTCATGCTGATTTGATGTCCACCTCACAGCACAGAAGATCTTTCATCAGCAAAACTGTTTTTTAGCTTGATGGGACACGTTTTTAATGCAAATTTAGCAACATTTTGGGCACATTATCATTATTTTAGCATAAAATCCTATAGTATTTGTGCTACATTTTTACCTCAGTCCTTGATCTATAAATATCACAGCACTAGTAGAGTATATACTGTATTGTTCATCAGAATTTTTTTGGTCCTTAATTTCTTAAACTATAACTATGTTTGCTACTGAATTTTGTTGACATGTTAGTCTGTACAAAGGCACTTTTCCATTGGCATGTTATTGACCCATTTTATCAGCTAGGAGTCAATCATGTGAATTTCACCAGTACCTGTTAGACGCTGCTTGCTCTTTGGCATAATACAACCTTTCAGATATATCCACTCAACCAAATACATTTAATACCAAAATAATTTAAATTCAACTTGAACCCAAGTTGCCACATAATATCAAACTCATGTATTAGCCCCATAGATTTGCATGTTATATTTTTCATAGCATGGAAAAATGTGTGTATGCGGGTTAGAGGTTTTTCAGATTTACAAACCCCCAACATTTTAATGCTGAAAAAACACCCAATCACCCTCATGCATGAGTTAAAAGAAAACTGCTGCATAGGCTGTGCATAGGGTGAATATTCAGATTTGTTTTGGATTTGGGGTAAAAAATGTGGATACTCATAATATGAATGGCAGCCACTTGTAAAAGCTTTCCTACTCCATAACAAAAGTGAGATCCCTTATGCGCAAAAGGATATTTCATTGCCAGGCCTCTGGTCACTACTCAGATCCAATAAGGAAGCTGAAATCTTCCAGTCGCCTTCAAAACAGAGACATTTTCTGATTGGTTGGAAGAACCAATCCTTAATATTTTGTTGTTCTTGTTTTAAACTCACATAGTGGTAACTGCTGCTGTGGGGGAGGACCTTATCACCTCCAGGGGAAGCTCCAGCCTAAGATCATTAAGAGGGGCGGTAGTCTTGTTCTTTACCTAGACTTTTCACAACTTCAGAATACAGCTGCAATAAGCTCCCTTTTCACCTATTGCAGGCCAGACGGCTACGCAATGCTAGAATGCAGACTTGTTCATCATGACAATGCATTAGTGACCTCAAAGCTCAATTACCATAGCAAACAATTTTTAAAATGCTCCAGCTGATAAATCTCAGCAGCCCTCTAAGCCACCCAGATTGCAGGGCACATACCACCTCTGTATTATGCTGTCTTCACTGGTTTGCTGTTGAATTCCACATTAAATTCAAGGTTTTGGTCTTCGCCTTCAGGGCACTGACCCAACTTACTTGAGAGATCAGGTCACTGATTCAGAGAGATCTAGATCACTTGGTAAACAGGATGCAAGCAAACAACTTGTGTTTTAATGTGACTAATTGTAAATGTATACATCTAGGAACAAAGAATGTAGGTCATACGGACAAGACACAGGGATGCTATCACATGACTGGGGGTTGGGGTGGATAATCACCACCCCTGAACGTGACCTCTCAATGTGACGCAGTCACCAAAAGAGCTAATGTAATCCTTTGCTGCATAAGCAGGGGAATCTAAGTAGACAGGTTATTTTGCCCCTACATTTGGCACGGGTGTGACCACTGCTGAAATACTGTGTCCAGTTCTGGTGCCCACAGTTCAAGAAGAATGTTGACAAATTGAAGAGCCTTCAGAGAAGAGCCATAAGAATGATTAAAGAATTAGAAAACATGCCTTAGAGTGATAAATAGATTGAGCTTCTTGAATTTATCTTAACAAAGAGAAGGTTAATGAATGACTTGATTACAGGCTATAGGTACCTACATGGGGAACAAATATTCAATAATAGGCTCTTCAGTCTAGTAGTAGAGAAAGGTATAACATGGAAGCTAAACACAAATTCAAACTGGAAATAAACTGTAAAATTTTAACAGTAACCACTGAAACAATTTATCAAGGGTCATGGCAACATTGACAATTTTTAAATCAAGATGGGGCGTTTTTCTAAAAGATCTGCTCTAGGAATTATTTTGGGGAAGTTCTGTGGTCTGTGCTATACAAGAGGTCAGACTAGATGATCACAATGGTCCTTTCTGGCCTTGGAATCTATAAATCTCATCCTATAAGATCATAGTCTCCCATGGCTAGAGCAGTTGAATTGTCAGCCTCAAAAGGGAAGCTGGAGACAGAGCTTACTCAGCAACTAACCCACAGATCTGGAACTCTCTTCCAAGAGAGATTAGAATGACTACAAACCTCAGTGCCTTCAGAAAGAAAAGTTTGACCCATTCGTCCTTCAATACCCCAGAAGTCACATTTTTCAAACAAAGGGTCTATAAAAATTAGTCCCTAACAAAGAAAGTCTTGTGGTTAAGTTACAGAACTGAGATTTGGCTTCAGTTCCTGGTTCTTCTACAAACACAGTATAGCATCAGGCATGACCCTTAAATCTCTCTGTATCTGTTGCAGGACCCAACTGCAAAGTGGGAATATTACTACCTTGCTACTTCACTGGGGAGGGGGATTGTGAAGTCCATGCATGCCTGTACAGTGCTCAAGTGAAAACCACAGGAGTACTTAGAGAGACAAAATGGTGGAGAGGAAGAAGAGACAGAGAGCGAGAAGAAGAGACACCTTGTGTTCACTACAATAATTTAGTCGCATACTCTGTAGTCAGATATGAAAGTGGTGCTCATGTTACAAGGCAGATTCTCATCTTTCTCCTACAGGTGACATGCTTAGTGGTATTCCTTGATTCTGGAATTTCCTCTCTACTGTTCCAACAGAGCTGGCGTTGGCTGAGTTTAAGGACATGCTGCATGTCCTATTGCAGAGCCCTTTGCCCAAGGACACAATAAAGGGGACTGTAAGTTTTGTTTCTTTGGGGAGGGGAGGGTTTTATTGAGCCTATTTGTCACTGAGTTCAAAATGCTATGTATGAATACCTGCACTTGCAGTGTGTGACAGGAGTGGCATTATGAAAAATAATCAGAACATTTTTAAAAATCAATGTCCCATATAGAGATTACATGCGAAAAGAAAGCTATAACAGGAAAGAAGAGTGCTTCCTAAAATAGTACAAGGGCAGAATAAGAGCTTTTAAAAAGAACTTTCATTACTTTACACTGAACATATTTGCAGTTTCCAAATTTATGGGTGTAGCTGTCAACATGTGTAGTTGCTTTTATAACAACAGTCTGGCTTATTGAGGTCACCTGGAATGATTGTTCTTTTAAATTAAATTACCTTTTGTAAAAGTTCATGCTGATTAGGGTTCCACCTGCTCAGTTTCTTGCACCATCTTGATTGGTGGCAGGTTCATCATCATGAAGGGGCAGTTAACTTACCTTTACATTTTAAATGTCTGATGAAACTTTGAAGAGTATGAGGACTTCATTCAAGAGGCCACAGCTCTAGAACAACTGGCTTATTTATTAAAGTGTCTCTTCATAGAATGTCAAACATTAAAAATACCTGTTGGAACCATTAGTCTGGAAGGGCTGGAGAGCCACAAGCTCAGTGTAAAAAACTCAAGTTAGAGAAGGCCACAAAACAAATCAATCACATTGCCATGCTGCCTCATCGCAACTAACTGTCATCACACATTGGTGCAACATCACCAAGCAATGTTAGAATGCTCCACTGATTAGTTTGTCTTTCTCATACTCCATTTTTCTCCCAAGCTTCTTGGCTACTGGATTGAAGGTGACATTTCTTTCTCTCATTTCTTCCTGACCTCTCTTTATTTGTTCTGCATTCCTCCACACAGTCTGAGCAGGAGAGCAAACTTGTGAGGGCTGTTTCTTTCCGGCAGTATGATACCAGCCAGAGCATCAGAATCTCCGATCAGACAGATTCCAAATAAACCCTTGCAAGGACCCTTCCAGCAACAAGAGGCTCGTGAGTTATAAGTTCAGGCTTGCTGAAGAATAAGTCTATCCAGTGTGCCACCAATTAGTGCACAATTGTTTCCTATACGACTTTCTTCACAACCTTGTATACTCTTAAATTTGAATACCTCAATCACTTCCCTTGGAAATTTGTTCCCTAATCCACTTGACCTATAGCTCAGACTTTTTTTGGTTTCTTCCTAATATCCTCAGTTATTCTTTCCCTTGTTAATGTTCATGCCTTTCCTCTATTTATTTGTCGACTTGTAATACCCACTCCCATAGTCTATGTTTGGCCAAGTTACAGTAGTTTATTAGCCTTTGCTTGAAGGTCAGGCCTTCCAAGTTCTTCATCATTTTTGTAGCTTTTCTTTGGATCACTTCCAATGTGCTGATTTCTTCCTTGAACTGGGGGCAAGCAAACTGTCCAGCATACTCCAAATGCAGGCAAACCACTGCTCTGTGAAGAGGTTAATTAGCCCCTGCTCCATGATGCTATTTCTCTGCCTGAACAACGTAGTATTGCACTGGCTTTTTTGCCACCCACATCACATTGTAAGTTAATATGCAGTTTATCATTATACCATTTTTTTCACCATTACTGCTTTGAAAGCATCTCTTTCCCAAGCATCACAATAAGTACACGTGCTTTAACCCTTCATTGCCACATTTCCCCAGAAGCAGATTTGTCACATTAATGAAACATGTGGGTGTAGCACTCACATTACTTCCAGTTGCACTTTTGTTGTTATATCACTCTGCAAATTTACAGAAAATAGACAAGACACATTCCCTGTCCCTGAAGAGTGTAAAATATATCCAGCAATCAAATGCTCCTCCATGATAGGTCATTCACCAGTAGTAGTAGTTCAAATAGTTCAAAGTTTAAAATGAAAGGCGAGATGAAATTGTGCAAAGAGAAAAGCATAAAGGAAAAGAAGTTGTGCAGGGAGAGAAAAGAGAAAAAAAAACCAGAAAGAATACCATCAGCTAGTTCTTTCTGATCTTTAGAACTAATGTGATGGCAACAGTAGGTTCATTCTTCTGACTCTGAATTCACACAAGATGTTTAGCCTTACTTCAAAATGAAAGAAGCAGTAGGAGTGGAACAGATGTTTCTGATGGCCGATATAGTAATTTTATTCATTATATTATTTATTTAATAGAACTAACAATGACAATCAAAAATCCTTTTGTAGTAAATGGCACTATCCTAAGCAAAAAGCAAGCTATTGGCTTATTACAAGTATTTTCTTCTACAGCTTCGCTTCTTTCTTTGGGTCATTTTAGCACCTCAGCACCACTAAATATGCTGTGAAATGGCGTGGCAATTGATTTATAGCTACCTATAGACTCATAGAATCATAGGACTGAAAGGGACCTCAAGAGGTCATCTAGTCCAGTCCCCTGCACTCGTGGCAGGACTAAGTATTATCTAGACCATTCCTGACAGGTGTTTGTCTAACCTGCTCTTAAAAATCTCCAATGATGGAGATTCCACAACCTCCCTAGGCAATTTATTCCAGTACTTAACCACCCTGACAGTTAGGAATTTTTTCCTAATGTCCAACCTAAACCTCCCTTGCTTCAATTTAAGCCCTGGGGGGTCCACAGACTATGTCTAAGATTTCCAAAGGGGTCCATATCTCCATTCAAAATTTTGTAGGAGTCCACAAATGAAAAAAGTTTGAAAACCACTGGGTTACACCTTCACTGATAGTGCATTGAAGATTTCCAATTTTGAAGTCTTAGGTCTCAATCCTGCAAAGACTTACAGATCTGCTTAATTTTATGCACTGTGAGTAACGCCAGTGAAGTCAATAGGCCCAGTCCAGGTACATAAAGTTAAGCACCTGCATAAGTCTTTGTAGGACTGGGGCCTTAGGTTTTCTTTCCTACTACAGAAGCATAAACTGGGCCGTTTTGGGTACAGATGTGAAGGAGTACTGCACTGGGGTAATAAGATCCACAGTGTGGAAAATGAGTCCAGTGACACATCCTCAAAATTATTGCTCCAGGGGCCTTCTTCAGGTGTAACTAAAAGCAGAATCTGGCCCTGGCACATCATGTGAAAGACAAGAAGTGTTCGAGTATAAGGTGTTTAAATAAAATCATCTTAAGATGTTTTACTTATAATATTCAGTTACTAACAACTACTGTTTTCAAAAGTGGGGAAAACGGTCAGTAGTTTGAAATAAGTATTGGAAAACAAAATCACCTTAACCTATATCCATGATGAAAAAAGTACAATTTGTATGGAATTAAAACATTATGCATAGCCCTATTTGCAATATTAAAAATGCTACTAAGTTAGGATGAGGTAAACAGTAGGAAAAAATGAATATTTTAATTATCCTCAGATAGTCTACACGTTCTCAAATTCCACCCTAAAAATCAAACTTCAGCAGAATATAGAAGTCAACACACATTTGAAAATGCATATTACAAGTGAAGTGATGTCAAATATATTTATAGATTGGAAAACATGTTAAGTCAAAGGACATAAAAGCTGCAGCCTCAAACAGTATTCACAAGTTAGGAGTGGGAAAAGTGAAAATAAAAATTAAGCTTTTACTTTGTGTAGCTCACTATTTATCCAAGTGCACTTCAATGTGTAATTTACTCATCCTAACTGTACATCTGACAGGTGAAGCCAGAATATCAACATTTAGGCTATGTCTACACTTCAGTTTATGTCGGCATAACTTGTCACTCAAGGGTATGAATAAAGCACACACCCCCGAGTGACATAAATTACACCAACATAAGCACCAGTGTAGACAGCACTATTCCACCACTCATTGGTTTTATTATGCTGACAGGAGAGCTCTTCATCAGATGCAGTGGAGTGCTGTATGTGTAGACAAGCCCTTATTGTAAGGACAAAGTGAGTGAGGTAGTATTTTTCACTGAACCAACTTCTGTTGGTGAAACAAACAAGCTTTTGAGTTGCACAGAGCTCTTCAGGTCTGGGAAAGGTACTCAAGGTGGAACAGATTGTTTAGTATAAGAAATTAACACATATTCCAAGGGATTATTCAAGGTGAAGTGGCTCATTAACACCTCAGCAGTCACAGGACAAAAGTGCAGGTTTAGTGGGTTACAGATTGTGGTAATAAGCCATAAATCCAGTGTCTTTATTAAGATCATGATTTTTAGTGTCTAGCAAAATGATGAATTTAAGCTCTGTTGAAGGTGTTGTGCAGGTTTCCTTTGAAGACGAGGACTGAGAGGTCATATAGGTAGTGATCATTCTGTGAAAAGTGTTTGCCCAGGGGTGATATGGTGTTTGTCTTTTATCATTTTTCTGTGAGAGTTCATTCATGAGCATAGTGATGGTCTCATTTTACACACACAGTTGTTATTGGGGGCATTTAGTCCACTAGATAAGGTATACCGCATGTGTTGGCCACATAGTTCTTAAAAGGTGCGCTGTGGGAGGTATAGATCATTGTAGCAGTGGAGATATGGCTGCAGATTTTGCATCTGTTATAGGAGGGTCTGGTGCAGCTTTGAGTTGATAAGCCCTAGTCTGAAGGGAGCTTGAAACCATTAATGACAATTATTTTAAAGGGGGAAAAAAGCAAAAATTTTCTGTCAGCAAATAACTTTACTACCGTCTCATGTGATAGGTTCACTGCCTCCTCTGCATTTAATCCTCTATCATGTCCTACTCGGTTTTTAAAAAAATTCTTTCAGGCTTTTTTTTTTTTAATTAATTATACAAATCATTAGTATTAAAAAGGTAATGTAATGGTTTGAAGAACAAGCTTCACAGACTATCTGCATATTTAATCATCTCTACTAATAAATTTTTAATCATTCATTGAGTTCAGGTTCTTGTCTTGAAGCTTAACTTGATAACAAACCTAGCAACTGGTAGAACTAATTGGTACAGAACAAGTGAATAATTTATAAGAGGAAAAAGCACTGGGTGTTCTGAAGGTGCGCAGAGACCGCCAGTCACAGATATTTCCGGGAGGCAATAGGCAAATAACAGCAGATGGTAGGAATTCCATGATACACTGCTGACATCCAGAGGCCAACTTTCAATATTGTTCACATTTCTTTCGGTTGGACTATAAAGCCAACTATAAAGTCAGATTCATTACATTTTAAATATTCATACATTTCATTAAAGTTAACATTAATTGGGCTACCATACACATTGATTATGCATAGACCATCAAGTGTTTAACCTCCGAAAGCTTGCAAGCATCAAATAACATAGTGTGTCCCATCTTGGATGACTTCAGTGAAATCTTCAGCTATGGCCTGAATTAGGAAAAATTACATTCCAATGCTAAAGGATAACAATTTAAAATATCAGAGAAGTAATAAAAAAATTAAATTGTATTAACTGAATGGGAGAATTGGTGCAAGTTATGTCTTGCTTCCATATGTTTGCAAAAAAAATAACTGTAAAACATTTGGAAAACTAATAAAAAGGTAGTAAAATCTCATTGACTGATAGACTACTTAAAGTATAGTGTGGAAGCTTCCAATTACATATTTATAAAAATGTTTAACACTCAAAATATAAATGAAGTTAGAGTCAGCTGCTCTTCTTTTGGTGAAAATGACAATTTCAAATTGTATATCATATTAAAAACAAGATGATTGATCTCTTGACCCAGGAAAGGTAAAGTCAGTTGACAATATTTAATAAAAAAAGAAATCTACAAAATAGATTTTTCTTCCCTCAGAGAAAACTGAGTACTACAATCCCAAAAATAGAATGCCTATGCCACTGGCAACTTTTGACAGAAGACTGAATTCTTCCTGAAATAACCAAATTTTAGCCAATTATATAGCTAAAGCTGTAGTATGTATTAGGTTAGCCACGACTCAAAACACTTCAGATCATACCTAACGTTAAGCATGTGCTTTAAGTCAATTTGACTTGAGCACATAAAATGCTTGGTTGAATTGAGGACTTGCCTGTTACATACAAAAAATTTACAATCTTAATAAAACCTTGGAGTTTTTTACTTTACATTAAGAGAGTTAGGAAATGGCAGATATGTCATGTAAACTGAATTCTGCTCTTTGAACATATGTATTTGATAGTCTTTAATTGTATAATCAATTTTCTTTCCCCACAGATCCCCTCCCCCAGGGCACAGGATAAAACATTCTCAAAGAATGAGGTAGCTGTTTAACACTTTTTTATTCTCATCATACAGTGTGTGTCACTATGCCTTATTTACTGTTCACCATCCAAATTCTGCACTGAATACTGAATTCTCTTTTCAGGAGGTTTTCTGTAACAGTCAATGCTGTAGCATCAAAGTGTCTCTCAAACTTTAATGAGTGCATGTTCATTTGAGATAAACATTCCTACCATCCCCATTTTACAGAGTGCAAACTGAGGCACAGAGACTACAGCCAAAATTTGAAGTATGCGCATTAATTATGGTTCCTCAACAATTGGGCATCCAACTTGAGACATCTTGGAACAATTTTTCAAAACATTTAACATTTTTAATGTACAGGAGTTTTGCCATTGACTTCAAAGTGTTCCAGATTTCACCCTTTATACATTCCATGCACTGTGCAGACACTAACTAATCCTCACAACATGAGGTAGGTGAGAAAGTATCATCCCTATTTTGCAGATGAGGAAGCTGTCAGAGTCCCAAAGTCACATAGAAATTAAATAGTGGAGCCAGCATTGGAACTCATGATCTCTGGATTGCCTTCTCAACTTGGGCACCAAGAAAATGAGAAATACAAAATTAGGGGCCACCTGGCAAATTTTTGGTTTAAGTGACAGCATCACATTGAAAGTTTGTGGTAGAGGCAAGGATAGAAGTAAGTTATCCTGGGTGAGATTCATCTGTCTTATTCACTATGTGGCTTCCAACTTTTACTGCAAATGAGGCACAGTCCACCGTGTGTAACCTTAATGAGTGGCTAACAGAGAGCTTGATAAACAAGTCTGTACAATTTTGCCTGTTTAAGACTTTTTTGGAATGCCAATAGTTTACATGTTAACCTCTCATTGAAGTTGTTTTTTCAGGTACTTCTACCACTATAATTTGATCAAAAAGCTTTTTTTTTTTTTTTTTGAAGTGTTTTTATATACCAACTTAGATTTTTACTACTTGTAATGTTTGGGTTTTATCAATGCTCTCAAACACTACACAAATAAAAGAAAATGTGCATATTTGAAAATAAGATTTTACATTCTCAGATGAATTTCAGCATAATTTTCTGCTTTAGACTATTTTGTCAGAAGGGTTGTTAAAGTAAAAAAAAGACAACATTTTTGTCTTTGAATACTGCCCAGGGGAAAAGCATTAAAAATGTTCAAACAGCATGCCAGCTCACTGTACTATATTTTCCCCTTAATTTAGCATTTGTGAAAAGTTCTGGATTGGAGAGCCATGGAGTCCTCTGTCCATAGGATAGATAAAGCAAAGTTGGTAGTTCAAACTTCTGAACTTACATTTCTCATCCCTGACCTAGAGGGACCCAAGGTGAAAGGATTCGGTCTCCACTTTCATTCAGGGGTTAACTCTTCTACTGAGAAAGCTGACGACTTGACTGCCAGAATGGCAATTATGGTATTTTTGAAAATGACACTTTCCGGCTATGAAATGGACCAAAGTAAACAACTTGTTTTAGCTGTCAGATGACAACCTGTGGTCATTATTTGCCTCGGACAGTGATGTGGAGGAAGTTTCTCTCTTTCTCACATTTGCAATCCCTGGAGTCGTGCAATGCCCACAAGTAAACCTATATACATGGTTAAATTGGGGTTCAATACATTTCATTAAATAATGCAATAGCAGCTTGGGAGCATTTTTAATTAAAATTATTCTTAGAATAAAATTTGAGTTTATTTTCAGGTTTAATTTAAAAGTTGAATGTATTTGGGATGCAAAAACCATAAAAATCAGTATTAATTCGAATGAGATGATGGGCAACACAAGTTGCATATTCAATGCATGTTCTGGAATGTTGCTTCTCTTAGGCCTGGTCTCTAGTAGAAAATTATGCCAGCTTAACTACATGACTCAGGGATGTGAAAAATCAATTCCCCTGAGTGGTGTAGTTAGCTGACCTAACCCCCACTATAGACAACATTAGGTTGATGGAAGAGTTCTTCCTTTGACGGGAATGGGAACTACCTGTCTCAATGGGGAACCCCTCCTGTTGACGTAGTTAGTGTCTACACTGAAGTGCTACAGTGGTGCAGCAGTGATACTACACTGTTGTATTTCAAGTGTAGACAAGACCTGAGGCTCTACTGTCATTTTGAAAAACATTCAAGAGGGAAGGGGCTCTGGTGTGTGGCACAGATTGGGGAGGGGTATTTTTGTTTGTTTGTTTGTTTTTTAGTTTTTATGGAAGTACTAGAAGCTGAGTGGCTATTTAAAGGCCTTTTGGAAATGGGCTGGTCGCTAATATTGCAAATTTGAACTAGTTGCTTTCCAATTGGTCAATAGTGCAATCTTATCAGCAATCAGACTGTTAATATTGTAAGCAATCGTTTGGGGAGGTTTTTTATTTTTTTTTTTGAACCACACACAGACAGACAACCACAATCCAGTTTAACTCTTATCTTGGGAGGGGATAGCATTCCACATAACCTTACTTCCAAAACAGAACACTAAAATCAGGGCCCTCTTAAGTGCCTATGGATAAATAAAAGATTGCACATGTACACATGCACATTATGTGCACTACAAAATACATATATGCATGCTCATATGCATATATGTTCCAAATCTGTATAATAAAATGTGGTTCAAGTCACTACTTAAAAGAGAAAACCTATAAAGGTTTACAGCAGCAATAGTACAATTCATAACACAACTGATCCAGAATTAGTCAAGATATTAGAAGTAATTTTAATGGGTTAATTCAGAATATTTTCACTTTTGAATGGAATAAGCCAAAAAATAGCATTTAAAAATATAGTGCAAAATAATTGTTTTATTACAAATTAAGTACAATCCAGCTTCTAGAGTTTTTCCACCCAAAGTTGATGTTATACTCCACACACACACAATTTCTATTCCACAGTGTAGAGTATTTCTGAATGCAATTAACTCATTTATTAGTCATCTATTACTAACAAGGAGGCACTCTCCAATTTTATTTTGGTAAATAAAGTTGCATAATATTAAAAATCTGTTTGCATTTGAAAAAGATTCCAGTGCTGCAACATTACATAATTTCACATGAAATATTTTTTTCTGAAGTTCATTTGACTGTAAAGTTATTTTGCAGTGACAATTACAATGCAAAGTACTTTCTGTATTGAGCATATAAACTTTTCTTTGCGTCTGAAATTCACAACTATTTCAATATAATGACTTCCCCTCCCCCCCAAGGAAATTGCCTTGGAAAAGTGTTCTAGCATCTCCTTTTTTCTATTTGGTGAACCAACTTGGTTTTGGTTAAAGAGCAATTCGGGCACAATAGTGTTTTAACTTGCAAGGTAATACTCCTTTATTGAGCTGGTAGAACTCCACAAGCTGGATGATATCAGTAAATCTGGTGTGACCATCATCCAGTGTATAGAATAGCTTTCCATCATCTTCCAGCTGTAAAAGGGGAAAAAAAACAAAAAATAACAAGACACTATTGAGCTACAGTGTTTGTCAGACATTCAAAATACGTACATTGTTGATCTTTAATGAAATCAGGCCTTGTGACATCTTTGTGTAGATTCATGCTCCTGAGTTATTTATAGTCTGTGGGGAAGGGGAAAAGCTTAGTGTTCATTCATAGCAAATTCAGAAGTGACCAGTAGAAAAGTAGTGCATTCTCTAACTTCTTGTCAATTTTAGGTAAATGCATAAGGTAAAAGGAAGCAAGGCTGAATATGTATTAGAACATTAGGCCATGAAAATTGCTAATGTCAGCCTATTATGCCTTTGCTTTTATTCAGAAAGAACATCTGATGATATCACATGCAAAGATTTAATTGGAACCATAAAAACCTTGAGCCTTCATAAAACAAGAAATCTCAATTTAGGCATACTGTCTCTCTCTCCAAACAAAGAGGTGTCATATTAGAACTACTTTTTGCCCTATGCTCGTTATACTCAATTTTCTGTGTACCTAGTATATTTTGTGTAGCAGCGGGTGGCTGTATATTCATAGTTACTTTTGTGCATTGACGTAGCCTTTGTTGCAGAAGGTGCTTCCAGGCAGGAGCCTTCTACTGTTGGTTACCACGATGGTGGCAGCACAGTAATATGTTCACTGATGCCGGAGGCAGCAACAGGGGAGCAGGAGGAGAGGGAAAAAGAGAGAGAAAGACTCCTGCTGCTCCAGATAGCCATGTGTATACTAGCACGCTAACCACAGGAAAAGAGAGGGAGGAGAATACCCACTGTAAGGTTACCTTGGCTAACTTTAAAATCCATACACACACACACACAAAGATTTACAGGGAATATTTCCAATTTTAAACTATTACAAATGAATAGCCCCATAATTTGCATCACCTAATTAATTCTTAAACTAATTCTTTGGCTAATAGAATATCCTCAATCAGCAGAAAAGGGAATCTGAAGCCCTGGTACTAAAACATTTGATACTTAACAGTATATTGATCAATTAATGAAAGAAGGCAATTTATCGACAGTGGATAGTAGTGCACAAAAGAAGCCCCTAAAATGGTGATCACATTGCAGCAGCAGTTACTGCAGCAAAGAGGAAAGATGTAACCATCCTTCTGGGATGGATAAAATTAGTTCTCTTACCTGTAATTAAGGTTTCTCAGTGTAAGCAGCAGTTGCACTGGCCACAACTACTGGGTTATCCTACCCATTCTAAGTCTGGAGGCAGCTTTTAAGTTCCTTTTTTCAGATTTCACCAGTCCAGGACAAACACGACTAGGTAAGGAAGTGTTAACATATGTCACACTATGGGTCTGATAATGCCTATTTTCCAGCAAGAAATACGAAGATACACGGTCATCCATGGGACTCTATGCATGCATACAACTATCATGCCAACATGATAGACATTGCAGAGCTGAAACATTCAGGGGAGCGGAGGCATTTGTTAATCAGGAATTAAAATGTAACAATGTTTTTTGTTATTCCCAAACCGATGTTTGCCTTGAACTGAACTGCATGAATATTTCCTCAAGGGAAACACAGCTCTTCAGCAGATTAATGAGGAAACCATAGTGTCCAAGAATCTGACATGTTCAGCATGTTTGCAAGGTTGTTATTCTGAACGATCAAGTTTTTATTAGAAGATGATTGTCCGAGAACTAGTGTAATTGTATCCCCTTCCTCTCTCAACTTGAACAGCTGAATAGCCATTAGCTTTCTAGACATTAGAAGAGCAGAATATATGGTGATTAATTGATAGTGGTGGCCCAGAGTCAAAGCATAAATTGGGAATGGAAAATACAGCAGTGAAGGATTTATTTTTTTAAAGGAACATTCAAACATTTTCATAGATGGTGCATCTCAAAGAGAAATTGTCTCCTACCATTTCCCCTTCCAACTTTCCAATCACACATCCATTTGTGATTGTGCAACATCCCCGCATGAATTGCTAAATAAATTGCTAATATTGGAGAAGCTGGAGAAATGCTGCTCTACATCCATTAAATACAGGAACTCATTTGATGTGTTCTCTCAGATCTGGCAGGCTAGAGGCCTTGTGCAAAAGCAGACATTATTAACAGATCAATTTAAGTTTCACTCATCTAAAACTTGGCAAAAACCTCCAATCCTTTGGGGATCTGAAGAACCTGAAGCAGAATTCCTGACTTTAGTGATCTGTGGGAACTGGGCTGATTGTATCATTTTTTACACAAATGAAACAGTTTTTTCCCCCCAGATCCCTGGAAAAAGCTGAGGTGAGGAATTAGTTTGGAAGGACAAGTACCCCTTGTCTAGGATTACTAGGCCATACATTTGCCCATGCAGGTCATCCTTCCTTCTAAGCAATTAATTAATGGAGATGCTGGAGCCATCAGAATTTGATGGGGAAAATAATTGTTTAAAAAATAGATGCCAACTCCTTTCCAAATCTATTTTGTGAAAGTGAAGCATGCCATCCTTCAGACAGGTGTAGGATTAAAATAATCATGTGTTTTAGGGAACTGTCTTAAAAAAAAAAAAATCACCAAAGTCTCAGGCCCCTGCTCCATCCACTGAGATCAATATCTTTCTACACAGAAAGCACTCTTGGCACAGGTATAAGAAGGAGGGATCAATATTTGGAATGGATGAGAATTTTAGAACATTGTCCTTTTGGACTGATTTTCATGAGGCTCGGTTTCTTGTGCTCTCTCTTTCTGGCTTGAATTGTTCTGATTTACACTATTTTTTCTAGTGACTGCGGAATAGGATAAACTGCTTTGCCTTTTTTACTTTTCGTTTTAAGAGAATCTTGTTTGGATTGAAGTGATGTAGACAAAGGTTCCTCAATTTCCAAAATGGTATGAATAAATGTGAGGAGATCTTCCAGATCATCCTATGGACAAGTTGGCCTGACTCTTGACTGCGAATGCTACCAAGCAGATATTTCCTCTTCCTCCACCAGGGATCCTATTTCAGGAGAGAAAGGTTTTAGCAGCCATAAAGGATGAACAATACTTGTATTTTTTGCACAGTGCTTCTGTTTGCAGAGCAACCTGCAGAGGTACAGGAGAAATTACTGGCTTTTTGAGGAGGGAAGAAGAGGCATGTCTGGGTCAGAGGGAAGGGGAACTTTCTAAAGAGGAACTGAAGTTTCCTGCACAGGAGAAGTTAAAGAACTAGGGGCCTGTTTCCTGGTAGGGGAAAGAGGAGGTAGTCTCTGAAGTGGTCAAGTCAAAGGGGTGCCATCCTGATGGGACTGAATCATTCAGTTTTTGTATGGAATCTAAGAAGCTGTTTCAACTCTATTCCATCTGATCTAAGGACAGATAGAAATAACTGGATAACGGAGGTACGTCATCAGTGGCCCTGACTATAGAGAACACAGGGTGGGTCCAAAGAGGAAAGACACTGGTACCAAGAGTCATGTCCTTGAACTATTTAGGCCAGAGATACCACCACCCCAGCTGTCTAGGCAGTGCAAAACTGTGGACATTTTTCTCCTGGCACTGACTTTGCTTAATGGTTCACAATGCTTAAGGGGTTACGGGCTGGTTTTCAAGCACCTAGATCAGATTTACTGAATCCCCTGAAGTGTTTCAGCTCCATTGTGCAGCAAAGAGGAAGGTTTCTAGGATGCTGGCTACAGGAGCAGGGTGAAGCACAGAAATACCAAATGGTGGCCCTCTGAAATCTCTCACTGGAGCCACTGAGCACCAGTGAGTCAAGGGAAAGAGCATTTGGCAAAGTGCCCAGTCCTGCAGAATAGAAGAATCCCCTGAAAAATCCAACAGGGGAAGCTAATTATCAAGAGGCCTGGAGATTGTGAGTAGAAGACAGTCTGGGAGGGACATTCTTTTTGGAAAGCGAAATAGTAGCTGTGGCTCCTAGGTAAATGCAAAGCACTAGGGCTAAAGCAGGCAATGAAAATATATTTCAACAAAGCAGGATGGAAAGAAAGTGGAAGAACTTTAATACCGCCTCCAGAGTCAGTGGAATGGATGGGATTACCCCACTGTCATGTCAAGAGCATCACATGCTATGTAATTGCTTTCACTGAGAAAGTAATGGAAATATGGCTGTACTTCAGTAAACCCACAAGAGATTTCAAGATTAACCCCAGGTAATTGATCAATTTTAACCAAAAAATGAATGTTCACTGAGGAAGAGTGAGAATACCTATCCACCCTACTGGCCCTTGTACATAGATACACCAAGGCAACATGAGGCAGGAAATGGGGCCTGAGGCTGGATGGAATCTGGGGGACACTTTAGGATATTAAAAATACTAATATTGTAAAATTGCAATGGGTTATGCCAGATATGCCATGTAAGGTATCTGCAAAAATGTTATAATTTGCCACGTATTATAATCTCTTTAATGTGTTTGTATCACCTTTGTATTGTAACTTATATCTATGGTATGTCTGTATTCCAAACTTGTGCTGTGCATCTGGGTGGCATTAGCACTGCCTACCCTGCTTGACAACCCATTCAGGGACATCAGCTATACAATTGACCCATTGAGAGAAGGCAAGGGATACACCTGATGACTCAGCAAGGCATGCAGGGGCATGCTTATGGACAGAACTCTAAGGCTTCCAGGCCACATGCTAGGCAGCTTGTGTTTGGAACAAAGGAGATCAAGCTGCATGGCAAAAGATGATAAAAGGCAGCTGCACCTTCTGCTTTTTGTCTTCATTCCTGCTTCTTACCTCTGGAAGAACTTTGCAACAAACAAAGCTCTGAACAAAGGACTCAATGACCCATCATTCCATCTGTTACAGAAGGACTTTCAAGGCAGCAAACTCACCAATACTGCTAGGAACCTGATGGACTGTGATGTTTTTGTATGTATGTGACTGCTTTACCATTTAGCATCTCTCTTCTTGTTGTTCCTTTTATCTTTATAATAAACCTTTAGTTTTAGACACTAAAGGATTGGCTGGCAGCGTGGTGTTTTGGGTAAGATCCAAACCTATACTGACCTGGTAACATGGCTGACCCTTTGGGATCAGGAGAACATTTTATATATGTGAGCAGAGTTTTTTAAATAACTACTCATTGTACTGGACCTAGGTGTTGACTGGGAGCTTCTTGATAATCAGTGTGGGGGATCAGAAGGGTCACAGGGCACTGAATCAAAAAGACTGGGCCCTGAGACATGAAGGAAGCTGCTCTGAACAGAGGGAGTGCCTGTGCGTGTGGCTAAGATTTCTAACCTAGGTGGGTCCATCTAACCGAAATTTAAGGGAAAAAGGTGTGGGGTCAGGAAGCTGAGAGGCATTCGAAAATAAAACATTTTCATCCCATAAGAGGTGTTTCTATTTAGTTTGAAAAATAGACTTGCCCTCATCTTAGGACAGCTCACACAAAACCCAAACAATATTGCCAAATCTTATAACGAATTAAACAGCAAGTTCCATAAAATGTTTAATTCTATCTATGCAGGGTTGTTGTAACTGTGTTGGCCCCAGGATATTAGAGACACAAGGTGGTGAGATAATAGCTTTTGTTGGACCAAACTTCCGTTGGTGAGAGACAAGTTTTTCTAAGCCTTTCTAGTGTCTAATACTGTAGTACCAATATCTACCATCTTCCATATACCAGAAAAAATATCTTCAAAAGTATGGCACACTATTATGCCTTTTCAATTATATACAAATTAACAAGTGTTACTTACTGGTACAATTTGAAAGTGCTTTATTTTTAGTCCATGGCTCATTGACAATACAAACGTTTTGGGGTTACTTTGGCTATCCCGTACCAAGAAAACCCTAGGGAGAGAGATTAGGAATTTTCAAAGTAAGCTCATGTTGAATTGTTAGAAATTTTTTGTAGCTTTCCGATGAACACTGTAATGAATTGCAAACACAGTATTAATCAACATCAAAAATAATTCAACCAATTTTGTACCGAAGTTTAATTTCAAGAGTTCTGCTTTAAATCTTTATATGTTTTGAGAAAGTATCAGAATTGGAAATACAAGCTTTAAAATAGTCTATTTCATCAAACACTGTCTCATGTGAAAAAAAAATGCATCTACACAATGATAGATACAAAGTATTTAAAGTTAACAGCTGCTGTATGTCAATGTCTAGGTGTAGCTCTTTATCACAGACATAAAAACATGTTTAAGAGTTTGCACTTTTAGCAAAGTTTTGACCAAGATCTTGACAGCTACCAAAAATCACAAATTATACAGGGATAGAATGCTAAGAATTGGCAGCCTGTGATTTTTCACATTGGAATTGTAAAAACTTATTTATTTTTATCAGAAGAAGCCACAGGCACCAAATCACCAGTAGATTGACATATGGAAATTTTACCTTAGAAAGTACTTCAGAGTGAAGGAGAACATTTCAGTTTCTATATTCAATAGTCCACTTGATACATTGCTACTTGTTTCTTTTAATCTTCAAATAGTATGGCTGGAAATTTCAAAGGAGGCTAAGGGAATTAAGCACCTTGCTCCCATTAAAATCAATGGAATTTGGGCATCTAATTCCCTTAAGGGCTTTTGAAAATCCCAATCTATGTGAGTGTTGCTCATATGGCATAAGAGCAAATGCATATAAGATTGCTAACTTTGCAAGCTGTCGGTTCAATGGAAAGTTTATAGGAGATACGGTACAAGACTTTATGCTGGCCAGATTGTTACAACTGGCAAATATATGCATACAACAAACATTAACATCTGTAGAGCAGGAAAATTCCCCATTCAGAATCAAACTCTCAAGCTTACAAGTTACTGGTTGTTTTATTGCAGAGCTCAAGTAAAATATTCTTAACTATCAACAGACCCAGTATTAGTTGGGCTGTTCGAAGATTTGAAATGCTATTCGAGACCAGTTTTTCTGACAGCCATTGTCCTGGGCACTATTGCAGCTGGGGGGATTTTGCAGCAGTATTGGCAATAGGAACTGCTATGCAGAAAGGATGGAATAGCACCTGGCATAGCCGTGTCCTCTGCTGCTTCAATTAATCCTTAGGTTCGAGGCTGGAATATGTACAGAGGAGAATAGCTTAAAGATATAGAACAAAGCAGTTGCTACAGTTGGAGTGGAGACAATCTGGACTGGATGAATTATACAGAACTGAGAGAGGGGTAACCACTCCCCTCCCCAAAAAAAGGGGGGGGGGAAATGAAGAAAGAATCCATTGAAGGAGAAATCCACATGGGTAGAGAAAATGAGTGGCTGCCTTTTATAGTCACCAATAGATTGAGAACTAGTCTTCTATCCTCCCCATGCACATGCTGGCAGGGTGTAAGGTTAGTGAGCAACTGGACCCCCCCCCCCACACACACACCCTCTATCAGACAATTACATGCAAAGGAGAGGCTGTTAGGGAAAGGAAAGTTGTGTGGGAAAAGAGGATGATAGGAAGCTTATAGGGCCCTCCATTGGCTCATATAGGCCTCCAAACTGCTACATATTAATGTAAATCCCCAATGTATAGGTATTGTTATAATAACCATTAAGGAGGATTTATCTAGGGTTAGCAATTCTGAAGTTCTTGATCATTTTATATTAAAATAAACTAAAATTCACCAGGATGACCTCAGAACCCTCATGCTCGGCTCATTTGGAGACATGTCCATGGGGAGAAAAAAATACATATATTGGCAACTATGCATATATTATACCAGTAAAAGTAGCTAATTGGGTTTAAATGAGTTCTATAGAGTGATGAATATACTTAGACTTTTCTAAAAAGCTCTCCCACACCATCTAGTGGCCTAAAAATCATCTCTTTGCCCTTTCCAGGGCTGTGCAAAAAAGTTTTCAGGCTACGGTTAGATCCCATGCATAAATCATATGGTATTTTATAATTCAAACATTAACATTAAGGACGGGCAAACTGGTCTGGAAAACATACAAACAATTTCATTATTTGAGCATGGCACTTTACAGATATTCAAAATAAGGCCCCCATCCTAAGCAGCCTACTGTCCAAATTAAACATTATGGGTAATTACATCAGACCACAAGAGAAGAGGCTGGAAAGGAGGATCATGACTCAGCCAACGCATTTATATTCATAATTTAATTTTAGGGCACATCATAAGGCCCACTCATTTCAGCAGCCTTGTCTCTTTGTTACTGGGCCTCATCCTTTGTTTTGTTAGTTATTTATTTTTTTAAACTAGTTAAAGCCTTTCCTAACCCTGTTTTTGTGTTAAGTGTGGATTATTTCCTATTAGATGATGGTGTCCCTCAACCCTAAGCTATCCTTGTGCATGCTTTAGGAGCTTTTAAAGCTTACATAATGAACGAACAAACAAAAGTATCCAGGGATATAGTTTTTGACACACACCTAAAACCCATCATCCTCCCCCATTAAGCCCACCCTATATCTAAAAACCATCAACCCCCCCCCCCCCCGACCTACACACACACACACACACACACACACACACACACACACGTACCTTGGGTGCCAAAGCCCAAATAACCCTGATTTGTAAGAAGTTCCCCGCTTGACCTGGGCTCTTTGATGATGATGATGACCACGATATTACCCTTTCCATGCATCAGAAGCCTAGTTTTTTTTTAATCCTGGCTGTCAGCAATTTATTAACTAAAAAGCCTTCAAATTGCCACTAAGAGTCAAATATCATAACCATAATCTCGCTGCAGCTTCTGCCATGCTTTAAAGCAAATATCATTGCTTAAAATTTAGTAGATCCAAAATGAAACATCCCAGAGTATGTATTCTCTCCATACATACATACACACCCACACCCACATCAGTCATAAAATGTATTTTATTTATTTGTTGCATTTCCTAAGCTCCACAGAGAAACTAACAAACATGTAAACTTGGATTAAAAGTAAAATAGCCCCAAATGCTTTCAAAATTATTATTGCACTACTTCACCTAAACTTGGCATGTAGTAAAACTTGGGAAGAAAAACAGCCTAGACACATGCAGTGCTCACAGACAAACTTTCCAGAAAATAGACAAGTTTGTAAAATTACTGGAGATTAGATCTGTGACTCATTAGTATTCCCTTCATCCCCTGAGAAAGCAGTTGTACCATGATGAGTCTCAAAAAATGCTTTAAAATTGTTGCTATCTGTAATTAGGTTCAGCACTCTCTTCAAGTGATGGCACCATTATCAGCCTGCTGCAGTTCCGTTACATAATAGCCCTTGTTAAACTATTAACTTTCCTCTTTTATAAGCCAGTATGAACACTATTTATCAGGACACATACTAGAACAGCAGCCTATAATCTGTTTGCATCTACATAGTGGGTTTCCATTGCCTGGAACACTTATCTTTGAATTGACACCCACCAAGGCTCTGCACAAGGAATGGAGAATTTTGCCTGATACATGTGCAAGCCTATACAGATAGAACATCTTATTACTCTCATGCCAAGCCTCTACATTAAAGGTGGTAGTTCATTTTTTCAGACAACTAAGCAAGTGAAACATTTGTCACATACTGTATTATCGGTGCCATTACCGCTAATGTCTAGTATACAATTTGGGCAGATATATCTGTGTTCAATACAAGCTGCCAGTCCATGGATTACAGGTACTACCAGTTTCAAATAATTCTAGACAGTCTATTCAACAAGATCCCTCCCACCAAACTACAATGCACATCTCTCTATAGACACCAGGGTATTATCACACACTAACATTGTACAGAGGTAACTTTGGGTCATTTTCTAGGCTCAAATGCTCTTTGCTCCCCAATCCACTGTTTCTTTTAATTTTTTCATTTAAAAAGCAAGTTTTGCAACTTTAAATCTGCATACCTCAGAAACATTACTTGCTGGGTACATTACTAGAAATCTTACTTCCCTTTATTAGACCAGCTGCTAATATCATTGCAGTGAACAGAATTCAAGGAGGATGGAGCTCTTGGTTTTGCAGCTGAGATTCAGAGCTCCACAATGGAAAATGTTTTCAGCACTGTGAGCCACTTTTTGTGCAGCCCTTTCTGACAGATATAGGAAACTGTGTTAAATCAGTGATCTAAAGGGGTTTCCAATAGCATTATTCTGAGCTCCAGAAAGATTTGAAGTGGTGGCCCAATCTAATAGGTTAGATGGATGATAAGAGTTCATATCTGGAAGGCCAGCAGGGAGGCCAAAATAAGAGGGGAACTTACACAGATGAATTATGGGGCTGAGGAAGCCCTAAACTTTAAAAAAAGGTACCACAAAATGCAACTGTATTACAGCAAGGCAGGAGAAGAGATTTGGAAGCAATCAAATAAATATTAAAATTTGGACAAATAAATATGAAATATACATTATCTTTGTACTTTTTTCCAGAGAATAAATATTTTAAATATTTAAAGTATATCATTAGAAGACTAAATGACTCATCCTGAAGTTCAACATTTACTCTCTCTCAATTACTTTCAAATCCGAGGCTGAGTTTCTAGCACTGGCAGTTGGAAGAATCCATTTGTAATTTGTAAACTGCGCACAGATGGTATGAAAGCCAAGCAATGTTTTCTGTGTAAGAGATGCTGGAATCCAATTTTAGGCCCTGATCTTACAGTTGACAGTGTAGATGACAGACTGTTGTGCCAAGCCAGAGCCCATTGATTTCAACATGGCTCTGTGCAAATGCAGCAGTCCATCCACTCAACTGCAGGATCAGAGCTTTAGAGCACTATTTTATTGTTGTGGAAGCAGAAAAAGAACTGTCAGAAAAGAACTGCAATGCATGACAGTTTGTTAGCAAGAGTCAGGCTAACTGTAGCCCTGATAACGCGAGATTTGTAGAAGCGAGGATTATGTGAGGCGGGTGAGAAAGTACTGTGTGAGAAGTTATTGTGACCTTGTATAGATAAGGTGTAGAAGACCTTGTGTAGATAAGGTATAGGAAATATTGTATGTTGGCAAGAGTCAAAACAATTAAGAAATAAGATATCAAGATGGCTTATGTATAACAAAATGCAGCTGTCCCTCATTATTTTCTGTAATGAAAGGTATAAATGCTTGTTGTAATTAGGTATCAGAGAGAGAGACCTGCTTGGCTCTCTCCCTCTGCACAATTGTGAGAGTGAATAAAGCTTCTGACTTGCTGTACCCAAACAAAAGAGTGAGAACTCAGTTTTTCTCCGACAATTTGGGGGCTCGTCCGGGATGGCAACGCCCTCAGAGGCACCGGCAGTTACTACGGATCGTTCCCCTTCGAACCCCATGGCGCCACAATAGAGGTAAGAGACCTTTTGAAATCTCTATTGGGGTGTCGGAGGAGGACTGTCCGTGGGGCCGTCTGTCCCTGTTGGGCTCACGCCATCCGAACTTATTGACTGTGCAGCAAGGTCAGATGCTGAGCGGCGTAGGGGAATTGTTTGCCGCCCCCTGTATGCATATGCGAGGTGCATAGGATTGCACCTGTGTTGAGGGGTTGTTACCGCCTCAGCAGGAGGGGTTTTTACCGCCTCATAGTCCGGACAGAGGGGTTGTTTACCGCCTCAAGAGGGGTTTTTACCGCCTCGAGTGATGCATCGAGGTACTTGGGAATAGTACCTGAGGTACTTGGGAATAGTACCTGGAGTAAGGCCTTGGTGTGTGTGTGTGTGTGTGTGTGTGTGTGTACACCAGTGTGAATTGAGTGTTACCGGAAGACGCCCAGAGTACTCTGCGAAGTCTTTTGGCTCGTGACCAGAACTACTCTAACGCAAGCCCGGTAACTAGAGGATCTTTTAGGAGATCCGACCCACGGTACGCTAACTCGGCCTGGCATCGTCCGGCGAGGAGGCTGCCTGGGTCTAGGAGTGTGTGAACCCATCTTCCCTCCCCTTTTCCTCTCCGTGTGAGCCACTGACAGTCGGACCATCTCACTGGATGCAACAGAGTAAGCGGCGCCGTCTCTCTGAGATTAGCCGACGCTCTTTGCTGAAGGGAGGTGTAGGAGGTCATGGCTATCCTCGTTAGTCTCTCCTGTGTGAGTACCCTGTAGGGAGAGATCCTTAGTTTATATGCCGCTAGCGCGGACAGGGCATCCTCCTCCCTGTGTGTGTGATTGGAAAATGGGTGGGGGACAGTCTAAGGATTCCCTCTCACCCCCTAAGGGTACCCCAGCTTATTTTATGTACGTACATTATGGTCCTAAAACCTGCAGGTATTTAGAGAATTGGAATCATTACACGCGTGAAAATTCATCTAAACAATGCCCACTAGAAGGTACCTTCAATCTAGATAAGATCATACATCTCAGAGGAGTTTTTAATCACCAAAAAAGAAAGCCTCTGACACACAATGGGAGCAATTTGTCTATTGAGGAAAGGAACGGGTTAATTTGAAATTCAGCTTGGTCCAGAGATAAAGAGAAAGTTAATCTGCGTTCAAGGTCAAGAATCAATGCAGACCAGGCTAAGTACAAAGAAAAACTACTTTCGGCCCCAGCTGGCTGTGAAAAAATATAGACGTAGTCAAACCAAAGGCAATACAAGTTACAGTGCTGAGATTACATTTGCAAAGCTTAACTGTCCAGTGAGATCCAACAGTCTGCCTTTGCGACCCTGGAGCCGGCGTGGTTTGGGGACGCTGAAGAAGCCACAGGCAGCCGGCCTGGACTGGAATCACTGAAAAGACGCCCCAGGAGACTTCAGGGTGTAAAAGAACTGCCCTCCCAAGAGAGGAAGCAAGTTGGAGATTGCACAGCACCTTCTCTCAACGTTATACACAGACGTGGCCAGTCTGGACATACGTGTGTGAGTATGAAAGTGTGCCTACTCTCAGCCGCAGTAAATCTGAGAACCGGAGAGGGATTTAGCATTCCTCTCTCCACCCCGGTTGACCGGGAAGGGTGTCAGGTGGATCTACCCCAGTCATAGCAGGACTGGGCAATAGAGAAGTTGGAGTAATAGGAAGAGTTGTGTACTTGATAACTAGAATTGAGCAATTAAGAGCATAGATCATGAACCAGGCAGCAACTCAAACCTATGCCCAGGGCAAGTTGCAAGCCTTGAGACAGGACTTCCAGGCAGAAAAGGAAGCACTGGCTAAGCAAGTACCGGTCCTTCAGGGACTTGTCAGAATTTAACCATTTGTGTTTGCATATGCTGTAACAGCAGTGTGTTTGCCACAAGAGAAAATTGAATAGTTAAACGCCAATGGGCCCTGCGTTTTGCCCAAGTGGCAAGCCTCACGAGGGAGGACTCGGGTAGCCTTGTGAGTAAGAATGTTTAAGAGAAGAGACCAGGAAGGGTGGGGGCTAGTTGAGAAGCCCACCCTCCTATCTAAATTGGTAGTGAAAAAGCCGGTGCCCATGGAAGGGACGGTTCAGCGAGAAAAGCAGGATTGGGCCCAAGCGGGCAGGCAATAGATAGAGAGATTGGAAAACAGGTTGGAAACTTTGAGGGCATAGTGGAAGGAAAGGAGTAAGTAATTATAAGCATGGGGATTTCAAATCCCCAGGATAATAATGGCAATGTGTATGTGTTCATTGTTGGGAAAAGGTGTATGAGTGAAGAGTGGACGTTTCCTTTGTAGGTTAAAAGAAGCCAAGAAGGGGAGAAGGAAAAAGAACAGAATGAGTTAACTGAGGAAAAAATAGCTAGCAAGCTCAGTCCAAAGATAAGACATTGGCCCCATCCAAGGATACTACCCACAGCTAAGACTTGGCTGACAGCCAAGAAAAGGGGGGGCCTGAATGTGCCCAACAACTATGATATCTGCAAAACACTGCCAGGCATTAATGAAATGTGTTAGGTTTCTTTTCTCACAGATAAAAGAAGTGCTACCCAAAGACCCTAGCAGCCCTGCCATTCATTGAAACAAGGAGACTGAGTCTATGTAAAGTCCATCAACGAAAGACTGCTTTGGCTCCATGCTGGAAAGGCCCTTTCCAAGTCCTGTTAACCACCAACACCGCTGTAAAGTGCCAAGGACTGCCCACCTGGAACCATGCTTCTTACTGCAAAAAGACCCCTCCACCTGGAGAGGATTCTCCAGCTGCTGATCAGCCTATTTCTCCTGCTAGCTCTGCTGTGCCTCCTGGACAGCAGGGAAGGAGGACAAGGTGAAGTACTAGTAACCTCTCCTTTGTCCACTGACAGATCTACAATGCCTTTGAATTCTTTTACAGGAATCACACCAGTACAGGGTGAAGTGCTAGTAACCTCTCCCCTGCACTATGGTGAATCACAACTGCTTTTGAAGAAGAAAAGAAGAAACACTCGCTCTGCTGAAACCACCAAAGTCCAGGAATTCCTGACTACAAAAGACATTAAGAACTGGCCCTGGTGGAGAAGACGGAGCATCGTTTATTGGCAAGGAGGGAACTGTGGGGACCGTTCCTGGGAATGCGGGGTCCAGTGGTGGGGTGGATTCTTTCCAGGATCAGGACTTTGTGCTTATAGACAGGTACCTTCAGGGTGCACTGCCCTTCCTAATTGGCTTTCAGAAGATGAATATCAAAACCGCCTTGCCACCACTAGGACTACACCCACTAGTCCCTTGACCCCTGCCACCACCACTGTAACTTACCCAGATACAAACCGTACTGTATATTCCAATGAAACCCAGTGGCCAAGGCTTTCACATCTTAGTGATTTACTGAAATTTTGTTCAGAGAAATTATTCTTTAAAGTTCAGGATAATGTATATGAGCAAACAATTGAATGGAAAACAAATGGATCAGTAGAGATAGAAATACATGATATCACTACCAGCGAACCCCAAGAATTAATAATTGCAATTGATGGGTTCTATAGTGAAGTAGATATGATGGTTGTTCCTGGAACTTGTACTGTGTTAAATGAGAGAGGCCCTTATTGTTATTTGGTCACCCAATTAGTGAATAATCAGACAAATACCCAAATTGTTCACAGGGGGCTGCCATTAGATTAGCACAACAGAGGGCTTGGGTTATTTCCTCTAGAAAGAAGAGAGACTTGACCGGATCCCTGTGGGATGGGGCCAATAGTGCAGCAGCAGTGTGGAATATTTTTAAGAACCAGGAACATGATGAGAAATTGGGCCAACTAGAGAAGGCCATTGGCCTTGTTTCTGGAGCACAACTAACCCAGGTACAGGCTGGAGTTGGTGAGTTACATGTTATTTCCGCCCTTAGTTCTATGACCCAGAAGTTGCTGACAGAGATGGTATTGAATATCACTGAGGCTGGGAAGGCATTGCAGTGGGATCTAGCATGTTCAGAGTCTCAGGATTTCCTGAATGACCAGCTGATGTCCATTCGGAATGATCTAGAACATCAGGCTTGGCCCACTGCCCTTACAGACACATCAGGAGTACCATCTGATCTGTGGCCATGGAGACTTACTTGGAAACTTTCTGGATGGAAGTGCGGACGTTCTCAGTGCTCCTTCCAAGCATATGGACCGGTAAAGGGGGTGTGGGCTCCCACATACCGTATCCTGCCGGGTCCATGGGGAGGATGCATGTGGGATTGGATAATTCACCGAGACATCTGGGAAATTAGACCACCTGATATGCCCAATCGATTTTTAGTCAGTGCTCCTGGGATTACACCTCACATTTGGATGGGGTTAGGAAGTCAGTGGACATTTTGGCCATTAGAACCCCACAGCTTCAGTGTAACCGTAAACTGGAGCCAGGAGAAGTTGTCACTGTTTATGACTACGTTTGCTGGGAGGGTAGGGGACAAGGAACTACCCTGACAGGACACTTACTTTTTCAAGCTAACGATAGCTGTGTGTATATTAATGACACCACATTACAAGACATACATTTTAATCTCACTACCACTGCAGGCAATCATATTATTTACTGGCCTGCAGATAGAGCTTTCCAAGTAGCCCTTAGGTTCCAGATACCCTTTAACTGGACTAGTTTAGTACCTGATAGATTTCAGAATTTGTTTTCACTGTTACCAGAGATTCAGAAAATCTCTGAAGTACAAGGGCAAATTCACATGCTTCAAAACATATATCAAGTTGAAAAGTATGCCTTTCAGACTGCTTATAGAGTATCCACTTTATGTACTAAGTATGATGTATTGTGCTTTGTAACTAAGGCTGTACAACAACCCCATTATAGTTTTGCTATGGGAATGTTATTGCTTGTATTGTTATTAGTTAGCTTAGGATTATGTTATTGTTGTTGTAAAAGACGTAATAATAGTAATACCTTTCATGTTCATGCTAATCATGCATTGTCATTACATCCAATCAGAACCGCTAAAATTGAAACATCTGATATAGAATCTGAAGTCCAGGACTTGATGCAAATAGAGGTTTGAGAATGTTTGTAGTACTAGAAGTACAAAAGGGGGGGTTGTGGAAGCAGAAAAAGAACTGTCAGAAAAGAACTGCAATGCATGACAGTTTGTTAGCAAGAGTCAGGCTAACTGTAGCCCTGATAACGCGAGATTTGTAGAAGCGAGGATTATGTGAGGCGGGTGAGAAAGTACTGTGTGAGAAGTTATTGTGACCTTGTATAGATAAGGTGTAGAAGACCTTGTGTAGATAAGGTATAGGAAATATTGTATGTTGGCAAGAGTCAAAACAATTAAGAAATAAGATATCAAGATGGCTTATGTATAACAAAATGCAGCTGTCCCTCATTATTTTCTGTAATGAAAGGTATAAATGCTTGTTGTAATTAGGTATCAGAGAGAGAGACCTGCTTGGCTCTCTCCCTCTGCACAATTGTGAGAGTGAATAAAGCTTCTGACTTGCTGTACCCAAACAAAAGAGTGAGAACTCAGTTTTTCTCCGACATTGTTCAAGATCCCTAATACAATCCAACTCGTTCTCCCATAGCTCAAATAATATGAATGTTTTTATTTTATTTCCATTAAGCAGATATCACGACACAAACCCTTCAATAAGCAAATAATGTTTCTATGTAGTTATTTTTCTGACCATAACTACAACCCAAAAAAGTTAAGAAAAGAAATCAGCTTACCCATCTACAAGTCCTTGCTGTAAAATAAGTCGTTGAGCTTCATCCCTAGAGATTTTATGGTGAAACCACAGTTGTGTTCTATGTATAGCTGGAAAAATAAAGATCATTGTTTTAACAAAATTGTTTTATCATAAACATTATTGCGTCTCTTCTGGGGCTGTAAATGAATTCACACATACCTACACTGGATGTGGCACTTTGAGAAGTGGTAGGACTTCCATGTGTGTTGAGTCGTAAACACCCTTTTCTCTGAATGGAAGAGAAAAAAAATTCATGTGTCGAAGCTTTTTGTGTGAAAATAAAATTAGAAAAAATACTTTGAAAAAGTAAAGGTGTTTATACCCGCCATGCTAACCCTTCTTCAACTGCAACTGAAAGGGCTTCTGTTGGATTTTCAATAACTCTGCTTCTATGTCCTGAGAAGTCCATTGCTACCAAGGAATTTTCTGAAATGCTCCTCTGGGGGGAAAAAAAAAAGAGGGGAATTCAGATTTTTTTTGGGGGGGGGTGAGGGGGAACGCACCTTATTTTGAAACTTTATATTTTGCCAGTTGTGTTTCAAATTTTTGCAAGGTTTTCTCCTCTCAACCAAGATTTGTTTCACTTTGGACAACATTTGTAGTTCTAATTCTCTTCAAGGGAGACTATCCAGCTGAACTAAGGTTTGGCCAGTTGGCAAGATAAATGTGGGAGGAAGGAGAAGGTAATGGCTACTTAGTATCGTAAGACTTATAATGTGTCTTATTTTTGCATCACTGCAACCAATAGTACCTGGTCTGAAGATGCTTAAGGTACTGAAGACTGGTCCTCACCAGCTATAGCTAAGGTTGTGGATCTAAACTATCTCAGCTTACTATTTATGGCTAGTTAAGCTGGTTGTCATGAGACACTAGCCAAAAAACTTTTGCTCTGCTTACTTCAAATGATAGCCTCCATCTACCAAAAAAGCCACAGGTCTGAACTGGAGTATGTGGTCTCACCAATGCTATAAAACTAGATCCTTACAAAATAACTGTACTCACACATGCTGAGAAGTAATTTCAACTTCCCTGAAACTCAAATACTGTTACCAAAAACAAAACACACACACACACACACACACAAAAACCACACACCACACCCATTTCCAAAGGACTAAAAATTTCCAAGACGATTCTGTAATATTCCATCACTGATCTGTAACTCAAAGAGAGAGGGTAAGTCCATCAAGGATGCAATTTCCTTTTCAATGGCCACACTGAGTAGAGTTATTAAAGAAAACTGCAAATCATGAAAAAACAACGCAACCTTTTTGATGGCTAAATCATACATTGATGTGACTACTACAGTACAGTTGTGAAAATATAGCTTTTCCAAGGACCCATCTAAATTTAAGAGTGGGTATATGATGGGCCTACCTACTATTACAGCTTTTGAAAACTGCTAAACACGCACTGCTTAATAGAATTTGGTATTCACAATGCAGACCTCTTTCAAACATAACAGTGCTACTCAACTCAATGAGCTCAGTTCCATGTGAATGGGTAGGCTGAGATGAGGTATGGGGAAGAAGAGAGATTATTCCATTCAGGAAGCCCACATTACTACACAAGTAGGAAAGCCTATTAAACTCCACACTTCAGCATGGACTCATCTGTGTCCAATGCTGTGGACATAGTATGGCCAGCCTGTACAGGCTGAAGTTAACCATATTTAGGCAAGAATTTTTCTGCTAGTGCTCAAAGAGCCAAAGAGCCTTATTTTTCTGAGACATCAAGCCGTTCTGGAATAGAGGATACCAATAACAATCTTATTTTGTCTTGTGTGGCTTTGGCACTTTCCTTTCTGTTCAAAAGCCCTTTACAGCACCCCTAAAACCAGGAAGGGAAATTGAGATGCCCTTCAGACCCTTGGAGAAAGATTCTTATACTCTACTTTGTTTCTCCCCCATCTCTTTCCCCTCCCCCCCATGCCATTTAAATTCAACCAAAATTGCTAAATACTTGGGGTATGTGTGACTGTACACTAGGCTTCACAGTCTAAACTTCCAATAGAAGTTTTTGTGGGACTGCTAAGAGAAATTGAGTAATGTTAGTTTGTATGCCTTCACTGATTGTAAGATCTACTTCAGTGCTTTCTGTTAAACTCCTGGCTGTTATGAAGGAGCATAAACACAGTACATGCAAGTTCTTGTATAAAATATTCTGAGGGTCAGGTTTGCAAGAGGGAAGTAATTTAATGTTTCATGTAACTGAGTAAACATGGATTCATGGACAAGGAAGACTCAAAGTTGGCACAAGCACTTGTATCTTAGGCACTCAGGTTTATAAATTGAGCTTGATACTAAGTACAGTAGCTCCACAGCAACCATTGGTGGGCACTGGGATATAAATAAATAGGAAAACCCCTATCCTTCTATAATTTGAAGCAATGTGTAGAGCACAAAAAGATATGCCTGTGCAGTTAAAGCTTCCTAACCAAAAATATCTAGCCTTAAAATAGTCCTATTCGGTTACAACCCTAGAAAGATTACTTTAGAACTCAGAGTAAAAGAGATTTCAATAATAGGTATTAGGACAGCCTACTCCTATCAAAAACATTTAATTACAATTACTTCATCAGAGATCACAACTGAGTAACTTCAAATCCTGGGGCCATACCCTGAGCTGAAGATCGGGCCAATGAATTACAATCTGCTTAAACTTTTACAAGAGGTGCAAACAAGGACTGGATAAAAGGCGATGTTTGGATAAAAGGGGAATTTAGAGAATGGGATCTGCATTGCTGAAACTGCTGTGAATTATGATTCAGGGATGTGAGAAATTAACTGCTTTCTGTACTGAGAATATTCTGCATATTCAATCTCAGTTTGATCATTTATATTCGTCATTTTTCAAGAGTGCTGCTGGACTGATTGATGAATTGCTTAATATTCCGTAGCTCAAGCATGGTGCAGGGCTAGATTCTCTCCTGCACCAAGAGCCACTTGGCACAGAAAGAGACACAGTGGGAGTGCATGGAATCAGTAAAGGCTCAACCTCCAGCTCCAATGTCAATAAGGGCAGCTGACCATTGTTCCGAAAGATTTTGGTAAGTGCTCACATGCTTAAAGTTAAGCACATGCATAAACGTTTCTAGGATCACAGACACGGGTTACATTGCTTCTGCCATAGGTTCCATTTTAAGTAGTTTACTTGCTCAATAAGTTATTACAGTACATACCATAGGTGATATAGTCAGAGAACTGCAGCCACCTCTACCTTGATATGGTTGCATGTAATTCTGATACAGCTGCATTCCATACTAAAACCAAAAAAACAATATACCTTATCACTATTAGTTTAATTGTGGGGATTTTAGTAGTACCACCTTGAAGTATTAAATAAAAATTATACAGGAGCTCCTGAATACTATACAATAAATTTCATTTAGAAAGATTTGGATTTTTATTAGCTTAATTACATTAATTTAAAAATAGAACTGCCTGCACAGACAATAGGAATCCTTGCCTTAGAAATAGATTTTTCATTATGGTTTTCTGACACTACATTTAAAGAGAATTCTCTAAGCACAAAACTGGAATGTATAAATTTTGATCCCTCAAACACACAAACACAAAGTTGGCCAGAATGAGTAAATGGCTACAGTTTTCATTTTCTTAAGAAATAACTTACATGTATGTTAATTCTAGCCATTTATAGGCACCATATGACCCATTCTGCCTACTTTGCCACTAAAAGCAGCCTCTTTCTACCACTCAAATAAATTCTTGCATCATAAATCGGGGACAGCACCAGTAGCAGCAGTGCCAGCTTTTTCAACTGTACTGGAAATTCAGTGTCTATCTTCTTTATTGAGAGAAGTCAAAAAGAGCCCACAGTGTACAAAATTAAGGATTTTTATTACACTGAAACCTACAAGTAACCTTTGCTTCTCTAGTTCAGAATATAAAAGCATTTAACATAGTAAATTACTAGCAAGAAATTAACTTCACAGAATATTTTACCTTAAGTAATCTAATTGCTGTCATCCAGCAGGTCCTACTCTGCTCATCATCTGCACAAAGCTGCTTCAGGTCTCTGGCTCCTCCTGCTTTGTTAGGCTAGAAGGCCACAGCACATTGTTTAGCATTAATGCATATCTTGCAGATAATACCTGTTGAAATAAAAGCCACTAATTCTCCTATTTTATAATAGACAGCTGAATCTTTTTTTAAAATCTTATCGAAACTTAAGCTTACCTAGGAACTGTAGCTTGCTTTAGCATATATCTATCAAAATATTAAGCCTGTACCTTAAAGCAGAATCCATAGTTTGCTGGTGTTCCAGACATCTTTTTGCCTGCCAAAGACATATACATATCACTACTGCTGAATTCACTGAAAAACTGCAGATGCCTTGGTTCCTGAAAGGAAAAGCAATATAAAACAATTAGCCCTTTTTACTTTATTATAAACCAATGAAGGAAATTATAATAAATAACTATATGAAAAACAGAAAAATTAAATATTTATACAGTAAATTTAAACGCATGATAAATATATCTCTTGGAAATACACTACAATCCATATTAAAAAAATAGATCTATCTATGCTAAAAATACATCCCTATCAACCACTCAGGTTTGCATGTGCCTAGGCCCTTACCATCAATCAAGTTATGTGCTTTCCATCTATGAGGCTTATATACATTTGATCCAATCAGATTTGCATGCACCCAACCCTATTAATCAGGTTAGTTTGCACCTGGCCTCCATCAATAAGGTTTGTGCACAATGCATAAATATAGCCCTCAATCAAAAATTAAAACCTTCCCTGTTGCATCGTATCTCCTCAGGTCCTAACTTCCGAACAATCTTTGTGTTGATAGATAGTAGTTTTTGAGATATCACTCAACAGTGAAAAGCAAACCTTGCAAGAAAAATATTCAGGCGGAGCCTAAATCTTAACTATTAAAAATGCATGAGGAGAAACCAGAACCACACTACATAGAAAATTAAAAGGGTATAAAAAACTAACCTGGTGTGAAATGTCACACCAACTGGCCACGTACTTTTAGAGAAACAGGAATTTTTACTGCATTTTAAAACACAAACTTGACTGCATAATGTGATGATTATCTCGTCATCCAGCATTTCCTTGTGAAGAGGCTGAGTGGAGGAATTGTTTGTTTTGAAGGGAGCTGCTTGTTCCTTTTTTGGGGGGGGAGGGGGGGGAAGAGAGGGAGAGACTGTATAGCCATCTTAAATTACATTCTGTGCATGTGCCCCAAGACACAATAATAGCATTCCTCTTGTAAATAAAAATACCAAACACATTGCTTGAGGAAGTTTACAAAAATTAAACTTGCAATTTACCTTTACAAGGAAATTAACAGTAAGTTAGGAAAAGTATAATAAAAGGAGTAAGTTACACAGAACATCTTCAGGGAGAGAAACACTGAGCGCTTCCCCTTTTAGCCAGACAGCCTCTTTAAATACTAATAACTACACTCATCTGAAGCTCTTATCTTGTTCCAAATGGCAGCCTGATACTGTGACAGTAGAAGTTGAACTGACTGAAGAAATCCAGAAAAAGGCCACTGAACATTCTACCTGCTGCAGCAGAGGAAAATGCCCAAAACTAGACAAAGCCAAAAAGCAAACTTTCAGTTTTCTGTGAGAAAAATATGTAGCACCAATGAACTGATTTCTGGAAAAGCATACATGAGATATAAGCCATAATGCTTAATGATTCATTACATCTTAAAATGTAACAACTTTTGAAGTCACTTTTCAGTTTATTTTTAATTCCCTTGTTTAAAAACACATCAGAAGAAAACATATTTTAGCAATTACTGTCCAGTCCCATTCTAAATATTAATTCCTTTCCCCAAGTTGAAACCAGTCAAGTTTCTTTTGTTTGCTTCTTTGTGTCCTCAATTAAACGAGGACAGCTGTGGAAATACTTTGACAGCTAACACAGAAGTTCAGACTAACAAAATCTTTATTCTAAGTGGGTTACATAAAAGTTCTCATCTCCAAAGCACCCTGTTTAACAGAGGTGTCAATAGTTATGCTTCCAGTACAGACAAAAAAATTTAACAAGAAAAGCAGGGAGGAGGTATGGATACAGAGGGTCATGATAAAAAGTGAGGCGCTCTAAAAAAAATTTCCTACAAATTATTTTTCCGCAAATTTTCTCCTTTCATTTGCTTAAAAATAAATAAATGCTCTGAAAGACAGGTCCAAATAGTACATTGAGGAACAACAGTTAACATTTGCTTATGTTCTCACCCTTCAGAATTCTCAGCTAGTAGACCTGAAATGCAGAATTTATTTTTAAAGAGCTCTGGTGTTGCCTGACTGAAAAATAAATTTAAATTAATATATTCAGAATGAACCAGATTTGTTAGGCCAGAGTACTCAGGTTTATACAAGAAATTCTAATTTATTCTGAAGCCCTGTTCTTATATATCCTTACTCCCACCAATCACGTTTTATCCTTAGAATGAACATTTGAACAGGAAATTGGGAAGCAAGGTTTTTTCCTTTAATTACCATGGATTGAAATAAAATTAGGTTAAAACTACTGCAAATGAAAATACACGCTTGCCCTATGCTTATTGTTCTCTGTCATATTTTAGACTTACCTTTGATGCCCCTTTAGTGGAAAAATACAGGCCAGATCTTCTCAAAAGAAAGTATAATTTTTTCCATGATGATTTCTTCCCCTGCTCCTTTGCATGCAAATAACCATGAATTTCAGGATATGTGCTGGAACTTAGGAACATCTGAAACAAAATATTGCATATCCACCTGAAGCCAGCTTTCTCTTCTATTAACATACTATTCAACAGTTTTGCCAACATTATACTAAAATTTAAATGTTTAAATGGTGAAAATACACACTTCAAAAATGGAAAATTATACACATGCCTCAAAACAGTGGGACCATCTACTTACAACAGCATAAAAGACACTGAACAAAGTTTCTGGTAACTAAAGGAGGAGGTTAATCCTTCAAAGATCCATCAGAAATTTAGAGACGGCAATAAATAACACCATATAAAATATAAAACCTAAGTTCTTGCACCCTGAAAGAAAGAACAGCCTTCTACAAAACTTGAAGAGTTCAGATAGATATTCATGGCAGTAGTTTGTAAGTTTAATTTAAAATAAAGCTCTAGGATATTTTGTTTGTTTTTGTTCTGTTTTTAAAAGTGGTGGGTTAATGCCATATCTCCCAATTCTAACTCCTGCCAGCTGAAAAACCACTGGAAAGGAAACAAGGTTATAAGAGGTAGGCACATGCCATCATTTTGTGGTGAGGGAGCATATCACCACTTCTACACACAACCCCTCTCTCTACCACACAAAAACCCAAACATGCACACTTTGAGCACTGACTGAAAATTAAAGTACGCATAAAGTGACCCTGAAATCAAAGCTAAATTTCAAACCCTCAGGAGAAGAGCCTTCCTCCTAGAGAAAAAAAAATTTAGCTGCATTATTTTGCAAATACATTAGGCAGAAATATTCCAAGTCCTTGACAAGGTAAAAATTTGTTATTCCCTAGTTTGCAGATATCCACACAGTATGTTACCACAACGTTCTGTGCCAACGTGACACTATAGTTTTACAAACATTGAAGCCACAGAGAAGCAAACACCATTTATTATGAGGGGATTGGCCTTTAATAGACAGATAAAGGTACATATACTCCATAAAGAGCATTCCTTATTAGTTCAATGCACTGCCCTTGCTATTTGTATTGAATTTTCTAAAGGAATATATCATGCCTTTTGAAAATTTGACAGAATGCCCAAGAAATTGTATCAGATACTGGAACACTTCTTAATTCAACCCAAGAAACAGATTCAGCTCCAGGCCAGGGGTTCTCAATCCATTTCCCTCATATAAATCTCTCATCTTGGAGTTCTTTGTGGAGTCCCTGCAAGGGGTGGGGTCATGTGGGGGGTGATCACAGGGGTTACTCCTCTGACCCCCCCAGCTTCTCCCCCCACCCCAAATTTCCCCACCAGTTGCTGTCCTGGCCCATCAGGATAAGCCGCTGGTAGGCTGGGACACTTCGTTTACTTAAGTTTACCTCCATGCCTGTGGACGCTCGAGGTAGACAAACCGTCTCGGCCCACCAGCGGTTTATCCTGATGGCCCGGGAGGCAAAGTTTGCCAACCCCGAATTATAGGATCGGTTTATCATAGAATCATAGAATATCAGGGTTGGAAGGGACCTCAGGAGGTCATCTAGTTCAACCCCCTGCTCAAAGCAGGACCATCCCAGCCAGGGCTTTGTCAAGCCGGGCCTTAAAAACCTCTAAGGAAGGAGATTCCACCACCTCCCTAGGTAATGCATTCCAGTGCTTCACCACCCTCCTAGTGAAATAGTGTTTCCTAATATCCAACCTAGACCTCCCCCACTGCAACTTGAGACTATTGCTCCTTGTTCTGTCATCTGCCACCACTGAGAACAGCCGAGCTCCATCCTCTTTGGAACCCCCCCTCAGGTAGTTGAAAGCAGCTATCAAATCCCCCCTCATTCTTCTCTTCTGGAGACTAAACAATCCCAGTTCCCTCAGCCTCTCCTCATAAGTCATGTGCTCCAGACCCCTAATCATTTTTGTTGCCTTCCGCTGGACTCTTTCCAATTTTTCCATATCCTTCTTGTAGTGTGGGGCCAAAACTGGACACACTACTCCAGATGAGGCCTCACCAATGTCGAATAAAGGGGAACGATCACGTTCCTCGATCTGCTGGCAATGCCCCTACTTATACAGCCCAAAATGCCGTTAGCCTTCTTGGCAACAAGAGCACACTGTTGACTCATATCCAGCTTCTCGTCCACTGTGACCCCTAGGTCCTTTTCTGCAGAACTGCTACCTAGCCATTCGGTCCCTAGTCTGTAGCTGTGCATGGGATTCTTCCGTCCTAAGTGCAGGACTCTGCACTTGTCCTTGTTGAACCTCATCAGGTTTTTTTTGGCCCAATCCTCTAATTTGTCTAGGACCCTCTGTATCCGATCCCTACCCTCTAGTGTATCTACCATGCCTCCCAGTTTAGTGTCATCTGCAAACTTGCTGAGAGTGCAGTCCACACCATCCTCCAGATCATTAATACAGACATTAAACAAAACCGGCCCCAGGACCGACCCCTGGGGCACTCCGCTCGAAACCGGCTGCCAACTAGACATGGAGCCATTGATCACTACCTGTTGAGCCCGACGATCTAGCCAGCTTTCTATCCACCTTACAGTCCATTCATCCAGCCCATACTTCTTTAACTTGGCGGCAAGAATACTGTGGGAGACCGTATCAAAAGCTTTGCTAAAGTCAAGGAATAACACATTCACTGCTTTCCCCTCATCCACAGAGCCAGTTATCTTATCATAGAAGGCAATTAGGTTAGTCAGGCATGACTTGCCCTTGGTGAATCCATGCTGACTGTTCCTGATCACTTTCCTCTCCTCTAAGTGTTTCATAATTGATTCCTTGATGACCTGCTCCATGATTTTTCCAGGGACTGAGGTGAGGCTGACTGGCCTGTAGTTCCCCGGATCCTCCTTCTTCCCTTTTTTAAAGATGGGCACTACATTAGCCTTTTCCCAGTCATCCGGGACCTTCCCCGATCGCCATGAGTTTTCAAAAATAATGGCTAATGGCTCTACAATCTCATCCACCAACTCCTTTAGCACCCTCGGATGCAACGCATCCGGCCCCATGGACTTGTGCACATCCAGTTTTTCTAAATAGTCCCGAACCACTTCTTTCTCCACAGAGGGCTGGTCACCTTCTCCCCATACTGTGCTGCCCAGTGCAGCAGTCTGGGAGCTGACCTTGTTCGTGAAGACAGAGGCAAAAAAATCATTGAGTACATTAGCTTTTTCCACATCCTCGGTCACTAGGTTGCCTCCCTCATTCAGTAAGAGGCCCACACTTTCCTTGACTTTCTTCTTGTTGCTAACATACCTGAAGAAACCCTTCTTGTTACTCTTAACATCTCTTTATGAATGGGTCATAAAAAATTTCCATTTTTACTTATACATCTTTGGGGGGGGGGGTCGGTTTATAATTGAATATATACGGTATGTTCTCCTACTAACATAGTAATTTGTTTTTACACTATAACCATGATCCTGTAAAGTCTTAAGCAGACATGTAACTTTATGCACTCTGCAGCATATTGTGCATCAGAAACTCATGTTCTGAAGCAATATAGAAATAAGGAGTAAATTTTTAATGGTGAGAGTAATTAGCCATTGGAACAGTTCACCAAGGGTCATGGTGGATTCTCCATCACTGACAATTTTTAAATAAAGATTAGATTTTTTTCTGCAAATTATTTTGGGGAAGTTCAATGGCCTGTGTTATACAGGAGGTCAGACTAGATCATCACAATGGCCTCTTCTGAACTTAGAATCTGTAAGCTATGAGCCAATTAACTTCCTCTTGTAAGGAAAGCTGGAGACAAAAAGTTGCAGGCAGAATCCAGGAGAGCAGGAAGACAGAACAAAGTATCAGGCACCTGGTTGCAGAAAAATGGCTAATCCCATGGAAATATGCTAAATTCTTATGGCTACAGAATCACTGAGCCCACAGAGCCTTGAATTATATTAGAGCAGTTTGTATCTCAGAGCTATTGTTCCAGCCTTGCTACAGATTCAGGCAGGCACATTGCTTTAATTACCATTCTCTTCATTTTTCTGAGGTTTGCCTGATGGCCGTAAGAGCTAAACACATATTTTAAATGAAAAGGAAAGATTGTGGAGCACAATACTCCAGCAAAGATCAAATTCTTCAGTAAAAAAAATTTTTGCCCACAGAATTGCAGAATACACAGGGTCCTCTATGTCAATAGTCCCATCAACAGGACTATTCATGCAGAGAACAGTCTCAAAATCAGGGCCTAGAGCTGCTTATGCGAACAGTTTTCCAGCATTGCTCACAGCTGAAGGGACCAACATCTCCATTGCAATGTAGGCACTGTTCCACAATACAGCTCCATTTCAACAGCCATAAGTGATATTTATCATGCAAGAGTGCACTTGAAGGAGGCATAAAAATTGTGATTAGTGAAAAGAAGGAAACGCTAATTTTGCTTTCTTATTGCTTTTGGTTTTGAACATTGCTTGATGAGCCCACAAATATCAAATAATGCGGGCTTCTAGAAGCAAGAAGTTTGAGGCAAAGACGTGCTAATCTCAACTTGAAAGTGTCTTTGAGATATTATCAAGGCTAAGAAGGTTTTACGGCATATGACAAAGAGGAAGATGAATAACGTAAACATACAAATACATTATTTTTCAGGCACATGTGATAGTGAATAAAAAGACTATATTAAAGCTGTAATTTAATCCTACAGACCAATTTCAAAGGGAGGCTTTAGGAGAGTTTGAAAGAGTTGCACTGCTGCAGTGCTGTGGTATAGACTCTTACAACAGTGACAGAAGGGATTCTTCAGTAGCTGCAGTAAATCCACCTCTCAAAGGCAGTAGCTAGGTCAACAGAAGAATTCTTAAGTCATCCTAGCATTGTCTACCCTGGGGCTTACATGCCTGAATGATACAGCTAGGTCAATCTAACTTTCTAGTACAGGCCAGCTGTTGATTTTCTTCATGGAGATTGTGGAGAAGAATCTCTCTCCCCTCCTTTCCCTACTAGCTCTTAATTTTAGTACCTTTGCCCATTTTGTCTGAAGAGTCAATTAATGGCTCCTAAACCCCATAAGACCCCCATTTTAGGCCCTGTATCCTTCTACCTATCCTCTCACTAGGAAGATACGCATGACAAAGTGATAACCAAAACATCATTCCTTGAACAGCAGGCCAACGTTGCTGAAAGCAATACAAAGCTCTGCTTTAACAATCAACATTGCACCCATACTAGTGTTATCAGTTTAAAGTAGTTCACAACAACATTACTTGTAATGAGGCAAGACTAAATCATCTGTTTTTTTTCTTCCCAGGATAGCAAAAGATTGCATGGCAAGACACATCGTGACTAACAGCATCAGACAAAATCATTACTGCCACGATGAAAGAATACTGAAAATCCTAGACAATGAGAAGAATAACCTGCTCTTCACGTTATGGAGTTGTAAAAGATAGTAGGATGGATAAACATATTCTGATGAAAATCCAACCAAGTTAAGACCAAAGTTTATTACAGCTGGAAGAAATCATCAATGACAAAGAAAAGCTTTATTAGGGAGCCAAGTATCATTGGATAAAAAGTACAGAAAATTAGAGGATTCCTCTCAAAAAAAGGATGGGTTGGTTACATAAAATGCAGTAATATTCAATTTATTTTACTCTATAGGGATGAGATATATGATAGGATTTATAGCAAATGAACTGTAAATATCATTGGTGTAAAATGTCATTGTGTATTACAGATTCTAGTATACAACAGTATCAGACATTTATAGCTTGGTTTGGACATCATAAAGCCTATTTAAAGAGAAATTAATTCAGCAGATGACAGGAGGATGCAAACTCAAATGTCTGAGATGAACATAAAAACCAAGGAAGAGGAAAGTTAGAAGAGGTGGATGTTCTTGCATGAGAACATCTAGGCCTAAAGTTATGTTTCCCATTATATAAACTTACTCATACATATCCCCGAAACTTACAGTGAAACATCTGAAGTGCTAGAAGTGTTAACAGTGCCCTTAAAGTTAGATGCACCATCTTGCTTCTTGAGCAGAGACCCTGACTCTCACAGAAATGGGATGAAGATTAATTTAAGAGAAAGCCAGCTTCTTTTTTTAAACTTTCAGATTTGTATTAGAGCCTTTTTGTACCCAGTTTTATATCCAGTTTGTACCCAGACTGCTTTTAAGTTTCTACTTAATTGCTCAGATTTTAACTCAGTCCCATAAAATCAAATTTGGTGTTGAAAGCTTCCGTATTGCTCCATGTGTGTTACTATTGGTCAATATTTAAGAATTGCCTCCAAAAATGTTCCAATAAATTTGTGAGCATGCCCTCTTGCAAGCAAATTGGTGATAATGCAGACACAAATGGGGGGTTATATGTGCACATTTAGCATACAAGTTGTGGGTATATTTTGGAAATATCTTTGAAAATTACTAACTGAAAAATAACATTTTGGACTTAGTTATATTACAGGCAGAGCTGGTAGCACAGTAAACAGGTGAAGTTGCCTAACGACTCCCATTATAAAGCCCAGTTTTCAGTTGCTTCAAACTTTGCCAAAAACTTTATTTGCCTCAGGCGGAATATTTTTGGAACCTTTCTGCAAAAGTAGTTCATCAATTTCGCCGAACAAGGTTATGGAAAAATATATTGGTTTGCCCATCTTAAAACCATTTCACCATGTTTGTTGCAAAGTTATAATGCCTTCATTCTTTGGAGCAGGGAAGTGAAATTTGGCAGGAAGTCACCTTTGCTGTTCCCATGGAAAACCAGCCCAGATTTGGCCAGGTTATAAACAGAGTTGGGTGGAAAGAGGTTTTCCCATTCTGCATTGAGGCAAAACAAAGCCCTATCAAAAATGTTTATGAAAAACCAGAAAGACACCCCAAAAAGCTAACATTCTGGTGAACAGTGACATGGGATGTCAAAGTTGCTGCTCTGGCTGATTCAGAGCAGGGACTTGAACCTGGGTCTCCTACATTCCAGGTGAGTGTCCTATCCACTGGGCTTTTAGCTAATCATCTCTCTCCCCATCCCCTGAGAAACTTTTCCACAAAAAGTTTAGGTTCCGACAAAGTAGCATTTTCTGAAAACAAATGTTTTGTCAAATAACTCCCAGCTACCTCCGTTTATAAACCTTGGAGAGGGGGCGGGGGGAAACAGCTCACACATGCTCAGTAGAGACTTGACAAGTGAACTTTCCAGATTCCGTCTGAACTGGGCATGCTCCAGCCCCAAGCTGCAGAGTGGTAAGCAGGATTTTCCCTGCAATTGCCACTCCTGGATGCTGCAGCACCAAGCATCAGAACTGAGACCAGGGAGACTGACATGCAATGCTCCCCCTGCTGGTGCCCAGGCAGTATGGCAGCCTGTCTGGAACACAGAGGGGACAGAAGGCAGTGGGGAGGGCAGTGAAGAAAGTAGATTGGGATAAGGAAGTGAGGTGGGTTGAGAAGAGACTGGGAGTGGGAGGTCTGTGGAAGTTTGGGCCTGGATGGGCAAGGAGACTGGATGTAGGAGCCAGGGCGGGGGAGACGGAGATCAAACAAGAAGCAAGGGGTAGTGGGGACAGACTGGGGCAAAGAGCCTAGGAGGGAGACTGGGAATGAAAGCCAAGATTGGGGATAAAGGAGACTAAGGCTCTGCTGAGGAGCCCAGAGCAGGAGATGGGGACTGGAGTGAGGAGCACAGAGGAGTGAGAAATAGGAATGAGACAAGGAGCTGTGGGTGATAAGGGGGAGAAAAGCGGACAGGGCAAAAAGGGTCAGGTTTGAGGGGAGATTCCTCAAGATTCCAGAGTCTCAACATTTCTCTATTGTCAGCAAATATCTGTGAAACCCTCTGGCAAAGTGTATGTTTCATCCTGCTCTAGTGGCTAGCCCACAAAGGATGACAGCTTACGGTTGGTATCAGTAACTTCATTAGCTCTACTAGCAAAGGTCTGTGAAGTGGATCTAAAGGCTCAAACCCTGCTGATGTCCCATGTGGCTATTCCCATAGAATTAATTTTCTGTTTTTCAGTTTGTTTGTTTTTTAAACCTCAGAAATTACACACACAAAACTACATTAAAGAGAACATTAAGGTTGCAAAGTCAAGTACTCAAAAGTTAGGACATGCCAGAATTGAGTGCTTTGCAGCCTTCATGGTCTTAACATTTTTGTGTATATATTTCACACAAAAACTATTTTAAATTGTCTAGAAAGGAAATGTGCCCTGTTCTTTAACATAAATTCTACATTTATATAAAAATATTGTGTTTCATTGCCTGTGAAAAATGGCTTGTACATATGCTATCTACATGTGTTTTCTAATGTATTTGCATTCTGCTGAAAAGGCAATAAGAAAGAAGCAGCTAAATTAGTCAATACAAGATTTGCACTCTGAACTCAAAGTACACCTACAGAACCTGAATATCAATTGCATCTATTGAAGAATTGGACTTGGGGAGAATAGAGCTACCCTTAAAGAAAAAGTTGAAAAGCATAATCATCAGGATAATTTTACAGACTAACAATTGTGAAATTGTTACTCTTAAAGTACAAAAATAATTAACAATATTCTTCAGAGTGAAAAAAATTAATCCTGGTCCCAAAAAACACTGCAGCCAAAAGTTTTGAATAGTACAAGAACACAGAAGTGTTATTCATATAAGTAAAAGATGAACTCTTAGCCCCTATCAAAGTCAATAGCAAAACTACCATTTACTTCAATGGGATTAGGATTTCACCCATTATCCAAATTAGCTCAAACGGGGCCTAATCCTATTCACATGATCAACTCAATGGGAGTATTTGTAAGAACTAACAACATGAGATTTTATCCATATATTGTTATTGAAAAGGTTGGGGGGTGTTACCATAGTAAGCTATGGTGCAAGCTACTGAATAGGTTTTACAAGTGAAAAAAATCTGATTTTAAATTACATTTGAAGACTTCAGCTTCACATTTAATTACCAGAAATAGGTGAACTATAAATGAATCCATTCATACTATGAGATCTATAATTTCTCAAAGAAACAGATAAAAAAATGAAATCAGAATATTCTATTAATATTACTGTGAAGGCCTCAGGTTTAAAATCCATTTGCTCCATTAATTTTTTATGTTTAAAATTGATCACATTCATGAAAACCCAGAATGTGAGCTATGCTCACTGATTCCACACTCAATGCCCAAGGAATGTATGCACAAATACTGTGCCTCCCTAAAGTAGACCATGACACAGCCACGTACCATCTATGCATCGCACTCCTTTCACCTTCTTCTTTAGGCTTAAGTCTTGTTGGGGGCAGGGATTAAACCTCTCACTCTTTGGGAAGCGCTACAGAAACAATTTTTACAAATCAATGCACATCTGATAGCTAAGCACCAGAATATGCCTCCACGGGAGGCTCTGGAACTCCTGTCACTGGAGGATTTTAAGAACAGGCTGGAAAAACACCTGGTCAGAGATAGTCTAGGTATACTTGGTCCTGCCTCTGTGCAGGGGCGGGATTAATGACCTCTTGAGGTCCCCTTCACCCCTACATTTCTATGACTATTAGAGAATAACTAAGGAAAACAAATCAGTACATTTTTGTAGGTATTTTAGCTCTGAGTTAAAAGGAAGGAGCCAAAATTCTTACCTTCTCTTACTCTTGCATTATAACAAAAGGCAAGAAAAAGGTTTAACACATAGCTGGAGAATATTTTACTTGCATATAGCTCAACCCACAGAAAACTAAGAATTTCAAAATTGGATTGTTAAAACTAACATCTCTCTTGATACTTGACCAAGCATGTCACAGATAATAATGCAAGCCCATTAACTTGTCTTAATGAAATTTCCAAGGAAAGAGTGGCATAGTGTAAATGATCTACTGAATGGCTTTTGCTGAAATGTGCATGATGGCTTTGTAATTCACAAAGGTGTTCTGTACTTAATGTCTAGCAAGTCCTATTGCACCAAATATAAATAATCAGACAATACAATGTAAAAAAAATAGTAACAAGAAATACAGGTTTATCCAGTTTTGACTGATTTACAAGTTAACCTGTAATCTCATATTTGGGGTAAAACTGACCCCTATGCAGAAGGCCAGCATACAAACTATGCACTGTTTAAACACTATATTTGAGGACTTAAGTGACTTAGGCTACATCCTCACTATGGGGGGGGGTGTCGATTTAAGATACGCAAATTCAGCTACGCAAATAGCGTAGCTGAATTAGACGTATCCGAGCCGACTTACCCCGCTGTGAGGACGGCAGCAAATCGACCTCCGCGGCTCCCCCGTCGACGGCGCTTACTCCTACCTGCGCTGGTGGAGTACAAGCATTGATTCGGAGATCGATTGTCGCGTCCCGACGAGATGCGATAATTCGATCCCCGAGAGATCGATTTCTACCGCCGATTCAGGCGGGTAGTGAAGACGTAGCCTCAGTGGTACATAGGCCTTAAACTTGCTCTGCGCACAGGTTTTTAGCAGATATAGTTTAGTTTTCAAAAATAAGTCAAATATTTCTTTCAAACTATCAGATCACTTTTGAGATAAAGAGATGCTAAATTCTATTAGCACAGAGGCCAAAATTTTGAAACATAGGTGCCTAAAATTAGACTCTGAAATCCGTATTTAGGCAGCAAAAGAAAAATGGCCTGATTTTCAAAGGGTAGATTTTTTAAGGTTCCTGAAGATGATTTTAGGGACCTAACTAAAAACACCTAAGTTTCAACATTTTGCCCACAGCAGGGCTTAGAATCAGGAGATCTATACTTTATCTCAACTCTGCCACAAACCTAACCGCTCACTTGAGCTCTCCATTCTGTAAAATGCATCTGTGATAAATGAAGGACAGGGGAACTTCCTTTTATGGGCACCCAGCCAGCCAGCTAGCTATAAAATCCATGTTAGTAGCTGTTCTCTACTTGCTTTACCTGTAAAGGGTTAAAAAGTCCATAAGTAAAAGGAAGGGAGTTGGCACCTGACCAAAAGAGCCAATGAGAAGGCTAGAACTTTTCAAAATTCAGGGGGGAAAAATCCCCTTTGTCTGTCTGGTTGTTCTCCCAGAGAGCAGGGACAGGGCTGGAGCTATGCTGTAAAAGCTTGTGCCAGGTATGAAAATCATCAGATCATACCTAGAAACTACTCATTTAAAACCCCAGATGTGTCTCAGAGGGATAGCTGTGTTAGTCTGTATCCACAACAACGAGGAGTCCGATGGCACCTTAAAGACTAACATTTATTTGGGCATAAGCTTTCGTGGGTAAACTGGGTTTTTTTACCCACGAAATCTTATGCCCAAATAAATCTGTTAGGGAAGATCCTTGTTTAGGATCCATCTCATGGCCACTACAGGATTGTTTTCTATTCTGTAGATTGCTCCCCATTTTACATTTAAAATGATGCATCCAGCTTATATTTAAAACATGCTGTGGATATTATTTGTATCACCATAGTGCCTAGAAGCCTGGAAGTCATGGACCATTGTACTAGGTGCTACCACTTCTTTTGGAAGACTGCAGCATTCCACAGACTAACAAACCACGCCAGCCGTAAGATTTTTTTTTTTTTCCTGCTAACCAGTCTAAATCTTCCTTTCATTAAGTTCATCCCTTTACTCCACTTGTAATGTGTTAAACTCCTTGTTTTCCTTTGCATATACCACTTTCAAACAGTTGAGGACTGTTGGACTCCCATCCTTTTATACAGGCTAAACTACTTTAATCTTTCAATCATTTCTTGCAAGTTACTCCACCCAACTGATCCTAAACATTTTTTGCTGCATTTTGTTCTTTTCTGAACTCCCTCCAACTGGTCAATATCTTTATGGCAATGAATTCCCCAAAACTGAATCATTCCAGGTGCAGTTGTATCAGTGGAGGAATATTATCTTTATGTTTCATGACAAGACGTCTCTCTAGTCGTCCAATAGGTCACTACAATTCTGTCAGTGACAAAATACTATGTACACACAAACTAGACACCTGAAATTGAGGCATTATGCTGTGAATTGGTTTATCTTAATGCAAATACTGCATACCTGTAATATCTGTGTGTGGCCTATCACTCCACTGGTCTCGCTTGACAACGACACCATATGCTCTGGAAAATAATTCTGTTACAATAGAACGTATTATTAAAACTTCCGTAAATGTGAATCCAAAAACCTTCAGATTTCTCTTAGACATATAAACAGATCCACCACCCAATTGCACAGAGCAAAAAGACAATGAGATTTCCCCACTCTCAAATAATTTAGGAAAGGGGGGGGAGCATTAAAATAGCCTCAAATTGTGGTATCTTGTAGATTCACCTGCTGAGTTTGTGAGAGCAAACTTCAAAGGTTTTTTTTTTTTTTCTTCCCCCACCCCTCAAGATTTCAATGCAGGGATAAGGGTCTGCTGAGTCAAGTCAGGAAGGCCCATACTTAGGGTATGTCTATACTACAAAAACCTGTGCCAGTGGGTCTCAGAGCCTGGGTCAACTGACTCGGCTCACACTATGGGGCTAAAGCAGCAGTATAGATGTTCCTACTTGGGCTGGAGCCCAGGGTTTGAAACCTGCACAAGTCCCATGAGCCGAGTCTGTTGACTCAGGCTCATACTCGCTGCCAGGTTGTGGTTTGTTGTGTTTTTTATTTTTGTTTTTTGTTTATTTTTTTGCAGTGTAGCTGTAACCTTAGATTGTCAGGTAATCATTCACCTGCCCCTTCATGCTGTATAGGCCAGCCCTAGGCATCAATATATTACTATCTAGGAAGAGGGAAAATTCATTTAAAAAGGAACAATTTGTTGAAGTTGATATGGTATCCCAGTGGAAGGAGGAAATAAGTGGGATACACTGTCAAAAACATTTATTTAAATCGCATTGAAACAAAATGTTGGTTAATATATTTTATGCTATATTTTACTAATGCAGAAAAAATCCTCTCTGATTTATTGTGAATGCTCTCTTTATTCTGCATGATATTAATATGGATCAAATGGTGGAAACTTGCAAAAATACAAAAGAGATATTATAGGCCAGAGCTGGTGTAAGTCAGCACAGCTGCACTGACTGAACTGTAGCTATGCAGGTTTACACCAGTTGAGGATTTGGCCCCAGATCTAAAATTATAGTCTTTTATAATAGCTCCGACAATTCCCAAATTAAATCCTTCAAAGTACGTAAAGTAGCTGGTCACCAGAGACTTTCATTCCAAATGATCGCGTGTATTATTTTTAGGATTAATTAAGTGTTTTTGATACAGTGTTCTAAATTCCACCTCCTCTTAGGATTGTACCTTTCTTGTTGGGCCCTGATTGGTTAGTCTATATTGCCCACCAAGGCTGGTTGACCATGGTCATGCAATGTACTGGGTCTAATTATATAAAGTCATTTCCATGGACCACTATAATATCTGACACCCCCCACACACACACACTATTAATTAATTTAGCAACATCTCTGTGAGATGGAGTTATCCCCATTCAGAAATAGGTAATTGAGGGAGAGAGTGATAAGTGATTTGCTCAAGATAATACATGCAGAGCAAGGAACAGAACGCAAACTCTTGTGTCCCTAAAGGTATGTCTGCACCACAGCTAGAAGGTGTAAATTCCAGCTTGAGGAGACATACCCGCATTAGCTCTGATCAAGCTAGTGTGGTGAACTAGAGTGTAGTCACAGTGGGGCAAGTAGGGAACAGGGTGATGGAGTATGGGGGGGAGCTGCCCTAAGTATGACCTTGTTGGAGACCATAGATTTGTACTTGGGCAGCTAGCCCTTCCCAGAGCTCACGCTGTGGCGACTACACTGCTATTTTTAGCACACTCGTGCAATTGGAGCTAATGCAGGCATGTCTCCTCAAGTTGGAATTTACACCTGCCAGCTCTGGCATAGACATACCTATAGTGATTTAAGATCATTCTTCCTTTCCTTTTAACAGGTCACAGGTAGATTTAGGTTCCGTTTCATTTTACGGCTCACTCTAAGTCCTCCTGCATTTCTGGCATTCCCCCTCATCACTATGCCACATGGCTTCAGATGTCAGGGCAGCAGTAGCAGCTGCCCAAACAGTGCTTTTAAGAAGACAGACTTACCACTGGGTGTTTAAAAAACTCATATTTGGCATAGTTTTTTCTAAAATACAGTCTATTTTCTTCTTCAATTCCCCAGTTTGACTGAACTTCAATTACCAACTCGTGGTCTTCTATAATTCTTTCTGTAAAACAAAGAAAAATACATAGCCTTGCACACAAGCCCACCATCATAGTAAACCCATGAGAACTTAGGCTCAGACACAAATGAAGAGTTATGTTCAACCCAACATGAACAAAGTAATATGAACACCTTCAATTCATCAAGTGTGTTTTACATTTTGTCACCAAAGTCAGTATTCTATACAGTGCTCTTTTATAAGCCAACTCTGCTCATGAAGCATGAATGTCTGCAGTAGGTGAGCAAGCTAATTTTCTCCTCCTCTTCCTCAAACACCAATAAGGTTTTAAAATCTCTCACATAAATGCAAAATGAGGTATTGCCTCTTCCAAAGCCAACTTATTACATACTGTAACGTTTTTACACAGCTTGGAATAGAGAGATGGTGATTTTGGCAGCTAGACTTCTTAGTTGTATAACTTCCTTCTTTGAGAAATTAGAGACTTGGAGCCAAAATTAATTAAGGGGAATGGTTAATTACCAAAACACCCAACATTCATTCATAAAGCGTTTTTTCACATTGGAAGAGTTCATCCTGAATTACTCAAGAGCTGGCAAAGCTATTAGAAGTGATCCCATTTGTATAGAGGTGAGCTCATTAGCTAGGTTGGATGCCAGACATTTAGATCTGCAAAGCCATGTGGGGAATTTGAACCTTTTGAAAACCAATTCTGATTGCTAATTAACTTTACAGTAATTGGGGATTTAGAAAAATCTAAACAAAATGGCAAACAAAGGACTTATGTAAATAGATAATAAATAACCAATCAATTCGCCTATGTCTGCTCCAGAGTTCTTTCTAAAGATTTCAGAATACTGTTGCATCTCCTCTGCAAGCTGTTTTTAATCTCATTTTTGACAGTTTCCTGCAATGTAAAAAATACTAAACTACATTTGTACAAAAGGGAATATGGTTTAGAATTTAAGGCCCCAATCCTGCAAAGAGTTATGCATGTGCTTAACTACAAACTCTAGGAGCACTATCATTGATTTCAATGAGACTACTTAGAGTGTGTAAAGGTAAGCCCATGCATAACCTTTTGCAGGATTGTGACTAAATTTATTTCTGTACATTGGTTTTTTTTAAGTAAGTGATATCCAAACAACTCATGTATCATTCATGCTACAAAGAAAAAGAATACATTTCAGTGCACAGGAAAAAATTTGGTGGGCAATTTTCATTTTGCTGACAGCATGAACCAATGAGGAAACAAGTTATTTTAAATGTAAGCGGGGAATATTTTTTCTGGAACTTTATTGAATTGTACTTAAAGGGTCACTGTCAATTTCAAATCTAATTAATTCCAACAAATCAACAATTTAAAATAGTTTCAACTACTGTTCCTGGGTCCCCCTGCCAATTATACAATTTTACACAACAACCTTATTTTATTTCTCTCTCCCCCCCACCCCAGTATTGCCAAAATGCAAGAGCACAATATATTTTAAATAAAAAAAGAGAGAGAGAGAGAGAGAGAGAGAGACTGGGTTCTATGTATTTTCCTTCTCGTTTTTCAGCCTTTAAAAGGTACAGCCAGTTCATATTCTCAAGCTTTATTCCATGAGGGCTTTAAGCTTAATTTACAAAAAATTACTGAAACTCTTACATAGTCACTTTAGTCCAGGAGCTGGGGCTTTAAGAAACACCACATATCTCAAGACGTGAGATAAAACTGAGCTGGCAACACTGCTTTCCAGGACTGTGTGAACAGAATGATTGTAATGCAGCAAAACACAAAATGTCCATTACATTCTTGAAATACATTGGGGACAAATGTTTGTTTCAGAAGGTGGAGGAAGTAACTGGGGAAAACTGCCATTTTAGACGTTATTCTGACTAACAGCATTGTGAATCTGAAGTTGAAGGCAATCTGGGTGAAAGTGATCAAGAAATGATGATTACGTGACTCTAAGGAAAAAAGGAGCAAGAGCAGCAAAATAAGTACAATGGCCTTCAAAAAAGCAGACTTTACCAAACTCAAAGAAGTGGTTGGTAATGTCCCATGGGAATAAAATCTAAAGGAAAAAGGAGTTCAGGAGACTTCTCAGTTTCTCAAAGAGTCAGTGTTAAAGGTACAACAGCAAACCGTTGTTAGGACGAATGCTAAAAGTAGAGCACTGCGCGGATACAAAATTTGTACCTGCGGATGTGAATATCCATGGATATAAAGCGGATACCCATGGAGCTTCAGGGCTCTACCAGGAACCACAGCGGCCTGTCAGGCCACCACTCACAGGAGCAAGAGCCCAGCCCAGGCAGCTCCTCCAATGCAGCTGTACTGCCCCCAGCCCTGCCCACCGGGGTGGGCACCAAGCTTAGCAGCAGCTGTCCCTCATCATGCTAGTGTATGCAGGCAGCTCGCATGCTCCTGGAAAAGAAGTAGCGATCTTGAAGAGGAAAAACAATACACTTCTATCCCTTAAAAAAAAAAAAAAAAAAAAAAATGCTGTACTAAGGTAACACAAAGGCCAAGATTTTCAAAAAGGTTAAGTGACTTTGAAGGCCCAAATAGAAAAGCGTGGAGCACCTGTCCCTGCAAATCAGACCCTATTTATGGTATCTCAAGTTGGGCACACAAAATCTTTTAAAAATTACTTTGGAATATCTTGGCCCAGAAAGAATTAAAAGGGTAGGAGTACAATTGCAGCCTCTTTCCATCAATGGTCTTCACTTCTTGTGGCAACATCCACCTTCACAAAACAAGAAATACTATCCACAGCCCAAATACAGTCAAGTCTGCAGACCTAGATTAATTACTGTGCCAAGTCGTCTCCAAATCTCCACTGAGTAAGTAATTACATTCACACAGCTAAATTCTACAAGTAGGAAAAAAAAGTGGGCTCATTGTAGGCCACATATACGGATAGTGCTCATGCAATGATTAGATCAATTGTTCATCTTAAACGGTTATCTTTTTAGTTAATAATACAAATTAGAATTGGTTAACTCCTTGATTTGACTAATTTTATTTATATTATAATCCCAATGTATTTTTTAATATTCTTTAGCACTTGAAGGAAGTATGAGAAATTAGTTAACCATATAGTTGTTTATGCTCTTAAATAAATGTTATAAAAAAATCCACCAAATCGGCTTCCTCTGATGAAATGGTGACAAGGTAAAAAACTACCTTAATTAAAGGGACTTTAATTAAACATTTGACATTAGTCCTGAAAACCCGCTATTATTATTACGACATGCCTAATCCAAAGGAAAAATGCAGCAGCCCACCATAATCTACTAAATACCATAGGATTTGGGAAATAAATGACCTTCACTCCCACTGAATGACTTATTTATTTTTTTAAAACAACAACTCAGTTGGGACACTAACACCACATATCTATTCAAGGGACACCATCCTAGGACCTAACCACATCAGCCACACCATCAGGGGCTTGTTCACCTGCACATCTACCAATGTGATATATGCCATCATGTGCCAGCAATGCCTCTCTGCCATGTACATTGGCCAAACTGGACAGTCTCTACGCAAAAGAATAAACGGACACAAATCGGACATCAGGAACTATAACATTCAAAAACCAGTAGGAGAACACTTCAGTCTCCCTGGTCACTCAATAACAGACCTCAAAGTGGCAATTCTTCAAGAAAAAAATTTCAAAAAAACAGACTAACATGAAACTGCAGAACTTGAATTACTTTGCAAACTGGACACCATCACATTAGGCCTGAATAAAGAGTGGAAGTGGTTGGGTCATTACAAAACCTAAACCTAATTTTCCCCCAAACTAATTTCCCCCTACTGTTACTCACATCTTCTTGTCAACTCTTTGAAATGGGCCACTCTCATTACCACTACAAAAGTTATTTTTCCTCCCTTGGTATCCTACTGTTAACTGAATTGTCTCGTTAGACTGACCTCACACTTGGTAAGACAACTCCCATCTTTTCATGTGTTTATACCTGCTCCTGTATTTTCTACTCCATGCATCTGATGAAGTGGGTTCTAGCCCACAAAAGCTTATGCCCAAATAAATTTGTTAATCTCTAAGGTGCCACAAGGACTCCTCGTTGTTTCAACCGATATAGTTTCTCAAAAATTCTCTGTGAAAACCAAACTGAACCAGGCACACAGCTTTTCTCCAAAATGCATCTTTAATATTTATGGAAAAAAACATCAAGAACTGAGGTGCTGTCTTAAAACAATTTTTTGTTGTTGTTCTGCACCAGTTTTTACAGAAAGCCAGTGCTGTTCTGGTATGCTATTTGAACTGTTAAATTGCTGGCACTGTGACATTTAAATAAATACCATCTCCTGGAGTCTTGCTTCTTGGAACAAAAACAAGACATACTGCATCACCTCATAGATAGGTAAAGATCCTGGTATAGCATATGAACTCTACCCAATGGATTTTTAAAAGGTAGCAGATTATAAAACTTCTAATGTAGATTCAGATTACTTTTTAAAGGAATTGAACTATTAACAGAGTACTATACTTTAAAACAATCCTGTGATTGGATTACTTTTCTTAACAATGCGGTCTATCCAGTCTTGAATATGAATAAGGACTCCCTAAGACTACAGTACAATCTCTGGGCAGCTCGCAAACAATACAAAGGAACTTCCAGGAAAGTAATCAGTAGAAATCATTGCACTCTCAAAATGCTGTTAAAGACATTAAGTCTCAACACCACAGTAAGGAATTCTTAGACATTTTCCAGATTGGTGAACTGAAGCAACAGAACTCATACGAGTCCAAAACTCCCCATCCCCTGCTCTAACCAGTAGACCACACTTCCACAAAGTTTTCAACGTAGTTTATACTACCTTGCCCAGCTCTTCCCCCTGAAGGCCTGCCTGATAAATGCGGAGATCGTCTTCAGGCAGAAAGGTGACAAGGCTATTTATTGGGACCTATGTAAAAAGGCTTCTTTTGGCTGTGGACATCTTTCAGCATCCTCAGAACCACTTCATCTTATGAAAACATACAATTACTGATTCTCAGCAGACTAGGTTCCTAACTGAAACCTGTCACAGAATGAAAGGAATTGGCAAAATTCTATCTTGGTTTTGGATGGAAGAGTTTTACCCCGGGACTTGGTTTGTTCATCCTCTTTTTCTAGAAATATCTGGATAGTGGCCACCATTTCCTACTACTCTGGCCTGCATTTATCATGGTCCAATATTAAGAGTTTCCTTCATTCAGGGGAGATGCTGAAGCTGATGAGTATCTTGAATGCTTTCTGGCTTGTGTCCTCTATCTTATTGGGCTCTTCGACTTTTCTTTTGGGGAGAAGATTTCATCCTTGCCTGGGGATTTTTTCCTTTTCCTAAATAGTGCCCTTTTGGGGGCTTAGCCTGAGGGGAGGGCTTCAGGCCTACGTGCCCTCGCTGAGAAACCCAAGATCCTCCACTTGGGAGGAAGGAGAGGCAGAAAGAATGCCAGACTCCTTGCTGTGAGACTCGATTATCCAACTGAGAATACACGTAGGGATGATGGAACTTTTCTTCTTTGAGGTGGATTGGACTGAGAGGCAATTAGATGAATATTTGGACTTAGCTTGCAAGAAATCCCTAATCAACAAAGATGGGTCTATCTGCCAGGTCCCAAGTGCTGAAGGTGTCTTAGGAGAAGTCTCTAACTCTGTGGGGCCTCAATAAGCCATTAAAACTCCATCACCTTTCTCACAACAAACCAAAGGTCCACAGGCTTGATGCAATCATGGCAGAGCTCCTCTTCTGTGGCACCCAGACAATCTGCATACTCCATTCTAAATGACTCTGCCATGCTGGAGAAGGAGATCAGCATGGAGATCCTTCCAGAGAATAAGGGAGTGGGGGAGGATGAGGACGTGTCCTTATGCATAAGGAAAAGGGGTGGAAAGTACTGCTCACCTCTTCTCCAAAATTTGGCTTCAATCCAGGATAACTAACAGGGTAACACAGGATTCTCTGCATCCAGACAATGGCAGCCAGAGTGAGAAAATCTGGAGAAAGGCCACAACTAAAATCTGGATCTCTGTGGGTATGTCAGAGCCGCCTTCAATATTTTCAAGAAGAAATGCACACCACAAACATTTTGGAGTGGCTGACAGGTCCATAATTCATAAAGGGGTGTGTGAGATATATGGTGCTACATATAATTGTTTTACACAATAGCCTCAGTTATGAATAAAAACTACATCCAGGAAAGCATGAAGTTCATGTCATACTGACTAAAACTACGTCTACATTTGGAGCTGGGGGTGTGATTCCCAATTCAAGCATATAGGCTTATGCTAACTCTCATCGAGCTAGCACACTAAAAATAGTATCAGTCATGACAGCATGTTCAGCAGCAGCACAAGCTATCCGCCCAGAGTACAGACCCACCTAAATACTCTGGGTACATACTCAGGTTGGTAGCTTGTGCCACTGCTCACCGTGCTACGGCTCTGACAGATACAGCTATTTCCTACAATGTTCTGGACAAACCTTATTGAATTAAGTTAAAGTACCTTAGGAATTCATTGTATTAAAAATGCAAATGGTTATGTATTATTGTGGGATTGTATGTAACATCTCTAGGGAGGAGATATGACAAATGTCTCCTGGGAAGTGTTATGAGCTTCAAAGGCCTATTTTAAAACAACAGGCCAGATAAGTAGTATATTTTGGAGGGGGAGAAAATTAAGTGGCTTTCCTAGGAAAATACCCTGGGGAGGGAATGCAAATTCCCCACCTCCGGACCAAACCTTTGAAAGATTTGCCTTGTGGAGAAACCCATTGTACATCTGATCACCTAATTCCTGGTCTCTAAGGAACAAAGACCTAAACTGTATAAAGGAGAAAAACAAAAATCACGGATTCATGGGTGTGCTAGTTCCACTGGAAAACCCCTTGGTGGTGTCTGCAGGACTGTTTACCTGCCAGAGCCCTTGTTGAGTCAGGGTAATCTCTGGTAAGATAATTTGCATGCGTGTAGGTTCTTTTTAATGTTTTCTCCATAATTCTTTTACTTTAAGAATAAATGTGATTATTTTAGAAAGAACTATGTGGTCACTTAACTGTGGGCAATTATGCAGTTCATAGCCTCTGAAGAAGAAAGGCAAACCGGCCTGCTGAGGCAGTCTGCTTTGCTGGAGAATTCAGTGGGCAGCATGGAAATCCCCGGATAGGTGGGAGAGAGAGAGAGAGAGGTACGTCTCTCCTCAAGACAGGTGATGGCAGGGGAGCTGGAAGTCTCAGAGCAGACCACAGAGGGATAATAGAGGTGCATTAGCCCAGAACTGTGAAAACTGCAGTTATACTACTATTTTTAGCATGTTCGCTTGATATCTACTGGAACTGGGAATCACACTCCCCTCTCCAACTGTAAACATAGCCTAAAGGCTTGTCTACAGAGCTCCTCAGTTTGGACTATGGAGGTGTGAATTGTAGCACACACTAGTGCACTCCACTGTGTGGACACTGCTGTTGCAAACTACAAGGTACCTAGTTCGCATTAACATGGTCCTCTTTAAACAAGACTATTTAACTGCAAACTAAGTACCTTTTAGTTCATGCCCTCAGCATCCACTTAGGGGAATTACAGTGAGGCAATCCAATGCGCACTGCAATTTGTACACCCTATAGTCTGAATTGTGGGACTGTGTAAACACAGCCTAAGAGTCAAGTGCTACCTTTTATTCTGCTAAAATAAATCTGGTACAGTACCTGTATATGAAGAACAATAGTGACATCCAGTGGATATTTAAAAAAATCCCACACACCTGTGATAAGCGTAATTGTTAGAGAAGGAATTGTAGGTTAAACATTTGAGAAAAGCATAATCAAATATATTCTAGTATTTGCTGTCCATGACAAAGGTAAAAAAACACTGTTTAAAAATTGTTAAAAAATTTATGAGGTCTACCGGATTCTGAAATAATTTCTGGTAAACACATCCCCTTTCAGGGTACATACCCATCTGAATGTGCAAGTAGCTACTCAAATATATGTACACAGATGAGAGCATATTCCAATGACTTTGTGATAATTAATGTCATTTTTATATAAACAACAGCTGACTTGTGGCTTTATTTGCAAATAAAAAGCACCATGTTCAGTTCACACTGATTCATGGGGTCAAAAAAATCACAAGTATTTGGATAGCTGTTGGATATTAGTGAAAATGTTTGTGTCCATGACAGATTCAGGAATTTTAACATTAATTATTACTCCTCATACAAAAAATGTTTTACTGGAAATGAGCTTTTTGCTATTTCCTGTTTCAAGTGCTTCAGTCATTCACCCAGGCAGTTGAAATAAAAAAAAAAAAAAAAAAAAAAATGTGGTGTGTGTCTGTCTTAGTGGATAAATCACACAACAGTACAATACATAGCAACCAGTCAACCAAACTGTTCACAAACCACAATCTGAAAGTTATTCATCTAGTATAGTACTTACAAATAGTGAATTCATTTGCTTACAAGAAAGAAGATCAGTTTGTGAATATATCACACACCTAAAAAGGGTCTAAATTTGTGTCATAATAATAAATAAGAATAAGAATAATAAATAAGAATAAGAACAAACAGAGTTGGTTTAACTATTAAGTATTACAGAAGGAGGAGGCATCCTGAAAGAGAACTAATCTCCATACCTACTGATACCTTGTTAGTCTCTAACATCAGCCTGAAGAAGGCAGACTGACTACAAAAGGGAAATATAGTCTCTTACTAAAATTACACCTGAAGGAGAACCAGACATCTCAGAGGATTGGTTAGGGAATGCAGTACCTTAGTGCTGGTTCACATTCAGCAGAGCTCAGTAGTTACTACTGGAAGAGTTTGTACGCCTAAGTGAAACAACTTGATGGTCTCAATCTCATTTTCTAGAAGGAATGGACATGTCTCAACATAGTACTTCATAGATGTTTAAAAATTCCCATACTAGCCCCTTGTTCGAATATCTTAAGAAAAGTGACAACTAAACGATTGATATTTCAGCAACAACTAATAACATTAGGATTGAAGGGTTCCAATTACATGACAAAATATGTATTGTATCAATAACTGTTACAGACTGGGCCAGGAACCATTGCAGAGTCACTTCTTTTGGTTTCTAATTAATTTTTGTTTTCCTTAATGCTTTTTACTAACTTTCTCCTCTATTACAAACACCCGTCTTATTGATAAAGAGAGAAAATACGTCTATTATTTATACAATAGCTTTAGGCAATAGTATCCCTAGCTTTCTCCTGATAGCACATTTAGTCAATGTACAGTCCTGACCCAGTTTTAACTCTGACCTTATTCTCTGAGCTGGAAGCATCTTACAACTGATGCACTCAGGGTAAAAAGTTAGAAATATCTTTGAAATGTTACAAAGGAGAAATAACTTTTTTTCAAAAATATTTGCGGCCGTCTTTATACACCATAAAAGAGCAGTAAAGTGCAAAAACAATTTTAGCTTTGTGGTTCATCTTTAAAATACTGCTGTTAAACATAATACAGTATGTTCTGGCTGGGTCTGTGTGTGTGTGTGGCATGTGCACAGACAGCCTATACAGAGTGTGGCTCCTCCCAGCAGGGAAGGACCCCTGACAGCACAGTGAGAGAGTATGCTTCCTGAAGGGGAAAGAAAAAGGGCTTGAAATCAGTAGCACCAGAAGCCGGAAGGGAGCTGCTTTTGTTCGCTCTTCCAATACTAAACACACATTTTATTGTTACTGAGTTTGTGACTGTGTCATCATTCCAGGGATTCTGCCTGCTTATGCTAACCCACAAGGAGACCAAAAGGTTGGGTAATAATACACTCTAAGCTGCACAGTTGGGTATCATTTTACATAAACACACATTGTTCGCAGATGACACTAAGCTGGGGGAAGAGGTAGATATGCTGGAGGGTAGGGATAGGGTCCAGAGTGACCTGGACAAATTGGAGGATTGGGCCAAAAGGAAACTGATGAGGTTCAATAAAGGACAAGTGCAGAGTCCTGCCTTAGGATGAAAGAATCCCATGCACTGCTACAGTCTGGGGACTGACTGGCTAAGCAGCAGTTCTACAGAAAAGAACCTGGGGATTACAGTGGATGAGAAACTGGATATGAATCAGCAGTGTGCCCTTGTTGCCAAGAAGGCTAACGGCATATTGGGCTGCATTAGTAGGAGTGCTGCCAGCAGATTGAGGGAAGTGATTATTCCCCTCTGGTGAGGCCACATCTGGAATATTGCATCCAGTTTTGGGCCCCCCACTACAGAAAGGATGTGGACAAATTGGAGAGAGTCCAGCGGAGGGCAATGAAAATGATCAAGGGGCTGGGGCACATGACTTACAAGGAGAGGCTGAGGGGGGATTTGATAGCAGCCTTCAACTACCTGAAGGGGGGTTCCAAAGAGGATGGAGCTCAGCTGTTCTCACTGGTGGCAGATGACAGAAAAAAAAGACCAATGGTCTCAAGTTGCAGTGGGGGAGGTCTAGGTTGGATATTAGGAAACACTATTTCACTAGGAGGGTGGTGAAGCACTGGAATGGGTTACCAGTGGGAGGTGGTGGAATCTCCATCCTTAGAGGTTTTTAAGGCCGGCTTGACAAAGCCCTGGCTGGGATGATTTAGTTGGTGTTGGTCCTGCTTTGAGCCGAGGGTTGGCCTACATGACCTCCTGAGGTCTCTTCCAACCCTAATCTTCTGTGATTGGGCCAGACTCTCTGGTGCAACAAGGAGCAATCAGCACAAAACACAGAGGTGGCCAAGGTGGCCCCAGTCCTGGAACTGCTAGGTATCAGTACAGTTCCCTCCATGTGGTAGAAGCCTGCAGAGGGCTTTAAATTTACCTCACATCACAAGAGTCTTCTAGAAGCTGTAGATGCAAAAACATTCCAGCAATGCCTCCCCCCCGTTCTCTAGCCATACTCCTACACTGGCAGTCATTATGGTGTCTCCATGCCACATAGGGAGAAGAAAATTTCATTATGCTGGGCAAATACTCTAGCATTATTGACTATTCTTTTAGTTACAAATTGAATCCAGGTGATTTCATATCTGCTGATGGGGGGAGGTGGGGGGGGTAACTGAGTTGTTTTATGACTTGATTTATAGTAAATTTCTCCACTATAGCTCTCCAAAAAAATAAATGTAAAAAAAAAAAAAAAAAAATCACAAGATATTGTCCTACTTTTTATACTGAAAATGGTATTTAGACTGTCTGAGTAAAGTAACTTTTAAGTTGATGTCTTCTGGGAGAAGACATCTACACTAATTCTTTGGCAAAATAGAGAGACCACTACAACAACACAACATTACAGTGGTTACCTAAACACACAAAAGTTGGTATCTGTCACATTACACATAAATAAGGCAGAAACATTTACACTTTATATGACAACACATACCACCAACAGGGCAAATATAGTTGTTGAAGCGGAAGTATGAATATCTTGATTTTTGTGGGCTTAAAATCTTAAGCTTAGTTGTTTTTATGTAGGCTTCTTTTGTATTTAATATGTAGATTGGGGGAGGGGGGGAGTTTAAAAAATGTAGGTAAATTTCTCTGGAGTTTAAATCAAAACCTCACCAAGCTAACTGACTGTATTGCAGTAGGATGTGGACAAGTCTACTTCAATAGAAAGATGTAATTTAGAGGGATAGACGCCCACTGTCCACATAAAAGTATGAAATACGACAGCTCTTCTGTCCTTTGTATGAGAGATATTCATCGACTACGCTCTCTCAAAAATTTCAGCTGGTTGTGTTGGAGTTGCACAGCTACTATTTGCACTAGAATACTGGCCCAGCTCTTTTGCTGGAGGTAAACAGGAGCAAGTCAAGAAAGTAAAAGGGGGGAAAACTGTCCAAAAAAAGGAGGAAAGAACTAAAAGCCATTTATCATAAGTGTTAAGAATCTATGTCCTCAAGACCCCTGCTTCAGATTCAGATCAAGGTAATTTGGGATCAGTGAAAGAGCATGCCTTATGACTCTGCACCAGAAAAAAAAAAAAATTGGGAAAACAGAAGAATGAGTTTTAATAGCTTCCTAGTCTTATATGTAGGAAAATTATAGGAAAACAAAACAAAACAAAAACCCCACAAGCAGCTATGATACCTTTTTTATGCCATGAACAAGGCAATCTTACCTAGACCTATGCGAGGAAGGTGTTCAAACAGTGTCCAGCTGTGGTCAGCTATGTAATGATTCTTCAGTATTAATAGCTGGCATACATCTCTGGCTGTTACATCACTTGGCACTTCCAAAGCTCTGCTAGTGTCATCCTCACTGTATACTTTAATTACCTGCAAAAACAAGGAGTATATACAGGGAAAGCTAAAGTGCCCATACATTTAAAATTGCACAGCATTGGTTACATCAGCCCAGACAACTTATTCATCTCCAAACCTTATGACTAAGACAAGAACCTAAAAGTGTAACATGAAATACAACAAAAGCAGAAAGCTTCCATGTCCCCTTCTAGTAACTGGATCTCCACATTAATATGAGACAAGGATGGTGCTGCAGATGACGAATGGTACAATTCAAGGATCCTGAGAATGAGCTATACAGAAAGGTTAGTGAAACCAGGTCTGAATTTGTTGGAAGAAATTAGACAAAGAGAGGTGAGCTAATTTGAGATGTATGTAATTCTGTAGGGAATAGAAAGGATAGATGCCACAAGACTGTTTGAATTTTGACAAGCAAGAATCAGGGCATTAAAAAAGGATTGAGACACAAGGGAATGGAAGTAGAATTAAAAACATGCACCTGAACAAAAATGATACATGTGAAAGATTGCCAGGGTCTATGAGCAACTAGGGAGTAGTTCAAAATATTGTAGGAGGGAACATAGCACAAGTGGACAGATTTATTTGCTCATCTTCTGTCCTAACAACTGCCAAGTTTCTTCCTATCGTATTACATTCTTTATATAAAATTTGTAATTTTCTGGTAATCTTCAGCAATGAGGAGTTGTTGACTTGAAAATTTCAGTAAAGATCCACACTTCTGAAAATGGGGAAATGTGTATTATTTAAATACCACATAGCTTTTTGGAAGAAGTGAAGGTTTGAGTTGAAATTGCTCATGCTTGCACCCAGCCAAAAGATGAATTCCAAATGCATACAGAAGTCAATTCAGATGCAATTTGTTTTGTTTCATTTCTTTGAAGGACCAAACTACAGCCAATCAGATGGAATTGATTAAATTTGCTATTGCGTTATTTTCTGAAGTGCTGTGAACCTACTGCTCCAATTAAAAACCAACATGGAAGAGTTTCTGGTATTCAGGAAACATTTTTGAATTTCTCAATTTGCATGCAATTATAACAGAACCTTGAAACTGAATTAATACAGCACCGTATTTTGCATTTGCCTTTATTTTTATTTTTCCATTTTTAAAGAGAACAAAAATAAGCAATGAAAAATATAGAAGACACTGGCAACAGCCTGGGCTCTCATTTACTTCATTGTGGTATTAGAATCTCAATATTATCACTGAATGAACATAAGCGTTTTGAGTTTAATTATAAAAAATGATGGACTGGTCAACATATCATGATGCCTGAAGGGTAGTTGAGATTGTTTGTTAGCGATGGAGTTAGTTCCTTAAAAAGTGTCTTGGATGTGTGTCAGATTCTCATTAACTGGTTTTTTTTTTCCCCAATGACATCCCAGCTTCTGTCCCGTAGGTGTTGGGACTAGATCTAAGCATTGGAATGATTCCGGTCTCTGCAAAGGTCATAGGAGATTGGAACAACTTAGCAAAGAAGCACCTACCAGTCCTAGGGGGGAAAAAAGTGACTATGCTCAACTGTTCAAGATACACCGGTATTATTCATTGTATACATTAATATAGCACCCAGAAGCTCCAACTAAGTTTGGTGTCCCATTGCAGTGGGCCCTATCCTAAAGAGCTTACTGTCTAAGCAGAGAAGACAAACTGTGGAAGAGAAACAGAGCAAACTGACTTGCTCACAGTAACACAACATTTTGGTTGCAGAGCTAGATATGACTCCCATTCCAGAAACTTGTCTCCTAGATGATACTGCAAGTATGTACCTTGCATATCGAGATTCCTTTAGATATACCTCAAGTCAGGAGTCATGTAATGTCACTTTATAGCAAGAATATGCACACAGTGTATGTGGAGGCCATTTTAAAAGAAAAACCTGTGTAAGAGTTGCAGTGCAGATGACTAATCTCTGTATTACTGCTGAACATATAGAAATTGGCTTTTTAAAATACTGAAGACTGTAACACACATCCTGATAATGAACTGACTGAGGCCATTTGACTTGGGGACAGGGAAGCCTTGGACCATAACATTACAGCTGAAGCAAAACAAAAACAAAAAATTTTTTTTAAGTAGAGTTTATATTCTAAGTCTCCTCACTTTCTTAGCATGGTGAATACATCCTGCCTAAGTCTAAGACAGCCAATTACCCCCTTCTCTCAGCTAGGACATGTGATACCTTGTAAACACATAGCTACACTGTGCCATTTAGTTCTGTTCCTTGCAAAAGATTCAAATTTTGCTGGGAGACAACTGACTGCTTGTAGCATAAGAATTTTTCTGAACTTTTGTTACAGGTTGATGAAGTAAGTGTGACAGGGTAAGTCTCATCAAGTTAGAGTGACCTTTTGTTTTCTTTTTAATTAAGAAAAAGCTGTACCATATGCATTGTCTGGGTACATGTATTTGAGAGAAGTCCAAGGCAAATTTCTTAAGAATTTATTTGTTTCAAAGGTCTCCAAGAATAGAGGCACCTGAAAAAGAGTCTGTACGGAGACGCTGCCTTTCCTTAAAATGTAGAGCTATACATTTCTTTCTTGCCAGAAGCACGGAGAAGGGAAATGCTCTCTAGAAGTAAAATGAGAATAAAGTCATGACCAAGAATGTGACCACACTGACCTCCCCTGATCTACAACCTATGAGGTACCTGCCTCAGGGAATGTCTGTCTCTATTTTTGCTATACCTTTCCTGAACCTAGCCAGCCATCTTCACTCTCTATCCATTTCCTGTCTCCTAACACCTACCAAGACAGTGACGGGAAACAGAAACATAAGGAAAACAAAGGCTGCTTCCTTTACTTATTTTAAGCACCTGGCAGGTATAAAGCTATAAGTCAGCACAGTAGGACATTTTAAAAGTGGGCCCCAGACCCTGGTACTTATATGTCTACATGCAATAGAAGCTTCACTAGGGTTACCATATTTTGAGTGTCCAAAAAGAGGACACTCCACAGGCCCCGCCCCCAGCCCCGCCCACGCCCCAACTCCACCCCTTCCCCAAAGTCCCCGCCCCAACTCCGCCCCCTCCCCTGCTTCCCGCGAACATTTGATTCGCGGGAAGCCTGAAGCAGGCAGCAGGTAAGCTGGGGGGGTGGGGAGGGAGAGGCGCAGCCCAGTCTGGCCCCCTCTGGCGGCCGGCCCCGGCCCCAGCGTCTCCAGCATGGCTCGGCTCGGGCCCTGGGGTGCCGGCCCCGGGCCAGCCCCCGGCCGAGCACCCCCGGGCCAGCACCGCCGGCCCCCGGGCCAGCCCCAGCGCGGCCCCGGCCCCCGGCCCAGCGCACCCGCGGCCCCTGGCCCCCGGCGGCCCGGCCCCCGGCCGCCCAGCACCGCCGGCCCCCGAGCACCGCCGGCCCCCGGCGGCCCCCGGCCAGCCCCCGGCGCCGCCGGATTTTCCCGGACATGTTCGGCTTTTTGGGATTTCCCCCCGGACGGGGATTTGAGTCCCAAAAAGCCGGACATGTCCGGGAAAATCCGGACGTATGGTAACCCTAGCTTCACAGCATGGCTGCAGCTAGCCCAGGTCAGTTGACTCAGGCTTGAGGGCCTCAGACTGTGTGGCTAATAATCACAGTGTAAACATTTGGGCTGGAGCCCAGGCCCTGAAACCCCGTGAGGGTAGAGGTCTCATAGCCCAGGCTCCAGCCTGAGCCCAAACATGTACACTGTAAATTTTAGCCACGCAGCCAAAGCCCTGCAAGCATGAGTTAATTGACTTAGGCTCTGAGACTTGGTGCCACAGGTTTTTTATTTCAGCGTAGACAGACACAGGGTCTTAAAGTGGAAGAGTTTCTACTTCAGCTCAGATAAGTGTTTGTGCATAAAGGGAAGGCACCACCTCTAGTGCAACAGGCATTATTAAGTGGTTACATTGCTTGAAGGGAGGGATGGGGGATTGATCAATTTATTTGTCATCATTTTTTATTTATTTTTATCATTTTGAACACTGAAATAGACTCGTGAAAGCATTTGTGCCAAAAGATAAACCCAGAAGTGTCACAGTATAAATTTTATTTGGATTATATTTGTTTCCTTAGTCATCTTATTCAGATTGTCAAATCATGGTTGACTTCTATTTAAGGTGGAAATAAATATGGTGTGAATTATTTTGAAATATCATTAACATAGGAGAGCAGTAACTGCTTGAAATGAAGAGGGAGCAGCAGAGGGGAAGGAAGCATAAAGGTAACCAGAGCAGGGGATTTTTTGTCCCCGGTTTCTCCCAATCTGTCATGCTGAGAAGTCTCCTAGCAGACCAAGGCCTGCAACTGTGAACTTCATGGATTTGTTGGAGGAGTCTTGCAAATCCTACAATCAGGTTTGAAAACTAATACCTAGTGGTATTCTATTCAGACTGCATTATTTGTATTACAATACAGTAGGAGGGCCTCAGTATGCAGAGACTATACAAACATACAGAAAGACACACTCTCAGTCCTAAAGAGTTTGTGTGTCAAAACCTAGGCACTGAAATCCATATTTAGGCACTTAAATCAATGACCCGATTTTCAGAAGACACTGAGCATCTCTGAACACCCATTGACAACCACAGATCAACACCTCTGAAAACCAGTCCACATTTATATAGATTTAGGTGCTTAACTTTAGGTCATCACTACAACAATTTTTTTTTTTTGCCCTATGAATAGAACTTTGGACATTTTGTACTTATTTTACAGTTTCAGTCATGTATTAAATAGATAATTATTGTATGTCAGAACCAGGTATTATGCATGATCATCAATAACCCACTCTCTTATAGTTAACTAGCAGGCTGTTTGCCTGGAGCATTTGTTCTCTAGCTCCCAACTGTCTCCTCATCTAGTCTGAAAGGTTTGCTTATTGAGGCTGGCAGAGTAGGGTAATGAGAGTTGTAGCATACTGCACTACAATGGAGGCATTCTGAAACATTTTACAACTCCCAACAATATTCCCATCACTATCACAGAGAATTCCATTAGAAATGGGAAAATTTTGCAAAACAGTTAAGGACACCCGGATATTTTTAAAAGGCTAGTGTTAGCCTATCCGCCAACAGGCAGGATTCCACCTGCCCACCATGTAGCGTCTCCATCACCAGGTAGGTTTCCAGGGTGTGGTGGAATGCCAATCTAGGGAGTTTAAGGACCTTCCCGGGATTTTTTTTTCCCCATCCTCTAGCATTTACCCACAAAGAGCAGGTGTAGAGAGAGAAAAGACTATCACAACTCTCAGAAACTACCTTATGCAGTCATGTAAAAAAAGAAGGAAAATGTGAGCATAACAGATTTCTCTCTCCCTATTCTAAGCTAATTAGGTATTATTAATTATTTGTATTACCATAGCACCAATATGGCCTCCTTTACCCTAGTAGCTGAGTACATCACAAGCACGTGTAAATTTGTGCTCATCGCACTCGTGCTAGGGAATTATTATTGCCATGTTGCAGATGGGGGAAACTGAGGCATCAAGACACTAAGTGACTTGCGCAAAATCATACAGCAAGTCTGTGCCAGAGCAGGGATTGTCTCCTGAGTCCCAGGCTATGGGAGGCAGGGGAAGATGGAGAAGGGTGTGGGGGGGGGGGGAGGGGGGGCCTCACACTGCACTCACAGTTCTTCTCCTAAATTAGGAATACATTAAGAAGCACCCACATACAGGTAAACAAACAAACAAACCCCATGAAAATGAGGGAAAGAAAGGAAGGAGTTCCAAAAATCAAGCTAACACCATATACTTCTCATTTTGTTTGCTGTGGTCAGTGATGTTAAGGGCAGGAGATCATCAGCCATACATTTGAATTCCTTGTTCTCGTTTGTGTCAAGTGTCACCAATATTTAAATGGTGCTTTGTATTTAACTGTCCAACATATTCTTTGCTTGTCAGAGAGCAATAGAATTCGGTGTTCTTACATAAAGTAAATCTGTTACTGACACATTCAGGGCTGGATTAAAGAATTTGGGAGCCTTATGCACTAGGGGAATTAGGGGACCCCCACCTTTCCTGCCCCAAGGATGTAGGAGGCTCGGGGAGGGGGCTGTTGGAGAGCAAGACTGCCCTGCACTCATCCTGCAGCAGATCCTGCTATTCAATAAGAGGAGCAGATTATGTTCTTTCTGGGCAGCAATTTTATACAGGAAATCTAGGCTGAACTATAAAACATACAGGCTTCAAGGTAAAAATGCCAATATTAATATCAGTTTATCCTCCTGGAGCTCATTAGAGAAAGAACATAGATGGGGGAACAAAGGTGAGAAGTCTTTAAACTTCAGCTTTAAATTTAAAAGTTGATAATCTGTCTGCTCGTTATAGCATTATTCTCTGATAGTAGCCTACATTGTCCAGGCAAATTTTTCTTTTGACCTGGCACAAATATATGCCACATCTCCCATGGATTATTATTTGCACTGTGGTCAAGATAAAGGACCCTTTGTTTTTTCTAAAATATCTAGCTCAAACAGGAAGACCGAAATATCTCTGGGGCAACGTGCATCTAACTTGAAACAAGACAAAAAAAATGGGGGGTAGGGAATAAAGATACTGTTTTGTGGTTACAGAAGGAATTCCATGCCTAAAGGACAACAAGTGTGACAACGTCTGCGGCAGTAGACAAATAGGGTATTCAAGGTTGGGGGATGGGGATGATGAAATAAGTGACAAACATGGATACATATCGAATGGCTGAGTTGTGGAAGGCCTTGAAAGCAAGGCTAAGAAGTTTGAATGTTATGTAGTGAAGAAAGAGGAAAGTGCATTATTGGATGAACAGACAAAAAAGATTACTTAGTATAAAATGGAGGGGGGGCAAGGTGCGTGTCAGGAAAGCCAGATAGGAGGTGGTTAACACAGTCAACACTTGAGATGAGGGCTGGAATAAGAGTTTTACTAATATGGAAACAAAAAGATGGGATTTTACAGAGGAAGCAGGAAGTTTTGGACATAGCATGGCTGTGCACAGCAAGGGAAAAGAAGACACCCAAGTTACAGGCTTAAATAATAAAAGGATATTAGTGTTGCTAAAGGTGACAAAATGGGGTGAGGTGAGAGGTGCCAGTCTAGAAGAATAGACTAGGTAAGGAGTTCAGTTTTGCCCATAATATGTTTAAGTCTGTACTATGGAGACTCTTCTGGCATAGCTATGCAGGCATAGGCCTGTAGTGTAGATGCAGCTTACACCCATCAGAAGGGGTTTTTCTGTTGGTGTAGGACCACCACCTACTTAAACAAAGTTGCTATATCAATGGAAGCCCTAAGCACTATCAACATAGCGGAGTCTACACTGGGGTTATGTTGTTATAATTACATCAGTCAGACATAGCTGATCTCACAGGAAATGGGAGGATGACTCACTAGGGTTGCCAACTTCGTAATAATTTAAAAAACGGACACTCCAGCAGGAGTGCCAGAACCTCTCCTGCCCCCCCACATCCTCCAAGGACCCGCCCCTGCCCCCCCTCTTCCCCAGAGTCCTCCCCCCTCACCCACTCACTGCTTTTCCCTCCCACTCCCCCGCCCGGGTCAAGAGGGACTCGCCTCCTGAACTAGGGCTGGGAGCTGCTGCCACCAGACACAGGTAGGAGGTGGCCCTGGCTGAGTAAGGCTGATGCAGGTGATGACCTGGCACCTCTCCGCCTTCCCCACCCACAGACATTGGGTGTCCAGTCAGTAGATCGGAGGGACAAATATGAAAGCCAAAGAAAGGCAAGATTTCAAGGACAGTATGATCAATAATGTCAAGAACAGCACAAAGGTCAAAGAAGGCAAGGATAGATTAGAGGCCCTGAGATCTGGTCTTTAGAGACTTGGCAAGAGCAGTTTCAGTGAAGAGGAGAAGGCGGATGCCAGATCAGAGGGAATTCAGAATGGAGTTGGAGGACAGGAATTCAGGGCAATGGTTGTAGAAGGCACAGAGTGTGCTTAGAGGTGAAAGAAATAAGGGAAAAGGGTTGATATTTGGACAGGCACATGGGAGAGACCAGAGCATACTTGTGTGAAGAGAGGGAGACAAAGAAGGTCTGGAGGCTTATAAGTAGGAAAAAAAGCAAGAGAGACACATTAGTGTCAATACTGGAAAGGGGAAGACCAGTCTAAACCTGATGAATGATTCAGTACATTGTGTTGAATTCTTCCAGGCAAATTAGTGTGTGTAGATTTTATAAAAAGCTCAACTACCTCAATAAGTAACTGGATATTAATATAGATCAGAATAATATCAAAGCTGCACATAAAATCTTAGTTATGGGTATGGGAAATACTTCAGTTTTAGCATAAAAAGCCTAAGCAATTCCTTTTGTGCTGTATGTATGCTACATTTATTCCTTTATATACATCTATGCAGAATCATGTCTACTAAGTAAGAGATTTACTCCTAGCAGAAATAACTATTCAGCAAAGCCTCTTGATAACCTTCAGACTCTGTTATCTAGCCTGGAAGTGTAAGTTCTGACTTACTGGAAGCCTAATTTTTTCATAGGAGACTAAAGTAGTATGGCTAGGAAATGGCCAAGCACTTTCCCCAATTGATGAGAAATCAGTTTTCTTCCAAGGGATTTCTGCCAAAAGGAAAGGATTATGAGCAGAGAAGAGCACTAAACACTGCCAATTTCCTTGGTTACTATATGAAGAATGTTAGATGTTCAAAGAAGTCAAGAAGAAACTGAAAAACATATCAAAGAACTGAAGAGGGAGAGGGGGTGGAGTACAACATTAATTGTGCCACTAAAGCTTGTCAAACCACCCCAGCTAAGAAGTAATGAAAGAATGCATTACACCATCGAGATTTGAAGACTTGGAAAAAACCCACACATTTATGACTTCTCTCAGACACACACAAATTTCAAATGAGCTGTGCTACATTTTGCCATACAAGTCACATTAGATCATTGTGAATTCTGTAACTAAAAATCATCTGAAAAAGCCACAGCAAGTGTAGAGCCCAGAGTGTCATTGAGTGACTAGCATACAGCAACTGAACCTAATACACAATATTTTGTCACATGATAAAAATACTTAGCATGCACATGTTAGAAAAAGCAAAAGGCTGGAACGGGATTTTTACAAAGACTGTGGAAAAACCAAAACACTGGTCTTTCCTGCTAGGTTTTGTTTTACGATTATTCCTTTGAAATGGCTAACAATTAAAAAAAATACCTTATTGCATATTTGTAAACAAACATGGCTATTGGCTGAAATAAATTTTTAAATAATCTGTATGACAACTAATTTAACATGCACAACTATTTCTATCCCCTGCTCAAAGGGTAGCCATTTCAATACATAGAGAAGGCAAGGCCACAAACTTGTCTCCCTCCATTCAATCTGAATCATATCTGGTCTCTGTCATCTCCTTTAGGGTCATCTCTCAATCAGCTTAAAATTTAACCACCACCAAAATAAACCTTTATCTTCCTTCCCAAACAGCTCTTCACTCCTCCTGTTCTCTGTCACTCAGGCTCATAACCCGAAGGTCAACTTTGACTATTTTGATCCCTCTCCCTACTCTTCACATCAAAGCCATCTGCAAATCTGATGCTTGTCCTAGCGGTCATGTCTAGGATCTGTCCATTACAGCCTAAAATCCCATTTAGGCCTTCATGATTATTTCTACCACCTTCTCTCGGGTCCAACTGACAAACCATGCTCCCCTCCCATTTCCAGTCAATACACACACACACACACACACACACACCAAAAACCCATAGCCATTAAGATAATCTGCCTCAAGCATTGTTCTGACCATATCACCACTATCTTTGGACTCTTCCATTCCCCCCCACCCCCCATCTCCTCCCTGTATCAAATTGAAGTTTCTTGTCCATGTCTTCAAGCCCTTCCATAATTCTGCTCATTCCCTTTTCAAGCCTTTTCTTCAGGCTATGCTCAGCATAGCCTAAACTTATCACTTGCTGGGCACTTGAATATGCAATGGAAAATGGAAAAAGTTCATTTAAGTTTCAGAAACATGTATACAGTTAAATATCTGCAGACCTGGGGAAATTAATAAGACCTAAAATCACACTAATTTAAAAATCAGTCACAGGTGTCTTTCAGCTAAGATCAGCCTTTCAGCTGCATCTTCTCTTCAAACAGCTGTTTCAGGCAAAACAGCCAGGATTTACAGTATGCAGGGGAGACAAGTGTAGCAGTGGGTCCACAACAATCTAAATGCCTAATATTAAAATAAATGCACTTGGAATATATGTCCAAACTCCCAGTTTTTTTAACCACATTTCCGCCCCCCCCATGCCTTATTATTTGTATGATAGCAGCAGACAGAGGCCTCAACTGAGACTGGGGCCCCATTGTGCTAAATGCTATACATACATAAGACAGATCCTGCCCTGAAAAGCTGGCAGTCTAAGTTAATCAGACACACAAAGAATGGAAGGGGAAACTGAGGCACCGAGCGGTGAAGTGATTTACCAAAGGTTACACAAAGTTAGTGGTAGAACCAAGAACAGAACTCAGGTCTCCTATCAGCCAGAGCAGTGCCTTACCTATTAGACTATGCCACCTGACCTCATTTTCATCTTAGTCCCCCTCTGGGTAGAGGAACATAAGCAAACAGTTTTATTTCCCCCAGTTTTATTACAAAGCAGCCCAGGACAACAGACATGGCTGCTCCCCGCCATTGGCTGCCTTCCATAGCATTAGGCTAATAAGATCATAAACATTCAAATTGCAGATGTTCAGCTATGTAGGTGGTTTGTGCATTATACCCCTTCCCCGACCCTATGTCTGTCTTATGCATTTAGATAAGCTCTTTGAGGCAGGGACAGTCTACTACTCTGTGTTTGTTCAGGGCCTAGCACAATAGGGCCCATTCTTGGTTGGCCCTTAAACGACTCCATAATAAATAATATTAATAGTGGTTTTCATCCTTCATTTAGGGTATGTCTACACTACAGCTGGGAGCATACTTCCCAGCTCAGGAAGACAATCACACACTAGCTCTCCTTGAGCCAGTGCTCAATCAATCAATAAATAAATCAGGGTATAGCCAGCGATAGCACAGGCAAGCAGCTCAGGCTAGCCACTTGATACAATCCTTCCCAGACACCCCCCCAGCCCCATGTATATACTCAGGCAACTAGCCTGAGCTACCACCTGCACTACCACTGGCTCGCTATCACCTATCTGTCTTTCTGAGCTGGGATGTATGCTCCCAGTTGCAGTGTAGATGTATCCTTAAAGTGCTTGCACTTTTCTGCATGCAGCACAGTGGTCAGTAATAATCACCTGGGCCAAAAATAAAAAACACCAACAATATTTATCCTCCTCCCTATTTCAGCTGCAATTCTCTTATGGTGTCAAAATTCCTAGCAGCATTAGCTGTATTATCCCATAGAAAGTGCTAGGAAGGAACTTTATCAACCATCCAATACTGCTATTGAACAGTTTTTAATTCTGATTCTTCTCCACGCAAGCCAGCTCCCGATATACACCTATGGGAAGTTATGGAAAGACTTAGCAGTTATGGAAAAACTTCACACTCACATAAAACCCCCTCTACATGTGGAGTAGGTTTAGCAGTACTTCAATAACCAGAGCAGTAAGCCGAGCACTTCAGTAATCAGACATTACAGTAGCTCTGTAACCAGCATGGATGTGTTATTTGGGCTGCTGTAATACTTCATACTTTTAACGACAAAGAGCTAGAAGAGAATATTAGATTAGGACAAAAGCACACTAATCTCCATTCCATCCTGGTTGGAATTACCTTGTTTCCTGCCTCCAGTCTCAGTGGTCGCAGTTTGTGAGCTATTCTTGCTGTTTTGAACAGCATTTCAACCCAGATTTCTGGGTTGAACTCCCCAGGCCCAGCAGAAGGCAGATCTGAATATAGTTAGTGCCCACAACAAACTCATTCCTTCTGGCAATATATCAGAGCCTGGATTTTGTGAGCTTCAAGAAGCAGAACAAGACTTCCCTGTTCAGTCAGGCCTTTAGACAAAGTAGTTTCATACTGAAATAAAAAGGGTGCTCAGGTGTTTATGCGTCTTTAAATAACTCCATTTTTCCAATTGTCCTTATGGATAGGAAGACAAAATATTCCAAGAAGAAACCACTGCCTCCAGATGTATCCATGTACAGACACCACTGGTATGTCAATTTGAGTGCTTTTATGTAAAGTTCCCAAATTAATGCACTAGCCTTTCACCTCTGGGGACCAGAATACAAATTGAAAAATGGCTTTCAGCCTAACAGATATATGTTCTCATCACTAACTCTGAATAAGAGTTAGTTTAAGTAGCAATTTTTGCTGAGAAAAGGCCCAGGATTAAAGTATAATGGCGGTTGCAGGCCAGAAGTTAGGTGCACTAGAGGTGGGTGGGGAAACTTTCAAATTGGTTCCTTACACCCATCCTGACTTTAACCAATCTAATCAGATCCTCAGCTCTTAAAACACTACAATTTGTCATTTATAAGTTATCTTATGTAATATTTTTTTAAACAATGGGCATGAAACAGTTATGTGTCATGCTATATATGCCCTTGGGTTTTATACACAGAATGACTTATGAAACCTTATGAAAATAGATCCTACTTAGCATGAAATGTCACAACACTTTTACCATGCCTTATTCCTCATTCCATGTACATGATCGCGTCTGTCTATGTTTACCTACTACCACAACCAATCCTGTGGATGCATCAGCATTTATTTTTAATGACTAACTAGTTCTCAGACAAACATAAATAAATGCTTTTAATGCAGGTTGATATTTTTAGTCAGATTCCTTAAAAACAGTTTATAGAAGAGTAAAAAGTTACCAAGACTAGAGAGAGAGAAAACAATATTAATTCTGTTAGAATGATCGTGGGACCAAAATGTACAGACCTGATTTGAACAATGTTTAGAGATATGCATATTTGCATGCATATTCAATAAATCACCTTTCCAGCTGACTTTTAGGGTTTCCCTTTTGGAGAAAAGGTCAGACCCTTTTAGAATAACATCCGTAGCAAGCAGTGTCCATGTATGGTCTGTAGAAAAGGAATTGCATGAATCATGGAAGTACATTCTAGAGGTAATAAAGCTTGTACTGCATTTTATTCTTACGAGATGTAGTTGAGTGGCAATGGTATGAATAGCATTTGTCTATATTAGGGTACAACAGATACATATTTGGAATATGTATTCCTTTCAGCTTTTCAAAAAGAAAATGAAGGTGACTAGTGCATCCATCAGGAACTAGCAGGATAGCCAAAGATCAGCTAAGTAATGCAACTAATTTTTCTTCTCATGAAAAAAATGCCATTGCAATATTTTTGTATAATTGGTAAAACCTGCACTTTTGCCCTACTATACTGGATACATATTAAGTCAAATTTGTATGGATTAGATGACCATCAATTGAGAATACTTTGTGAACTAAGGCTCAGTTTTCATTTGAAAAGAAATAGAGCTATTTCTAAAATTGTCTGACACAATATATTCCTAATAACCATTGAATTCCAACATAACATTTCATACTTTACTTACTTCCCCCCCCCCGCCCCATTTTTAACATTGTATATAAATCGATTACTCAAAAAATAGGACAAAAATAGTATATTTGTGACATTTTAAAAGCACATTTTTGGAAAAAAGAAAACAGTGGGGAGACTGCCTTTTAAAATGTGCATTCATTCTTCTAAGGAAAAATCTACTATTTGAAATAGTATGTAACATAAGAAAAGCCTAAAGATGATGTGGTTCAAGTCAATGAGAGCTTTGACCTTGGTTTCAATAATAGTATGATCGTATCTTAAATGTTATACTACATGATGCAGTCTGTGTATTTACTAAAAATATACTAGAAAGAACTAACCAAAAAAAGATCTGAACTGTTTTTTTATATTAAAAGGAGAATGATACTCTCCCCCATTATAAACATTTTCCCAACTTTGTTTCTACACTAGATCGATTTAAATAGCTGTAATAAAACTTATTGGGAGGGATTCATGGAAGGAAGTCTCTGCAAGGAGTTCCCCACAATTGTTCTAGAGTGGGGGTTGCTCTCTGCAGAACCCACCTTCAAACCTGGAGGATCTCAAGAATACTAGAACTATACCCATGGAGACCTGCTGCACCCCTTCCCTCAACTACCCCTTCTCCCCAGCTCCCTGGAAACACAGCTCCATTGGAGCATTAGGTGAGGGGGCTATACAGAAATAAACACAGCCTAGGGCTGTTTTTTCATCTTTTGCCTAATGTCCACAAGGAGACAAAATGATACACATCCCAACCTGATCCTATCACATGCACTCCTGCCTTTGGCCTGCCCAGTCTCTGTTCCCTCCTCCATTGTGGCTGCCCATAATCAGGGAAGATCAGGGATTTTCCTACAATCCCCCTGAATTTCCCCAACCTCCCCCCACACACACACCTCGTTACGTGCAGTGTTGCCAATTTAGTTGTTGGCTGGAAATTTGAATTGAAATTTAAACAATACACACTTTAAAAGCATAAACAGTACATGAGAAAATACTTGTACCTGAGAAAGCATAATGGGTTTGAAGAGTATAAACAAAGACTAGCTTCCTCATACAGCTGTTATTTATGACAAGGTCGGCACATTTTTTTCAGCTATATTAGCCTACCTAATGATTTCAAATTATGATTTGTAAGCAAGGTCTGAATGAGTTCTCCCCTGACAGCTAGAGATGAGCAAAGGGTGGGTGGAAAGGCTTCAGGACCAGACTGTATTTTCATGAACACACCTACTCTGCCTAGGTATCTAGCAGCCAGAGCTGTGCTGCCCAACTGATCAATTTTAGCTGGTGTTGGGTTACAAATCACTTTAGTATTGAATTTGGGGGTCATGAAATGTTATACTTATTGTATGAGTAAAGGGCAGCAGAACTGTACGTAGCCTGCCTGAATGAGGGGGGTCTCCCTCAGTGCTTAATTTGTGCTAGGGCTTGCCAGGGCTGAGCCCCGGCACCTCTAGGCTTGGCAGTTCATAGCCCTAGGACCTCTGGGCTTGCCACATCAGTTATGAAAGTAACAAACTTGCTTGAGCCCCGGCACCCCTCTAGTTACAAATTAAGCACTGGTCACCCTCAACTGAACTGCACTCTAAGCATGAGGTTTGGATGGCATATCCCAGTGAAGAGAGAGAGAGAGAGAGAGAGAGAGAGAGAGGGTTGGGCACAGGCGTTTTGCTTGGTGGTGTGGGCGCTGCCTAAAGGTCACAAGCACTATTTGACCTGCCCCTCTCTCCTGTTTAGAGATAAACCTGATTAGGCTCCATAGAGAGCCTTTTGGTTTGTTAAGTGACCACTAGAGCAGAAATCAGAGATAATCAGGTCTAAGTGCTTAGACCTGCTGTGGGACAGTGTTTCTGTGGACGAGACGGCCCAGCCTGCACTAGCAACGAGGTTCCCCCACTAAGAGCTGGGTGGAACCTCGAGACACCAACTCGCACAGGTCACAGTGGCAGGTGTCCGCAGAAGGGGACGGTGCAGTGGAGTGAACGGTGGCACGATGAACAACAGCGGCCAAAGCATTTGTTTGTTGGACTACGTTTTAGTGACTTCACTCCAGAATGCTAGATTTGTGACAGGGAAATTTACATAAATGTGTGTTTCCTAGTTTTTAAAATGCATTATTTGCCAAGGTCATTATCTCACATCATCACTCTCTCAAGAGGTCATTATCTTGGAGAGATTCTGTACTAAAAATTAATTATAATAATAAAAAAGTTTATGTAAGAATGGCCATATTGGGTCAGACCAATGGTCCATCTACTCCAGTATCCTGTCTTCCAACAGTGGCCAATGCCAGTTGCTTTAGAGGGAATGAACAGAACAGGGAATCATGGAGTGATCCATCCCATCGTCCACTCCCAGCTTCTGGTGAACAGAGGCTAGGGACACTCAGAGCATGGTGTTGAATCCCTGCCCATGCTGGCTAACAGCCATTGATGGATCTATCCTCCAGGATCTTATCCAGTTCTTTTTTTAACCCTTTTATAATGTTGGCCTTCACAACATCCCTAGCAAAAAGTTCCACAGGTGACTGCACTGTGTGAAGAAATACTTCCTTTTGTTTGCTTTAAACTTGCTGCCTATTAAATTTCCTTGGGTGACCCCTGGTTCTTGTGTTAAGTGATGGGGTAAATAACATTTCCTTATTCATTTTCTCCACACCCAGTCAAAATTTTATAGGCCCCTATCATATCCACTCTTAGTCATCTCTTTTCCAAGCTGAAAAGTCCCAGTCTTTTTAATTTCTCTTCATATGGAATCTGTTCCACATCCCTAATCATTTTTGTTGCCCTTCTCTGTACCTTTTCCAATTCCAATTTATCTTTTTTGAGATGGGGTGACTAGAACTGCATACAGTATTCAAGATGTGGGCATATCATGGATTTATAAAGTAAAAGTGGAGGAACTTGGTTTGCCAGATTGATCAGCCAAGCCAATACTGACAACCTACATGAAATGCCTCTGGACTGCATCAACATGCAGAAAGCCTTATAAGCCAGTCACTATCAAAGCCAATTTTAGAAGTACTTAATAAGGCTGTTAATAATGGTGGAGATACAACTCAATTTATGTGAACCAACATGGCTGTTGCACCATACTTTCTATTTAAGCAAGAGATACCACACACTAAAAATTGGAGGCCAATGTTAAGAGCATTGTCATTTGTTAATCCTGAAGTTGTACACTGGTTCTGAACAAGACCAGCAAATGCTCACTATCTTTCTGCAAGAAACTCAACTGACAGGTTAGAAGCATGCAGTGCAACAGTGAAAGACTTAGTAATTGAAAAAGTGAAGAACTCTCTCTCGCCACATTCAGAAAATTTGCATACATGGCTGATGAATGCACCAATGTAAATGGGTGTCAAGTATTAAGTTCTTGCATATGTTATCTTGATAGCTGTGGAAAGCCAGTAGATGCATTCTAGATGTTCAGGTTATAGAAGAGACATCAGCTGCATTTGTGACATCTTAGAGTTAAATGCTTGTAAATTGAACCCCAAAGAGATGGCTGCTTGTGCATTTGATGGAACTGCAAACTTCTCTGGAAGACATAGTGGAATGCAAGCTTTGCTCAGAGAAAAGTGCAACTCTAAACTCTCCTATACACGCTGCAGAGGCCATCTACTGTAGCTAGCTCTAGTATGAGTTGCAGAATCTTCAAAATACATTAACAAAGCCATAAATTTAATGGCTGTGTTATATTCTTTTTTCAGCAAGAGTCCAGAAGGACTGAACATATTGGAAACAAACAGAAGATACACTGGGACTGAAGTTCAAGTTAGTCCAACCTGGGAAAACCTGCTGGCTCTCTCATGAGCGATTCTTGGCTGTTGTCTTAAAATTACTGCAACCATTATTACTGGCTTTGGAAAGTATCTACCGAGATGGGATGGATCTAAGTAGTGAGGCTGGTGGACTACTTTTGTTACTAAGTTCAGAGAAGACTATCGCCATTCTCTCTCTGGTAAGTCTACTGTTGAAACCACTTGGGTCATTAAACGATGTCATCCAGGCATCTGCTACAAACAGTAATAGATCTTTGTCCAGCAATAGAAGCTACCCTTGGATCAATCAGATATATCCACTGAAAACGTACTGAAAGAAAGAAAGACTTCAGTCCAGAAGTTGACTAATGAAGGCACTTATATTGACTCTTTATGGGATGTCAAGCCAGCTGAAAAAGTACACAGACTTGATTCTTACAAATCTACAATAGTGATTTCTGGACTCTACTCAACTTCTACAAAGCTTTTACAGATGTCGGTCTTATAAAACATCTACAGTTGAGTGGAGTGAGGTGCTACCAGCAATGGGGCTGCTATGTGATCAGGACAGAATAGAGAATTTTGAACACAGAGTGGCATATCATACAACAAACAAATGAAGATTTAACTTCAACTTCTTCTTCTTCATCACTACTAGTGGTTCGACCCAATCTTTGTGCTATGTTTCCTAGGATGAAAGAAGTAGGAATTCATCTCTTGCTACTCCCAGTCACAACCGCTACAGTTGAGCATTCTTTTTCCTCATTGAATAGAATTGTGTGTTCTGAAAGAAGTTGCCTTCTGCATGATATCATATCATGAAGGACTGGAAGTAATGGACACACAAGAAGACACCAAAGAGTTGTATAAAATTACAAGAAGCCAAGAAGGATGTAGATGTAGTGCTTCATAGTAGACTTGAGTAGCCAACTTTAATTTCTCTGATGATTTTAAAACATGAGTTCAATTTAATAAAGTAGTCATGAAACATTTTTCCGTTTTTACTATGGCGCTATTCAGCCCACCTTCGCCCGCACAATCTCAACCCTCGTTGACCCTCTTCCCCTCTCCATCCCCCATATATTCAAACACTCCCCCGAATTTCAATATCTGGGGAAAACACTGGGGAAGATGGTGCTACAGAATTGGCTAAGTCATCCTTTGGGGGGCGGGTGGGGGAGAGGGGGAGAAAAGAGATCCATACAGAGGGTATGCCACATGCACAGATACAAAGAGCACAACCTGCATCAGGAAGTTTAAATTTGGCATTGAATTAGCCCTAATCAAGGAAACGTGCCTTTGAGTATTCCAGTGTAAAAGTTGTTTGAATCAGATATCCATTGAATATCGGACTCTGGGTGCACACAGTACATTTTGCAGTTTTCTCACTGAGCTTATAAAATGTGGAAGGCTGTACTAAGCATGCTGTACTAAGCATGCATGCATAGCTAACTTAGCTGCATGTTGAAAGACTTAGTGAAGTTGTGCGGAGCTTGGGGAAGGGCTAACTGGCACACTTGTCCCATTCACTGTCTGTCCATCTGTAAAGTACGTAAAGAACACTTAAACACTTCCTAAGGTTCGTGGAAGAATGGGGTCTTTCAGGCATACCTTATAAAGTTTCAGAGGATTGGGCACTGGTGGTATCTAACTAAACAGCAAAAATACAAAAATGTGGAATTATTTTTTCCTTCATTCATGCACACAGAAAATTCTGATAAAAACTTTAAGGCTGCAGGTAAAGTATTCAAAAACCAGGGAACTGGTACACCAAACACCAAAGTTACAGGTACACCTTTACCTATGTCAGTGTCTACAGCACAAGTGTAGTGGGTAATATTGTGTATTACTCTGTCTGTACTAGACAAAGTCCATTAAAACAAATGCCCAATAAACAAAAATAGAGCAATAATGAAAGATTGTGGCAACATGTAGACCACCTAAGTTTACAACTGAATTATCTTGGAAGCTAACTGCCTCATTTCCTAAAATACATGAAAGCATTGTTGAAAATAAAATGCATAATACGAGAGTATTGATTAACTTAACATTCAAACATTTTAGATGCTAAAGAAGAAAATTTTCTTCTCTGGCAAGTCAGTTAAGATATATTGGACTATTAGGACAAACAAAATGCCAGGAGACAAGGACACTGACATTTACAACGTGCTATTTGCATATCTAAGGTGGGGGAGGGGGGAGAATATTATACCCTAGATATAGTACACAATCATCTAATTAGGACAGTATCATAATGCATATTGCACAAGACAGAAAAATTAAGTTATATGTAAAACCTTAATTGTGGCATTTCCTGAATTTTGAATGCTGAACTGGGTAATCTTACCATTCTCCTAATGTACTTTTTTTGATCAAAAACTTGTAGCTCTTCTTACTCAGAAAACAGTTTTGGCTCAAAAGCTGTGTGATCAAATGGTGTACACACCATGGGCCAAACAGGTCATAACAAACATGCACTATGTCTTATTTCTGTAGAGATGGCCTTGAAAGCCTCTAAAACTACAATGATGTTTCACTGAAATTCCATCTTTCATAGCTGTGACAGTGTCAAGAGCAACTGAGTAACAAAAGACCCTATTTACCAGAATTTCATTTATTTCGGGGAAATAAAGCTATAGCACATGGCAATGAAACCTACCTTTGCAAATCTATTTAAAATCACGTGGGTTTATTAAAAACAGATAGAGATTCCTGCATTTAATATAAATTAATACCACTATTAGAAAAGAAGAACATCTCCCTCACTCAACTTGTTATTTTTAAGTGTCTATACAGCCACATGACAGACTGGCTAGTTTCTAACTCTGGTTATTATTTACAAGGTGTAATATCAAAATTGTATGATTTTGTATCATAAATACATTTTTAAAAGTTAAATCCTTATATTAAGAACTGGAACAAATAAGTTTAAAATAGTTTCTAACAGTTTTTTTAAACTAAACATTAATGCTTACATTCAACTTTTAAACTGAAACTTAGCCAAAAGAGTCAGTAAGAGAGTATAAGAACATAGACGCTGATCCAAACTTCAGTGGGATTTGGATCACGCCCTTAAAAACCCCTATAAAAAGTGCATATTTTAACATTAATAAATGGAATTATGATATTTAGCTTTTTTGGCCCAACTAAGATATTCTATACATACATTTTTCTCTTATAATTTTTGTGGTTATAGTACTGTACCTTACAGAGAAAATTATATGTGTGACAAGTAGTCTAATAAGCATTAATCAACTAGATGAAATAAAGACATTTCACTATTTTCTTAAAATTATAGAATTTTTAAAAATCACATCTGCTTATATACGGCTACATTATATGTATTTAAAGCATTGTTCGTTTAAACTGTGCAACCACTTATCACACACACACACACACACACACACACTACAGTGAACGTTACACACTTACTTAAACGCCCTACCCTTTTTTGAAGAGCTATTGGAGTAATCGCTGGCAAAGTTACCCTTCTTGCATACAAGCTCATGTCTGCTCTTCACAGAATTAGACTAACAGCCTCCGTTCAGGTCATACATGAAATAAAGTAAGTCCCTGGCAATATTCCTTGAAGCCTCAGTTCTCAGAACCCAATACCTTAGAGTCAATGCAAAGAAACAAGTAAGAATGCAATAAATGTCACCCTGCTTATGTGAATCCAACCCTACCCAAAGCCAATTAAGGATGACTCTGGGACAGGACTAACTAGCAACCAACCAATCACAGGGTTTGCAAACTCCTCCTTTGTCCTTGGAAATATGTTGATACTTTTGTTTATGATATTTAAAGAAGCAGATTAACAAGTATTTAAATCACACAGGAGCCTCTCCCCCACACCTCCTCCTCCTCCCCGAGGCCTGCCCTCCCCCCCCCCCCCAAAAAAAACCCCAGAGCAATTGTATGCCTTCTTTGTTGGTTGGAGAGAAAAAAAAGAATTGTGCCTTTTTTTGTTTAAGTATTTAATTTATAGACAGAACATCATTATACTTTTAAATTTTAAAAAGTAGGCATATTTAGATTACATTTAAAATATGCTGTTCTTAAAATGACATATTAAAGCAGATTATGCAGTAGATATGGTTAGAACTATGAGATTAAAATATGTTTTAAACACAAGCCTCTTTTGATCAAGTATGTAGCATCTAAAAATGTCACACACTAGATTAACAAGGTAAACAATCTACAACAGTTCAAGTCAAAAGTTCATAACATTTCAAATAATGATGTGCAAGATATACAGCTATTGCGGTCTTTAAAAAAAAAAAAAAAAAAAAAAAAAACACTGAGTAAATTATTTAGTGCATGTCTGAGTACTGTACATATCCTTGAAATGTTCAGAGCTGACTTGGCAAATACTATAATAATCCATGCCAAAACCACCTTATCCTTGTGATGGGCGGGTGGGGGGAGGGAGGAAGAATAATTGGAAGATGAAGACAGCCATTTATGCTCAGAATGTGGTGGGGAGGGAAAAACTGATTACAAGCCACATTAGTCAGTGATTTTAAAGAATTAAATGCTGATGCGTTAAAGAGAAACAATACCATCATATATAATTAACAAAAAAATATAATCATATCTAACATGCCACTGGTACTGATAGGGCATAATTAGAGCTCATAAATTCAATGTGCCCATTCATGATTTTAAAGTTAGGCATGTGCTTGATCACCTTGGTGAGGCCCTGAAGTCAATAGGGCTTATGCACATTCTTAAGTACTCTGCAGAATGAGGCCCTGAATCAGAGCTTTAATGCTTTTTTGCACAGAGCAATATGCAGATTTAAAAAAATTGTTTTTATATATATATATATATATATATATATATATATATATATATATATATATATATATATATATATATATATATATATATATATATATATATATATATATATATATATATATATATATATATATATATATATATATATATATAAAATAAAAACAATTTCACCTGTAGTATGTTGATGCTGTTACCCACAGCTGTTAAAGAATGACAAAAATATTGTCAGATAATAGGAAGTACAGGCAAATGTTTTCCTGTTGTTTCAAAATCTATTAGCCTTAATTATGACAGGCGGGGCAGGGATGAATAGCTGCTGTAAACTGATGCAAAGACATAAAGGGATCTAGATTGGAGTCCAGAATTTGATCCTTGTCTAGTTAACTTTAATCATATACTTTTAATAAAGTCATAAAACCAATTAAAATGTGGCAAAAATCTTTTTGTTAGCTCAGTAAAAGATGCTCAGTTTTCACTTTGGTTTGTTTCACACTCAGGCTACAGAAAAACCAAACTCATGGTAACTATGTAATCTCCCAAATATTAGACATGGTACTCATTTACTTTATACTCTACTTATTTCGAGGTTTAGGTAAATAATTCATTATACCTATGTGTTTAAAATTTGACCTTCAAAAGTAACTACATCCTAGAAATTTGCATCTCCTTTCTATAGCATCTGGAAAGAGCATATCCTTCTCCTACCACCATTCTCAGATTGGTACTATAAATGTCAAAATGTTTGATTATATTTTTTTTTTCACCTTTTACCCCATAATGTGACTTTAACAAGTTTGCAGTAAAACTTGAGACACAAAAACATTGGTGTTAGGCCCCAATCCTGCAAACATTTTACTCCCAGGAATACAGTTACACATGCACAAGTTGGCAGTATTGGGGCTTTAAGATCCCATGATGATTTTTTTTTTTAAATTTTCTACAAAAAGTGAGGTTTTAAAAAAAAAAAAAAAAAAACCATCACCAATAATAGTAATCCCAGTATATTGCACCAACCACTTTATTGCAAAGGGAATAAAAATAACCAAAATCAGTTTAATCTGACCCTCAGGTCTTGAAGTTCCTTGTTGGCTGCCAAGAATTTCAATGCTTTTCGTTGTATGAATAATATTTTCCTATTTGTCTACAAGGTGAAGCAGAGGATTATTTTCCCCAGTGAGACTATTTGTGTTTGTTCTGCTCCAGGCAGATATATTGACAACACCAGGTATTTTCTTACTTTCCAAGGTTTTACCGAACATTTGAGTTTTTAAACAGGAAGCCATAATTCAGATGTTTTTAAAACCATACCTACCCACATTGTGCAGATCTGTTCTTAAAAGTCTCTCTAAAATGGTACTATGGGATACTTCAGTTTTTTAAATTATTTCCATATCAAATCAGCACGGTTTAGAAAATACCACTTTTAAACTTGCATAGAGATAAAGCCAGAAGAGACCATTAAACTGCCTGTGTATCACAGGCCATTAGTTTTCACCTATATTAAACCCAAAATATTTTAGTGACACCAAAGCATTTTGGTCCTTGGGAGACTAAACTGTGTGACACTGGCAGAAAACAGCAGAGACTACGGTGCCACTAATGCCTGAGGTTCCTGCAGTGGCAGAGAATTGATTAGGTAAAATATGTCCAGATGATCCCAGCAGCCAAACCATGCTCCATTTTGGAGGGGAGGGTGAGAAACCCCCATGGTCCCATGGTCCCAGCCAATCTGACCTGGGGGGAAATTCCTTCCCGATACCAAATACGACAGTTAGTATGACCCTGAACATGTGAGCTATCTCAAGGGAAAATTAGTTTAGGCTATTTTCAGTTACAAGCTGTGTGCATGAAAAATAAATAAAAAAGGAAATTCTCAGGCAAAAAAATATTCAATAAGATGGTGGAATAGGCCGGACAGTGGTTTTCCTGGAAAGGAAAAGGGAACTAGCATTTGTCTAGGCCTTGTTTGGCAGTCTCCCTGTGTCTCTGGCAGCATGCCAATTTCCACCGCCCCCATGCCATTAGCTATTTACCTTTAGCTATTTCATCTAGAAAGAAGATTCTCTTGACCACCGCAGAGCACTGGCCGACCCCATCTGGTACCCCATCTCCAGCTGTGGCCAATTTCTGATGTTTCAGAGGAAGGCAAAAAAATCCAGACTACATCTGGACAAATGTGCATGGGGGGGGGGGGGAAATCCTTCCTGACCCTTACAAGTGACCATCTGAAGCCCTGAAGCATGAGATTTGATTATAGTCATTATCTTATAGTGCAGAGCTGCAAGTGTTAGGAGCATACTGAAAGCAATTCAGGTAATCCCATTCTTACTATGACTCCTAAAGGAAAGGGATGTACAGGGTGAACTTTCAACTGCCAGCTCTGCAAAGTTAAGTTGATGAATGAGATAAGCAGACCTCAACTTCAGAAAGAGAGATTTTTCAGGCTAACTAATATCTTTAGTACATGTGTTCAACTCCTTTGCCTTCTGTAGGTTGAAGTTATTACTGATCTAGCTCTAGAGCTGCAACTTAGTAAACATCCATGTTGGTGATACACAAGAAATAGAATCCAGCCCACTCTATGTTTGTACCACTTTGAACCATTTTCATCACTAAAATAGCAGATGCTACTCTGAATACATACAGGGAGCAGATCAGCTGAGTAAGAAGGTGCTAGTTTTTTTATAGTACTTTTGAGAGTAACTTACACTTAAATGTATGTTATATTGGATAATAAATTCTAGAGAAGCTAAGTACATTTGTTGCCACTCTTATTTAAAAAAAAAAAAAAAAAAAAAAAAAAAAAGGTAATTAACTGAAGGGGGGGCATATCTAAAACCTGTGGAAAGCTCATGAAAATCAGTAGCTACAATCAAGTGTTATCAATAGCACATGAAGTAGGGATACACTTCTAGTGAAGAAAGGCTGGTCTTATGAAGGCCCGGGCCCAGGAATAATGAGAGCTAAGTTCTGTTGCTGCCTCCTCCACAAATACAGCATGTGAACTTGGACAAGTCACAATCTTTGTGCCTCAGTTTCTACATTTTTAGAATAAGGATAATACCATTGAGAAGCTAAATTCATTAGTGTTTGTAAAGAGTTTTGAGACCCTTACATGAAAGATGCTACAGAACTATTATTTTAACCTAATACATTAGTATTAGATGACATAAGAGACCAATATATAGTCAGAGAAGCCTGTTAGTCATACCATCTGCATTTCGTTACCTGAGCCACTAAATGGGTCAGACAGTCATCATCCTTCTGGGTTTCTGTCTCTTTACCAGAAGAATCAGAGTTATACTATCAAGGTTACTGAGGAAATATGTTATACGGTAGAGTTGCGTTTTTCTGAAAAAGTATTTTCTTTATAAGTAAAACTGAAGCACAGAAGACAAAACATTTCAGACTTTAAAGTGCATTTTGCTTCCTCGCATAAAATGGAACAAAGTCTTATTTCCAAACTGAACATGGAATGTGATTTCAGATATGCTTGAAGTAGGGCTGGAGTAAATATTTATTAATTCCCACATAGAGACAGCTGCATTAAACTGTTACCCTGTAAAACAACATTCACAGTATATATATCCAAATATTTAAATTTGAATTCTAGATACCTAGGAAGTTTACAGTTAAGGTTGAATAATCATCGTTAACTATGTACCTCTATTCCTCCACATTTATCTTCCACCTACTTAGACTTGCACTTCTTAAAACTAGCATGGTACAGTATAGAATTCCAGCAGCACACTCTTCAGTTGTAGGAGGATACCACCACATCGACCTCTCCAGCCTATATTGTGTACAAGTCATGTTTAACATCACCCATTTCAGGGCAAGATAAGGGCAAAGCATGATAGGTTGAGATTCTGAGCCCTGCGCTGAAAACTGAACCCAGATTAGTCAATTGGTGGTGCTCAGTTGACAGCCAGCTGCTGGTGCAGCAACCAGGATCAAGGGGAGGCAAAGAAACAGGTGTACTGTGTACATTTTGAAACCCCTCTACTTCGTCCCTCAGGTGGGACGTGAGCAGGATTCATCAGCGAATTTGGTCAGCTGGTTGTACCATTAGCTTCCCCAGCTTGTGCCAGATACTCACAGGAATTGAGACATGACCACTGATCCATGCCCCCCCATCCCCTTGCATCATGTTATCATGACTGACCCAGTAAATAACTAATGGAGTAGGGGAAATTGAAATAGGCACTTGCATGCTGCCAGAGACAGAGACTGACAAACAAGGCCCAGACACATGCTGGTTCACTTTTCTATTCCAAGAACAGTTGCTCTCAGATGACCTTAGAAGCTCTGTAGGCTGTGCTAAGAGACAAACTTCTGTCAAGTTTCAATATTTATTTCCTCAATAGGAGTAAGTAGTAACATGCATGGAACTTGACAGACGGAGCACAGGCTGCAAGAGAGAAGAGTTTGGAGGAGATACCAAAGCAGCCTCTCTACATGCATGTGGATGGAATGCTAGATACAGATGCAGCACCACTATGAATAATCCTCTTAATAAAGAGTCAGTTTAGTTTTAGAAACATGGAGTCCTGTCACATAATTACCTAGCAGAGGGTACATGAAACAGAGTGAGGATACAAATATCATCCTGAGTAGAATCATATTCAAGGCCTTAGAAGCTAAGCAGGATTAACTTTCACCAGGAATAATTACCACGAGCCACACATTTTAGGCCTCACTAAGTAATATGTTCCACTAGCATGCAGTTCACAGTAGTTTAAAAAACCACTGACGGAACTCACACAGCTTATAACTTCTGGCAAAGCTCAGGGTTTAAATACGTATGTAAGGTTAACACTACACAAAATCCAGGACTCCTGGCTATATTCATTTTGTTTTCAGGTATGCAGATGTGAAGGAACAGCTACTTCCCTGCTCCACCCTGCAGGCAGGGCAGGGCAGGGCACACGTGTCCCCCTTCTTCTCAGCCCTCAGAGCACCAGCAATAGATTTCACCCCCAGCCTCACTCAGAGGGACTTCCCCCCCCCCCCGACAGAAATAGTGAGAAGTGGTTCTGGGACTTGGGTAAAATGCTGCCAGTTTCTTTTGGTGTGGGTTAGAGGTAGGCAGGAACTCATAGACTCATAGACTTTAAGGTCAGAAGGGACCATTATGATCATCTAGTCTGACCTCCCACATGATGCAGGCCACAAAATCTGACCCACCCACTCCTGGAATAATTCTCTCCCTTGACTCAGCTGTTGAAGTCCCCAAATCATGATTTAAAGACTTCAAGTCGCAGAGAATCCTCCAGCAAGCGAACCCTGCCCCATGCTGCGGAGGAAGGCGAAAAACCTCCAGGGCCTCTGCCAATCTACCCTGGAGGAAAATTCCTTCCCGACCCCAAATATGGCGATCAGCAGAACCCCGAGCATGCGGGCAAGATTCTCCAGCCAGACCCACATTGACCATTGATACTAATTACCAGCGATAGCACATTATTGACTTATTGACTAAAATCACGTTATCCCATCAAACCATCCCCTCCATAAACTTATCAAGCTTAATCTTAAAGCCAGAGAGGTCTTTCGCCCCCACCGTTTCCCTCGGAAGGCTATTCCAGAACTTCACCCCTCTGGCGGTTAGAAACCGTTGTCTAATTTCAAGCCTAAACTTCCCAACGGCCAGTTTATATCCATTTGTTCTCGTGTCCACATTAGTACTGAGCTGAAATAATTCCTCTCCCTCCCTAGTATTTATCCCTCTGATATATTTAAAGAGAGCAATCATATCCCCCCTCAGCCTCCTTTTGGTTAGGGTAAACAAACCGAGCTCCTCGAGTCTCCTTTCATACGACAGGTTTTCCATTCCTCTGATCATCCTAGTGGCCCTTCTCTGTACCCGTTCCAGTTTGAGTTCATCCTTTTTAAACATGGGAGACCAGAACTGTACACAGTACTCCAAATGAGGTCTCACCAGCGCCTTGTATAACGGAAGCAGCACCTCCTTATCCCTACTAGAAATACCTCGCCTAATGCATCCCAAGACCGCATTAGCTTTTTTCACGGCCATGTCACATTGCCGACTCATAGTCATCCTGTGATCAACCAGGACTCCGAGGTCCTTCTCCTCCTCCATCACTTCCAACCGATGCGTCCCCAGCTTATAACTAAAATTCTTGTTAGTCATCCCTAAATGCATCACCTTACACTTCTCACTATTAAATTTCATCCTATTACTATTACTCCAGTTTACCAGGTCATCCAAGTCTCCCTGCAGGATATCCCGATCCTTCTCCGAATTGGCAATACCTCCCAACTTTGTGTCATCCGCAAACTTTATCAGCCCACTTCTACATTCGGTTCCGAGGTCAGTAATAAATAGATTAAATAAAATCGGACCCAAAACCGAACCTTGAGGAACTCCACTGGTAACCTCCCTCCAACCTGACAGTTCCCCTTTCAGTACTACCCGCTGCAGTCTCCCCTTTAACCAGTTCTTTATCCACCTCTGGATTTTCATATCGATCCCCATCTTTTCCAATTTAACCAATAATTCCTCATGCGATACTGTATCAAACGCTTTACTGAAATCGAGGTATATTAGATCCACCACATTTCCTTTATCTAAAAAATCTGTTACTTTCTCAAACAAGGAGATCAGGTTGGTTTGGCATGATCTGCCTTTCGTAAAACCATGTTGTAGTTTGTCCCAATTGCCATTGACCTCAAGGTCCTTAACCACTTTCTCCTTCAAAATTTTTTCCAAGACTTTGCATATTACAGATGTTAAACTAACAGGCCTGTAGTTACCCGGGTCACTTTTTTTCCCCTTCTTGAAAATAGGAACCACATTAGCTATTCTCCAGTCCAACGGTACCACCCCCGAGTTTACAGATTCATTAAAAATTATCGCTAAGGGGCTTGCAATTTCTCGCGCCAGTTCCTTTAATATTCTCGAATGAAGATCATCCGGTCCGCCCGATTTAGTCCCGTTAAGCTGTTCGAGTTTGGTTTCTACGTTGGATACTGTAATGTCAACCCCCCCTCCTTTATTCCCCTCCGTTATGCTGCCTCTATTCCTAAACCCTTCATTAGCCTCATTAAAGACCGATGCAAAATATTCGTTTAAGGATAATCTAGGCATGGCACAATGTCTAATCTCCACTCCATCTACAGTCTTCAGCGGTCCCACTTCTTCTTTGTTTGTTTTCTTCCTATTTATATGGCTATAAAAACCTCTTACTATTGGTTTTAATTCCCCTCGCAAGGTCCAACTCTACACGGCTTTTGGCCTTTCTCACTCCATCTCTACATGCTCTGACCTCAATAAGGTAGGTTTCTTTGCCGATCCCTCCCCTCTTCCACTCTTTGTACGCTTTCTGTTTTTTCTTAATCACCCCTCTGAGACGCTCGTTCATCCAGCTCGGTCTAAATCTCCTGCCTACGATCCGTTTTCCCTTTCTCGGAATACAGGCCTCCGACAGCTCCTGCAACTTCAACTTGAAATAATTCCAGGCACCTTCTGCCTTTAGATCCATAAATATGTTAGTCCAATCCACTTCCCTAATTAGTCGCCTTAATTTATTAAAGTTAGCCCTTTTGAAATCGTAAACCCTAGTCTCCGATTTAATTCTGTTAATCCTTCCATTTAGTTTAAACCGAATTAGCTCATGATCACTCGAGCCAAGGTTGTCCCCTACAACCATTTCCTCAACGAGGTCCTCACTACTCACCAAAACCAAATCTAGAATGGCATCCCCCCTCATCGGTTCAGTAACTATTTGATGAAGGAATTCATCAGCTATTAAGTCTAGGAAAATCTGAGCCCTATTATTGTTACTAGCATTTGTTCCCCAATCTATATCCGGGAAGTTAAAGTCTCCCATGATTACACAGTTCCTATTAGTATTTACTTCCCTAAAAACATTAAAGAGTTCTCTGTCCATATCCAGGGTAGATCCCGGCGGTCTATAGCACTGGTTTTCCTATCCTGCTAAGATTTTTAAGATTTCAGAAAATTTTCCCATTACACATTGGGATGAATCTGAGACCTTTCAAAAAATATTGAAAAAAAAAGAGAGAGACTAACCCACCCCACAATAGCCTGGTGTTAGTGCACTCACCTTGAAGGCGGGAGACACTGCTTCAAATCTCTCCTCTGCCCAATTTGGAACAGGGACTTGAACCCCGGTCTCACACATCCCAGGTGAGTGCCAAAACCACCAGGCTATTGTTGGTCAAGAGAGGTTCTCTCTCTCTCTGCTCAGAAAATCCATCGTGGACCTGAGAAAATTTCCTGATTAAAGTCGTGTTAAAACCAAATCATTCCCACTAAAAGTTTAGTTTTCCATCAAAAAACATTTAATTGAAAAATTCCCAATCAGTTCTAGTGTTGGGGCTGGAGGAGCTTTGTAAGCAGACACCAGGGACCCGAGATGGGCTTGTTGACTATATACACGTTAGATGGATATAAAGAGTCTACTACTGTTTGTTTTCTTTCCTCCTTTCCCCACACCTCCTCAGTTTCTATCTTTATCAGAAGCCTAGCCCAAGTGACTCATTTCCTCTCCCCAGTAAGGCCCTGTCATATCCCCCATTTCACAATCTACTGTATTTGCAGATATACCACCAACTCCTCACTAGGGGCTCAAGAAGCGGAGTAGCTTCTACTTGTTAAGCTGTTCAGGACTAAGGCATCTCTCTAATTCAGAGCACCCCAGAAGATGAAGACAAAAGTAACCAACTGAGTTGAGTTAGTTTGTCTCAGCTGATAAATCTATCCTATTCTGAGTATTTTTCTTCTCTTATATGGCATAATTAACATGCCAGTTTTAGTCTTCAAACTAACATCCATTGTTGCCATAGAGTCTCCACGCATTACTTCAGCTTTTGTCACCTTGTCCTTTAATATGCGCAATGTATTACAGGACTTCAAAGATCACCATTCACATGTACAAATCCTCCACCTGTTAGCCCCCTGCTTTAGGTGTTAAAATTAATCGCAGTTAACTCACGCAATTAACTCAAAAATTAATCGCACTTATAACAATACTGTAGCACAGTGCAGACTCACCCCTGCAGGGCCTCCTGCTGGTCATCCTCAGGAATTAGCTCTTCGACCCAGGAGCGCCCTCTGCAGGCCAGTGATCCGCTTGCCGTTGGCCCCCATGTCCCTCCTAGGACCCCGGTGCCCTTATCTCAGGGTTCTGCCTCCTGCAGTACCCCACAGTCTTACTGGGTTTCCCCACCCCAGGGGAACCCCCACCCCCTATCCCAACATTGCCTCAGTCGTGGCTACTGCCAGTCTCCGTTTAGCCCCCCGCGCCCTGGGGCGGACTGCAGTCTATCAGCTGATCATCACAGGCAACAAGGGGTTTGGACTGGCTGCCTTTACCCACCCTCCGGCTGCCCCTCTGCAAGCCCTAATTCAGAGCACCCCAGAAGATGGAAGCATGGAAGCATGTCCTCTGGAATGGTGGGTGAAGCATGAAGGGGCATACGAATGTTTAGCATATCTGGCATGTAAATACCTTGCTACGCCAGCTACAACAGTGCCATGTGAATGCCTGTTCTCACTTTCAGATGACATTGTAAACAAGAAGCAGGCAGCATTATCTCCTGCAAATTGTAACCAACCTTGTTTGTCTGAGTGACTGGCTGACCAAGAAGTAGGACTGAGTAGACTTGTAGCCTCTAAAGTTTTACACTGTTATTTTGAATGCAGGTTTTTTGGTACATAATTCTACATTTGTAAGTTCAACTTTCATGGTAAAGAGATCGCACTACAGTACTTGTATGAGGTGAATTGAAAAATACACTTTATTTTTTACAGTGCAAATATTTGTAATCAAAAATAAATATAAAGTGAGCACTGTACACTTCGTATTCTGTGTTTTAAATTAACACAGAATTTAAATTAATATATTCAAAAATGTGGTAATCATCCAAAAATATTTAAAATAAATAGTATTCTATTGTTTTTTAACATCACTTTTAAAAAAAAAATTGCTTGACAGCCCTAGATAAAATGAGTAAAGTGAGTTACAGAACTCGTGCCAGATACCTGTCTTACTTCAAGCCCCTATTAACATTTAATTTTCAATGCTGTGTGCCTATTTTATCCCTACGCCTGCCTATTCTAAAGAGTAATTTCAAGGATGCAGTCTATGTTCTATTTGTTAAAAAAAAATACAGTGGTACAATGTTCTAATTCATTCTAATGGAACCTAGTAGCCACAAAAAATCCCTAAAGTACCACAAATTATTCAATAAAAAAAATGTGGTAGATGGCACACTGGTTAGTTATCACACCACATATCTTCAGCTCCCCACCCAAATGCACCATGTTCCGAAGATGGCTGAATATCATCAGCTTTGTATGGTTTATCTCCAGTTAATAAGGCAAACAGGAAACTAGAGTTGGTCAGAACATTTTTGACTAAATGACAATTCACCAAAAAGTTTTTCAGAGATATATCAGTTTCAATGGGAAAGAAGGTCAGAGTCCGTGTGACTTAGAGCAGAGTTTTTCATCCCAGATCACTCGGAGTCTGGCAGAGCTGGAACTTGAGACTGGATCTCCCACATTCCATGCCAATACTCCGAGCACCAGGGTACAAAGTGAGAGAGTCAGTTCTCATCAGAAGGGACCAGAGAGCACCCGGGACCCAAAAAGACCGTCCTGAACTGAAAAGCTCGGCTTTTGAGCCAAAAAGAAACATTTCAATACAAATGTATTTGTGTAAAATGTTCAAAAGTTTTTGTTGACATTCCAGCATGAAACGAGAACAAAATTTGATACCTTAAAAGTTGCTGTGAAATCAATCTCCATATAGCTCTACACAAAAACACAATTTACAACTACATTTAATTTAATATTAAAATAGGTTTTAAAAACATTGTTTCAATGAGGACAAACAGTTGTCAGAGGAGACCGAAGAGACATTCAGATAGTAGTACAACCAAGAAGCACTTTCATGCTAAAACGTCTAACCAGATGACCATACCTGCAATGCACTGACAGGGCCTCAGGAGATTTGGATTTTACCTCCAGTTTTGCTACAGATTATGTGTATGAACTAAGGACCGAGGCACAATGGGGGGGGGGGGCAGCCCCTCCCCATTGGCCACAGAGCAGGGAGCACGGGGGAAAAGTAGTAGTCCTGGCCAGTCCCAGCAGGTCTCTCTTACCCACGCCTGGTCCACTTACCAGGATGCCCCAGACCCAGGTCCCCGCTTCCGTGAACCCTGGGCTGCCATAGAGGCAGCAAGTGGCTAGGGCTAGAGGGGGCTCAGCCTCCCCAAAATCTATTTTCTGAGCCACGCCCACATATGCCCAGTTTGGCAAGCAAAGCCCCATGCCTAGCAGTGTCAGGGCCAGGAAAGGGTCAGGGCAGGGCCCCACTTGTGTGCTGGATTCTCAGCAGGTGGAGCTAGATTCCTCAGTCCTGGCAGGGAGTGCTGGTTCCTGAGCAGTGCTTCCCAGCAAGGTTCACTGGGACAGGGCAAGAGATCGGAGAGTCCCTGGGGAATCCCTGAGGTTATGAGGGGGGAAAGAGATGCTGAGGTAATGACCAGAGTGGGAGGTAACCTGGAAAATTCTGGTTGTGCCCCTGGCTGGGAACTGAGACAAAGATTCAGTGACTTGCTCAAACTGTAAAATAGGGAGAATGCTTCCCTATATCAGAGGCTAAATTAATATCTATGAGATGTTCAGATATTATGGTGATGAACATGGAAAAAAACCTATAAATAAAAATAAAATCAATGCCGGAATGTTCTGTGGCCTTATTAGACTATTCATCTGCACAGCTGCTGTGGGGGATATTAGTCCCCACTTTGCATGTCAACTGTTCCCAAGTTTAGATACACAGTGGAGACAGCTGAAGATTGCTTTCTTCTAGGTTCTTGTCTACAAAAATTGTGAGCAAAGTCACAGATAGCATAATGCAGGATTCTCCCCCTCCTCTGCCCATTCCCCCCACCCCTCCCATTCTGTTCAGTTATTTGTAGATTGTTAAACTCCTCATAACAAGCAATTCCTGGAAATCGGTGTACTTTTCAATGCTTTGCTATTCATGTAATAATTGATATGCTCAAGTTAAATCAAAGAACATTAACTCCAAAGCTCTGCCAACTCAGTCATAACAAAACCATTGTATTTCATGTTTTCTTTTCCCCTTAATATATCAATAACTATTAGTAATGAGGAAAAGAGCTGGAAGTTTGTAAGAATGTTTTCTCAACATTTGAAAGCATTTCTATGTCATTATCAAATGCTTGCAGCTGCTCACAAACTCAAGGTCTTAATGCAATCAGTAATAGGAGTTCTCATAACAGAACTAATATAAAAAGCCTATTTATAGCCTAAGTGCAGGCAGTAGCTGAAAATTTCAGTTTTGGTCACAAGACAATTTATACTATCTTGCTTTGCTGCACATCATGAACATTGTAGCAAGTTCTGAATGTATATGCATATAAACCAGTATTTAGCACATATACTTGCCACAGTGTATATGTATGTACCTGAAATAGAAATGTTACAGCGTATCTGTGTACTGGTTTAATTTTATATATATATATAAAAATAAAATTAAACCAGTACACATACACATACACACACACACACAGCGACTTCTCAAAGTTAAGCAATATCATGAAATCTATCTGGAGCTGATTGAGTGAGTAATTTCACATATTAACAAAGCTGTCATTAAAATGGCTAGGCCAAACTGGCAGCTTATTAGCAACAGAATGCCTTCCCATGACAAGCATCAGAGTTAGGGACTGAGAAGAGGAGGGAGTTTCCTTTATTGTTGGCCATCTCATTTCTCCCATCCGGTCATTACTTCCTTCCCCCACAATTACCTTTTTTGGGTGAAAGGGAGGTTACCTCTTTTAGATCTCCCTGGCTAAGAGGCTCTCATTTTAGAGCTATATGACAGGATGAGTCCATTTGCAAAAGCACCATCTTTAAGAACTCCCTTCTCCCCATGCAAGCCTGCAATTGAAGAATACACTCCTCAGTATCTTGTGATAAGAGCTTTAGACATAACTAAGGTCTGGTCTACACTGGGAATTTAAAATCAGCAGAGGTACATCCACACCCGAGAGATGAGAGCTATACCAACTTAACCCCCCCATGTAGACAGTGCTAGGTCAATGGAAGAAATCTTCCACCAATCTTGCCACTGCCTCTTGGAGAGGTGGATTAACTACAGCAAGGGTTCTCAAACTGGGAGTCGGGACCCCGTAGGGAGTCGTGAGGTTATTACAGCGGGGGTCATGAGCTGACAGCCTCCACACCAAACCCTGCTTTGCCTCCAGCATTTATAATGGTGTTAAATATATTAAAAAGTGTTTTTAATGTATAAGGGGGGGGTCGCACTCAGACGCTTGCTGTGTGAAAGGGGTCATCAGTACAAAAGTCTGAGAACCACTGAACTACAGCAATGGAAAAACCACTCCCACCGCTGTAGTGAGTGTCTACACTTAAAATGCTGCACTGCACCACTGTAGCTCTTCACTGTAGACACTCATTGAGAGAAACAACTAGAAACACTGAATATGCTCAGTGATCCAATGTAATCTCTTAAGGCCCAATCATCTAGGATAATTGGGCTGGAGATTCTACCAGCTCTTTATGGCAGAACCCTGCTTTATGTGGCTTTTTCTGGAGTGAGAGTGCTCTCCTGAGGATAGTGGTTTCTCCAAACTAGATTGATAGTTTGGAGAAACTCTTTTCCTAAAGGATGTCAACTCTTGCTTCTTGACACACACAATAAGAAAAAGTTCCCCCAAATCTAGGTGCTTGAAGAAACTTTCCCCAGCTGGAATTTACCTAATTTCCTCTCTGCAGCAAGGACATACATAGGGGGAGCCTATCTTGCCTAAAGAAGGTCAGATAATTAACCCCGTCACCTCCCTAATAAGTCTATACTACAAAATGATGTTGACCTAACTTATGTTGGCATACAGCCACCACAGTTAAGTCACTTGTGCGCAGGCACAAGTGTATCGATTGTATTGTCAGTATGGAGCATTGTGGGATGGCTCTTGAATGCTAGTAACAGGTGACATAAGCAATGGAGCATCTACACTGATGCTGCATTGACCTAACTACATCGACTGTGACTCTACAGCACTTGAGGAGGTGGTGTTACTAAATTGGCATCGAGAGGCACTTATGTCAGCGGGAGCTAAATTTAAGTGAAGACACTTCCACAGCTAGGTCGACACAAGGCAGCTTATGTCAACCTAATCATGTAGTATAGACCAGGCTTAAGACTGAAATGTCATAGTAGAAAGTTGAAGTCCTGGTGCTCTGAAACCCAATATGTTGTATCAGTTGTAGTCGTCGTAGCAGCAGCAGCATTTCAGGAATGCCTAGAAGTAGCCATGGACCAGGACCCCATTGTGCTAGGCGCTGTACAAACACCCTACAGAAAGATGGTCCCCCTCCCCCAAACCCCTTACACTAAGTAACTGATAGATGGCCAAACGCGCTACCATAAAACTGTGATCTTAGTGGCCTTAGAGTTTTTAAGTAATTTTCCCCATCCTTTTTCTTACAGAAAGCAGGCTTTCCTTACCATCTGGGTTCTCCTGATTCAAAGTTTTTAGTGCTGAGGGGAGTGGACAGGCTGAGGAACAAAAAGACAGCGAGATAAGCAGCAAAGTGTCAGTTTCCCATGGGCTACGTGAGTGAAAACCAGTCTCTTGTCCAGATGAACTGTTCTCATTGGGAAGCTAGAAATAATCTTAAATGCACTGACATTGCAGTGGTAAACTTAGTTACGTAGGTGACAACTAGGATTAGAAATGTCTTGCATTCTAATAGCCTTCAAATGACAGTGCTGTTTAGAATGGTCAAGTGTCATCACAGATATCCCTGAATAGTGTATAACTGGAAAGTAAATACGTGCACACGGCAAAGCAATTTTCATTAATAGCTACTTAAAATTACTTAATATATATTATCAAATGTTAAGGTCACTGACCAGGTTTAGCTGTTGGTATCTGCTTGGCAGTATGTTCTGTTTATTTAAATATAAATTCTTCCTGTTGCAGCTACATTTTTATTTTGTGAGTGTTTCTCCCTGAATTCAGGTCACTTTCTCTTTTCAGGGACCTCTGAGTACACATCTTCACAATTTAATGGTTTCCTATTTTTAGTTTGGATAGAAATATAATAAAATTAAATTACATACACACACACCCTTAAGAGCTTTCCAACCATTTAAAATGCAACCGTCCAAAGATCCACTGGGATCACACCATTCTTCTGCAACAAAAAAGCTGCACAGTAACTAAGAATAGAAACCATGTTGAATTTGATTTACATTGATGTAAAAAATTAAAAGAGCCAAAAAGGCACAAGGTGGAGACAGAGTCATAATAAAAGCTTTGATCCCAAAACATCTTAGTTTCTCGGAAATTCGCACAATACAGCCTATGGAGAAAGCTACCAACTAGTTAATATCTCATCCCATAGTGAAGAGTGTCTAAGTTGTCCACTTTACCTCATATACTGTAAGTTTGTAATGTAGATGTTTGTACAAAATTGTTATGAGGTCAAAAAGCCACCACCACCTCTCAATCACCTATGATGACCAAGTTAGTTTACAAATATACAGTACAATGCCCCGATCCTACAACTGGATCTGTGCAAGCAGAACATTGCACCTGCATGGAACACTTCTGAAGTCAGTGGGACTTTGCACAGGAGCAAAGGTTTGCTCTCATTGTTTGAGACTGAGGCCCAGATAATGCAGGCATACTCTTAGCAAAATAATAAAGAGGTCCATATGTCTAAAACATATAAACTGGAGGAGATCATTGCAACCCTGGTTCTTCTTCCCTATTTGGTTGGTTATCCTTACTTGGCACATCTAACATTCTAGCTCTTTGGGGGGAAAGTTGGTTGAGATTTTGAAATCAGTAAAAAGGGAATGAATGACACATCTTCCATTAACTTAAATGGACGGTATATGGCACTAGCTCTCCAGTATAGCAGTGATGCTTTCTCAGCATCCAGAACTGAAAGCCACCCTCCTGCCTTAGCAAAGGAGAGATATGCTGATGCCATAATGTGTGGCAGCTCCCTGCCATCCGAGTCTGTTATCGAACCAAACAAACTCTTTAGGACTCTGCCACTCCTAACTTTGCCTTGCAGGATAACCCTTGGTGTACTTCAGTTCCCAAATTCTCCAGAAGGATCTCCCTGCAGCATCCAGTCTGTCACTGGATGCCCACAGAAATACAGATCTGTCGTCTCCAAAGAGACAGAATATACACCAGCCTGTATATCTCACTTAAATATAACAGCACTGAGATGAATTATAACAACACAAGAATAAGTTTATTACTAAAGAACAGAGATTTACGCGATACTAAGCTGAGATAATAGAAACAGAAATGGTTGCAAATAGAAACAAAAATATATCATGTTTCTAGGAGACTACATATAACCTTAGCAGGCTCCAAGTTTTGGCTAAAGCAGTTTTCTCATCTATTCTTGCACCACCAACCCACTTAGCTGGGAATCCACTGTTCATAGATGCCAAGAGCACTGAGCCAAAGCAAGGTAGTACCAGTGGAATGGGAGGACAATAAGTAGGCTTCCCAAGACTGCGGTGTGGAAGCAAATATGGTGAGTCCATGAATGTCCTTCCCAGAAGGCAAGTCAACGAAGCTTCAAAGAGAAGGGAGGATTCTAAGGAATCACTTATCAAAAGGCGCTGTAGAATGTGTTGCCTTGGGGGGGTAAGTAAAAAAGATAAGGGGGAGATCTCCAGACACCTCAGAGAAATTTCTATATCTTGCAACCTGGCCTTTCTGGAGATATAGATGAAGATGACACTTCTTTCTATGTGTGTCTGCATCTAGAGGCTAAGGTGCAAAAGGAAATCAATGCAAGGGTGGGGGGGGGAACAAACAAACATATAGACACACCTTGTCAGTTTCTCCTAGGGAAAAAAGGGTCTACAGTAGAGCTGGTCAGAAATTTTCCATCAATACAGTTTTGACACACAAAAAATCATCATAAAACAAAAATATTTCAATTTGTATATGCCCCCACAGTGCGTCATATCCCTGTTCTCCGATATGGGCCAGGCTACCCGAACAGACTTTGTATCCCATGATGCACCACATGCCCTTACCAAGAGGCAAGGCTGTGGTGTATCATAAGCCCGGCCTATAGAGGAGAATGGGCACATGAGACACCTGAACTACAACTCCCATGAGGGCATTTCTGAATCAAGTAATTTTGGTTCCAGAGATTAGAGGCAACAGGCTGATCTCTGCTGCCCCAACCTGGCTGGAAAGGGAAGGACAGGTCCCCACTGTATTACTTAATTGGCCTCTCAGAGTTGGTAAGACAACTCCCACCTGTTCATGCTCTCTGTATGTGTGTATATATATATATATATATCTCCTCAATATATGTTTCACTCTATATGCATCCGAAGAAGTGGGTTGTAGCCCACGAAAGCTTATGCTCTAATAAATTTGTTAGTCTCTAAGGTGCCACAAGTACTCCTGTTCTTTTTACTGTATTGTAGAAGAGGGAAATCAATTCCAAGTTCCCTTCATCAGCAGCACACCTCGTGAGGATGAGAAACAAATCTGGGCTTTGAGGGCTGGGACAGAGACTGCATTTAGCGTACAGACACTGAAGTCAGGAGCCTATGAAAATAAAGACAAGACATTCTCTGCACACTAGGAGTTAATCAGTTTGAAAGGTAAATCCAAGAGTAGCTGGTGAGCAGCTCTCAGACAGGCTGTGCAATGAAGAAGTCAGAGCTGATGCTTTGTCCCTGCAAGAAGGGGCTGATTCTGAGCAAATTTCAAGTCAGACCCATGACTTGGAAGCTCAGACTCTCCCATCTGATTCCCCATAGGATGCTCTCTTGACAGCCTCCATTTGTCTGTCAGCTGACTGGGAAGTCTCTGCAGCCAAGGAATTTTCCTCACTGCCCTTCCCCTCTCTCTCTCTCTCTCTCTCCTTTTCACCAATCTTAAACCCCTTATTCTTCTGTTACTAGACTCCTTTCCCCTGCCTCCTTTTCTTCTCTCTGGAAGAGAAAGAGGGAGGCTAGGGAAAAGAGAGAGAGCGAGAACTAACAACTGAGGCAGGAGGCTACATGCCATGTTACAAGGAGATAAAGTGAACTGGAAAGGAAGTAGACTGGCAATGAAACTAGCTTCCATTGACATTTTTTTTTTTTTGCCTCCTTGCTTTCAGGACTGGATTAATTCATAGGTACTATAGCATAGAGACAATGGTCCCAGTTCTCATGTGATTATCTATTAGATTTCATTTAAACAAAAGATTCTAGCCCCCATGATTGCAACAGGAACCAACTGGAAACAGGAACCAAACGTAACCTTTGCATGGTGTGCCTGGGACAGTATGAGACAGTAGCTCAGAGACGTGAACTACACCATGTATATCAGTAGGATGTTAACTCCAAGACCAACTGCTCTGGGAGATCCTGCCAGCACCTTTTTATACAATAGAAAAGTCTGAGAGTGGTTGACTCTCTGGGATGGGGGAAAAGTATGTTTATAAAAACTGCAGATTACACCAAACTGGGAGGGGTTGCAAGCACTTTGGAGGACAGTATTAGAATTCAAAATGACCTTGACAAATTGATCTGAATTCAACAAGATTAAATTCAATTAAAACCACATACAAAGTACTTCACTTAGGAAGGAAATAAATCATGGGTAAAGCAAAATGGCCAAAAAACAGTTTAGTGTCCACTGGGTCATTTTCAGTCTGTGCATTATGCTTTTCCGGGATAATGGGTAAACATCCTCCCCATAAAAAGACAAAAAGCAGGAGAATGTAATAGGCACAAAGTACTCACGCAAATACATCCCAATATCAAGGATGGTACAAAAACATTCCCCAAGGATAACAGAAACACACTGACCCCTCCTAAAAGATAAGGTCAGGATAACAGTATGCAATAAAATGTTTTAACCAAACCAACATGTACAAGGTGAGGGGTAGTAAATAGCCATGTCAGGGGGCAGTACGTAACTTGTTTGTATCGGGGTATAAAAATGTAGCTCAGAGGGAGTGTCTTTGTCTAGCCTAGGGAGGAATGGAAAGTCCAACAGTTCACTGAGCTGGTCCACTGTTACAGGCATCCATGTATTAGTGATCCGGCAGAGTCTGCGGCATACTAGTACCGTGCTTTGACGACAAGCCTGGGTGGGTGCCTTCATCCCTTAACGAATCTTGCGGTCTTTGGGCAGACCACTCAAGGTCTGCCGTGCCAGCTGTCTGCACACGGCTCGGGCAGCACAGAGAGAGAACACACACACATGCAGCCAAATATCCATCAACATCAATTGATGCATCAGCTAAATTTATCCCGACAATAGATTGGAAACATCTTAACACACATCTTTCCAATTATCAAAGAATGGAAATGGAAATGTAGAGAATACATAGCAGCTTATTAGGCCTAGTCTACACACGAAAGTTGTACTGTTTTAGCTACACAGATAGAGTTAAAGTGGCACAATTCCCCTAGTGTCAACAGTTTAGCAGTATAAAAGTGTGGTTATAACAGTATATCTTGGTGTACAGAAAGGGAAAATCTATGCCAATATAAGGCACCTTTATACCAGTAGAGTTGCATCCATACTAAAGGCTGTACTGATATAACTATTTTCATTTAACACACACACACACACCAGCCAAAGCTGTTATACTAATACAAAAATCTGTATGTAGAACAAGACTTTGTTTAGCAGACTACTTTTTCAGGTTAGCTGAAACAAGGCATTTATCCTTAAGTTTCTCCCTACTTACCACCAAAACTTTTTTGCTGTCATTGTTTTGTAGTTTTCATTCATTTTTTGCTAAAATATATGTATATAAAATCCTCATTCATGCATTCAATTCCCTGCTGTACTCCCAAGCTTAAAAAAATAAATCTTAGCATAATAACAAAATTTGAAGGAAATGAAACCTTAAGGTTCATGAGTCCTAAAAGCATTTATATCTTGTGCAAAAATGAATCTAAAAATAAGATAGTTCATAGGCCTACATGACTCCTAATATTCACAAGTACAACCACCACCACTTAACTGGAAATTCATGAACCATTCAAGTGGGAGCACAGGTGTCTCCCCTTTCTATTTCAGTTAATCAACCCTAAGCCTGAGGGAGTTTTCAAGTCAAGAGATAATGTTTGTTTTTATCAAGTTTTGTCACTGGGACTTAGCAAATTTGTCAGATATTTAGCAATGCACAATTACTAACAGCTCTATTTGTAACTGTGAAAAATGAGGTTTCAAATGGAAATGCTGAAAAACTTTGAACTATAGTGGCAGTAAAGGAGAAGGGTTATGAGAGTGTCAAATGCTTAATGTTAATTTTAACTTTTGATTAGTAAATATTTAAAGAAAGGCCATGTTCTATGCCATAAAGTTCTTCTTTGTCATGAAATTTTAAACAAAGTTACTAATCCAAGGCAGGAAATTCTGAAAGGAAGCAAACAATCATACTGGAACTTAAAATATGTATCGAAGGTTCTCTTACAGCACTGTTTTTCTAAAATGAAAATTGTGGAATTATTTAAAGTGTATTCGATCTCAATGATAAAAATATCTATTTGTTGAGGACACCAAGAAAGAGAAACACACAAAGATAACATTTCAAGGAATAAATTGTTCTTCACCTTGAGATTCACTGTAGTTTTATTTTGACACTTCAAATTGGATTCAAGGAAACTCAAAGCACTAATTACCTTGAATGACTTTTGTGGTAAAATAGTTTTTGCCTTATCCTTGAGCAAAGCAAGAACGGTCACTCCAGGGCAAATTACTCTTGTTTTGTCATTACAGACCACTGAAAACTGAAACTTAACTGACTCTAGGCTTTAATAATTTCAATAACCCTTTAAATACTTGTCTTTATTTAAGATGAATGGGGGGAAATGAAAAAGTATGCTAAAGAATATAAAAAGAGATTGTTTTTCTGATCATTAGCAGATTACCCAAACATCCATTTTTCTGTTGGATTCTGTTTGATATAAATTACAGAAGAAAGTACTGACCATTCATATATTTAATGGTCACACTTTAAAGCACAAAACAAAGATCAGAGCTATAATCTATTTTCCTCTTTAAATTAAGAAACAAGGAATGTAAAAATATAGGTAGTATAGCATGCATAGAATCCAATAAAATATACCAAAGATAGAAATGGGATTTGCCATTCCTGATCATACCATAGATTCAACTCTTATATACTTCTTCTGACAATAACAAATGGTTGACTCTTAAGAGAAAGGCAAAATTCCCTACCAACACACTTGGCCAATTCTGCAAAGCTGTACTTTAGGGCTAAATTTTCTTCCTGATCCCTGCAGAGGAACATATTATGCCCTGAAGCAAGATATCTGATTACTCTTTGCTGAGCATGCATATATACAGGAGTTATTTATGGCCAAAACTATCCAGTCGTCTTATATTACATCTACAGTATTTGAATGATTTCCTACAGAAGTGAATTCCACAGACTGATTACATATGTACTGTTACTGTATGAAGTGTTTCCTTTTATTTGTTCTAAATTTGACAGACACTGATTTTGTCTCTGTTCTTGTATTACTCATGCACTAAAGAAAGAGAATAAGAGAGCAGGGAACAGATTGGTTTTCTCTAAGCAGAGCAATACAGCTCAGCTTTTTGTATTCTCAGACCAAGGCCTGATCTTGCCATCAGCCCCACCCAGGTGCAATCTCACCCCCACGTAGCTCCTTGCTGAAATCAAGTCTTACAAATACCTAAAATAGATGGATCGGTATTAGTTCAAGAAGTACCAGTGTGCCTCAAAGTGTACAGCTCACTCCCTGGGATACCCATCTCAGTCCCTCTTTCCCCACTTGAAAAGAACTCAAGACTTGTGACCCTACTGGCCCTATAAGTACACAGTCTTTTTTTATTTGTTTTATTAAACCAAAGCTCTTGTGTAGTTTTATCTGTTCAAATTTTAAGAGTGTTAAGTTTCTTCAGCAAAAGCTATTCTGTTTATATGGTGTTGGTTCATTAGAATATCCATTAATTATAATATTAGAATATCCAAAAATTATAACATTCAAAAACCAGTCGGAGAACACTTCAACCTCCCTGGTCACTCAATTACCGACCTATAAGTCACAATTCAACAACAACAACATCAAAATCAAAAACAGACTCCAATGAGAAACTTCAGAACTGGAATTAATTTGCAAACTGGACACCATTAAATTAGGCTTGAATAAAGACTGGGAGTGGATGGGTCATTACACAAAGTAAAAACTATTTCCCCATGCTAATTTTTCCCCTACTGTTACTCACACCTTCTTGTCAACTGTTTGAAATAGGCCATCCTGATGATCACTACAAAAGTTTTTTTTCCTCCTGCTCATAATAGCCCACCTTAATTGATTAGTCTCGTTAGAGTTGGTATGGCAATGCCCATTTTTTCATGTTCTCTGTGTAAATATATCTTCCTACTGTATTTTCCACTGCATGCATCCAACAAAGTGGGCTTTAGCCCACGAAAGTTTATGCCCAAATAAATGTGTTAGTCTCTAAGGTGCCACAAGTACTCCTCGTTCTTTTTGCCGATACAGACTAACACGGCTACCACTCTGAAATATGTTTTAACAGTAAGTTTCAGGCACCTGTGGTACAAAATTCTGTTCTAATAAATGTTGCCATAATATCAGGACTGCAGTCAATGATGACATAATGCAAAACTTTCCCAAACTGTATGAGGAAATGGGAGACTGACAGCTGTGTTGATAGTGCAGAACTGAATAATGTTTAAACACAGATGTCCCACTTCCCAAGATTGTAGGCAATTGATCATTCTGCTATAAAAGCAAGTTAGTAGCCCACATAAACTCAATTCCGTCAAGTCAGTCCCATTAAACAGGTGTCCTAGTCAGTCAGCATTCACTGTGGTGTGTTTGACAATGCTTTAAACAAAGACAAAAGGTCATCAGAAGAGTAAACTTCAGCTTGGGAAAGTAAAAGTTCACACTTAGTCAATAATGAAAGATTGCTTAAAAATATTAACACTAAGTGGTAACTCCATCTCTGGGTGTATCCTAAAGACTGTGAAGCATACTTGGCTGACAATGATACGTTAGGCTTATGTAGAAACTAATTTTGTAAATTTTCTTTTACTTGTCTCTATTGCTTAAATTCATCAGGAAAATAAATTAAGGTGAGAAGGAAGCGTCTAATATGACAGTCTGCGAAAACAGAGGTATGAAGGAGAAAACTCTTTAGCCATGAGCACTATATATAATAAAGTATTTGACAGTAACATAAATTACATTTTTCTTTTTAGAGAGATAATGAATTCCTTTATTGCAGGTGGCTTTGAGGTTTCCAGTAGACTATAACATTCACATACTTCAGCATAGTTATAATATAGTCACAGTAGTGTTTGTGTATGTATTAAATATACTGCAACTCTGTTACAAAGGAGGAGTAAAAATAAGTGGCTAAACTAACCACTGGGAATTGGGACTCACGAATTTTAGCAGAGAATCTGACACTTATTCTGTGAAACCTTTTGACAAGTACTTCAGCTCTCTGCACATCTGTTTACCCATGTGCAAGGAAGATATAATACTTTACTGTAAAAAAAGTATTAGACAGTTTAAATCTGAATTGCAAAGCCAAACAGAAATGAGAGTCAATATTTGGTTAAGAAGAATATTTCTGGACTTAAAGCATTTTTACTTTAACTGTAAGCTATAGGTTCATTGCAATTTACATCGGTAAAGTGCTGGCATTCTCAGCCGACAGATATTATGGGCTTGATCAAATGCCCAGTGAAAGCAAGACCCCTTTGACTTTACTGAGCATTGGATTAGGCCCTGTATAATACAGTTATTTTAACTCCATCTTTGAAGAAGTCCCAAGATTTTTAATCCACTGATTCTGCTTTTACCTCCCCCCCCCACACACACACAATATTTTTCTCCTTAAATGGGAGACAAAAAAGAGTAGGAATGGGACCAAAAAGATTTGAGTCCCAGGGCAAGAGCCTTTAACTAGACTGCAATAAAAGCAGTAAAGATATGAAACTTACATTTATACTCCTACACCGGGGTGGGCAAACTACAGTCCAGGGGCTGCATCCGGCTCTTCAGATGTTTTAATCTGGCCCTCGAGCTCCCGATGGGGAGTGGGGTCCGGGCCTTGCCCTGCTCCGCACGTGCCGTGGCTCCATGCAGCTCTGGGAAGCAGCGGCATGTTCCCCCTCTAGCTCCTATGTGTAGGGGCAGCCAGAGGGCTCCGCACACTGCCCTGCCCCAAGCGCTGCCCCCAGTGCTGCCCCTGCAGCTCCCATTGGCCGGGAACCATGAGCATTCATGGCTCGCCATACAATTTCCATACCCAGATGTGGCCCTTGGGCCAAAAAGTTTGCCCACCTGTCATACACCAACCTCAGGATCGAGTTAACTAATGAAGACCAATATTTTTCAACTGGATGGGCTACAACATCATGCACTTGGGCTCTTGCATGTTAAAGCAGGACTTGAAAAATCCATTTACTAGTTTCAATAGGAAGATTGCCATGTTGAGTGGAGGCAGAGACAGGTCTAAGCCTTCAATAGGAGGTATTTAAACTTACTTTAAAAAAAAGTCTCTAGCACTTATGATGGTGAAGAATTTTCCAAACATGTATTCTTCCTGCCTCTTCTGCTGTTTAGAGCTTCCCCAGGCATTAAAATTACAAGTGTGCACTCAGTTTCACTGTTGGCATTCAAAATCCTGTGAGCAGTTGTAAAACTGACAAGAATTAGGTCAATTTTACTCCGTTATTGCAAAACAGAGCAATAATAGTATAAGCAAACACCACTGCTATTCCTAGGTGAAGATGAGAAGGACCCCAAACAGAATCAGGTGGGGAAGGATAAAGTAGTGGTGATCTCTAGCTCCAGTCCCCCACCGCACACCCCCAACCTTCAGAGCGGGAGACTGCAGAAAAGTTAAAGTAATGGACACTCTTGCACAACTTGTCATGGGGAAAAGGGGGTTGAGAGAAAAACAAAGCTCTTTAAGCCACAAGCAAGAAGTTGTCAGAGGCCAATATTGAAAGACGGAGCCTCTGAAGAGGGACAGTGTCACTACCTAGAGGTCAGGAATTGGCATCTCACCAAAGTGCTACCCTTGCATTTTGCTGATAAGCCCCTTATACCTATCCTTTGCATCAGCCTCAAGACACATATTGCAAAGGAGCTTACTAAGACTGGGAAGAAGTTGAGACATAGCGACACAGCAGTTGGAACGGTGGGCCAGATTTTCTCCATGACAGGGGTTCTCATGTTAGGACAACCAGAGGGGCCTGCAAATGCCATCCAGATGGACTTCTTTCAGAACACAGTCCCCTGTAATGGGACAGGTTTAAAGGGTTTGGTAGGGATTATCAAAGAGATCCTCCCCCCCTCAGATTTTTACACCTCACATACCCCAGGAGGACATTTTCCAGTAGAAGCTATGCTGCCACTGACAGTCCCCATGCCATTGAACAGCAGCAGCCATGGAGGGGGTCAACTCCAGATAAACGTTGCTGGTAGCCATGTTATCTTCCACAGTTTCTTAGTGAAAATCTGAAAGTTGCGCAAGGAACAGTACTACAGTGAGTAGGTACTCACCAGCTCTACTTCCTCTTGCACTTGCCCTGCCTCTTAAGGCACCTCACAGGAAAGATCCCACAGAGAACCAGAGAATGAGCGTGCAAAGACAATGCCCCAGAGGTAGCACCACTGGGAGTGTTCCACCCAGATAAAGTTTCTTCCACCCACAAAAATAAAAGAAACTGACGAGTTGAGATGGACCAATTTTTGAGAGACAAACTGAAAGTTTGAACTGAAGAAAGCAGCAGTGTTCAATGCTGAAATGAAAGCTTAACTGCTCTTGCTCTCTAGTATCCATCCATGCTCAAGCATGTTATAAGTGAACATGGACTACAAAAGAATAGTTTCTGACAACTTATTTTTTTTCTCCCCAGAAAAGATGACCCACTATTGGAGTGCAAATCCTACCTGAACGCTTGAAAGCTGTGATAATGCTTCCTCTGACTCGCATTTAAGAGATTCACTTAATAAATATTGTATATGTATACCACAAAATACGGACATAAACCAGCTATCCACCTAGCATGGTGAAAAGCTTGGTAACCGAGCTCTTTAATTATCAATATGTTTTGTTTTTACAGCTATACTAACAACATTAGACTCTTTAGATAAAAAGCTGTTCAGTTACTGTGGACACTCAGCTGCTATGGTCTAATTATAATGATGGGCAAGGTATAAATTTAATTTTTCATTTAAGGATGACAAAGCATAACTTGCTTGCGATTTCTCTTTACTTGTCACAGATTAGTCAGTCACATCTCAATTATAAAAAATATTCAAGTCTCCTAGATGTATTGGACTATGGATTCCAAAAAGTCATTATCACCACCATTAATAGTCTATTAGACTGTAGATCTTAATTTCTTGGGAATGTTTATTATTTAGAATTGGATCAGTTAAGTAGATAATTGTATATTTAATTGAAGGTTGGAACAAAAAACCAAAAAACCACTAAGTGTTTTGACAAAAAAACAACATAAATCTTACCTGTTTTTTTCTTGAAGTTGCCTTGGGCAACAGGCTGGCTGACAAAACCGATGAAAGTGGAGAGCAACATAGCTCAGGAAAAGGGTTTGGAATCGATGGGACTGCCAACACACCAAGCTCTTTCTTTTTGATCCTACATCAACAAAATATACAACATGGTTTATATAAATACAGTATACATTAGGACATTAATATTAGGGGATTTGCCACATTAGTTATTGGTCACATTGCTAGCACTTTTTTAATCAAAAGGCTGTACTGATTAAAATGCACATGATTAATTTTGCACATGCAAGATTTCCTTACACCCTCCAAACTCTCCCATCTCCCCCAGTGGTCACAGTGTTGCCAAATTAATCATTTTCCAACCCTTCCCAGTAAATTTAACACCCCCTCTAATTTCAATTCCTGGGGTAGACTAAATTAAATCCCAGTAACAACCCATGGATGTAAAGTTAATTGCTAGTGTAAATCTTTACAGCACTAGGGCTTAAGTGTGTCCATTCTGTCTTCAGGTATTGCAAATATTTTCAGGCCCCCGATTCTCACGCATGTGCTTAACTTTACTATAATGAGTAGTTCTATCTGTTTAAAAGTTAAAGCACCTGCATGAGTTTTTGCAGGGTCAGGTCCCAAGGTGATTCATAGCTTGGAATTTCACATAGGAAAAATATTCCTTTCTGCCTCTAACTGCCTAGGTGTTTGTCTTCTTTCTTTGATGACTCCTTAATTAGCTATAAGACTCAGTATTTTTTGTTTTTAAAATCTAAGTTTGTATTTATTTCAAATACCACCAGCCAGTACCTGTGAGCGTTTGAGCAGATTACCACTTCCATAATCATTTTGCAAGATCACTTATGCATTAAATTTAAAAAATAAATAATTTTAACCAGCAAGACCTAAGCTTTTAGAATGCTGTGCACACTACATTACACAATTTTCTGACATGGAAAATATAAGTTAGCACCTATTCTTCTAGGCAATAGAAATCAAAACACGATAAACCCTGATTTGATTTTGCAAGCATTCCTTCCTCTGCCCCCGATTTGTGAGAGTTGAAGACAGGGGATAATATTTAACCTCTTCATTACTGTATTAGTGTCATTCTATGGGTCACTTGTTAATTGGTATGATAAAAATGTTCAGACTTTTCCACATCATTAAATTACTTTTTGAGGCTGCTTTTGTTTCTTGGAGTATTTAGAAAACATTAATTTACAGGGAATATACAGTGTTTAGCAGGAGTGGAAAGTATTGTGCTCACAATGTTTTGAAGTGTGGGAGAAGTTAATGTAGATAAACTATCAGACACTTCATAAAAGCCTAACAGCTACCTTTCTTTTAATACAAGTTGAAATATCTTCCTTTTGAAACATGAGTTTAACAACTGGTGAAAGTACCTGGTACAAAAAAAAAAATCACTTAAAGTGGTTATAACTCTTACAGAAGCTGCTTTACTAGTAGATGTTCCTGGCAAATGGAGTTCTCTTATCTTACAAGCTGGTTCATTTCACTTTAAAAAAGTGTGGTGTATAATGTTGCCCAGAGCCTTGACAGATCAAGTTCTGAAACTACAAACAGCAATATTAATTATATCCCAAAAAAGTCAGTGGCAGTTGATGGCTTGTGTGAAACATTTTTTGTTTTTTGCTGATAAGATTCAATTTTAAAACCTTTAAAAAATAAAATGTGGGTTAAAGCTCTTAAGGAACAAATTAAAGAAGCGAAGACCTAAAACATTGCCACATAAACGATAAAGGTCCCTATCCTGCAAAGACTTGTGCGTGTACTTAACTTTACTACTGTAAGTAATTCCATTAATTTCAAAGAGACTACTCACAGTAGGAAAGGTAAGTGTATACTTAAGCGTTTGCAGGAGTGGGGACTAACATTAACTGTTCAGAGCCAATAAAAAAAAAGGGGGGGGTATTTTAATTGAAGAAAAAGATGCTTCTGCTACAGGACACCTCACATCTCTTTCCATTTCCAGCTGCAACTTCCTTATTCTGTCTTGGATGTGGCAAACCTTTGATAGTATTTTCCGAAAATTGTGCAAATAGTTTTTGTTCTGTTCCTGTACGACCTCACTATTGCTCAGACATCAGACCTTTGCGATGGCTTCCTCTGGTTGGTTTTGATCAGGGTGTGGTGCGAGCCACACACACCACCTAGGTGTAAGTAGCATCAGAACAAGATCGTCGCCTCGTGTAACCAACACACGTTCACCTCCGAGCCTTTTTTCGCTTGGGAGCCTGCCCGCAAGACGCCTGTGAGGCTCTAGAGGGGAGACGGCGGGTGAAAGTGAATCTCTCTCTGTCAGATCCTGGGAACTTGGAGCCACCTGTAGCCACCCACGGTGCAGAGGGACAGCCGGCATCCGTCCTGCAGAGCCGCTGCCCCCCACCCTCTCAGCCTTACCTGTCTGGCCCGAGCCGGGGCCCCGCCTGGAAATGGGGCACAGCAGGGGGGATGAGAGGAGCCCGCTGGGCTAGCCAGGGGGAAGGAGCCAAGTCCCCGCTGCTCTCCTGGGAGGGAGCCGGAGTCTCTGCAGCCCTCCCTGCGCTCCTCGGCAAATCTGGCAGCGGGGCAGCCATCGCGGCGGCGGCTCCTCCTCTAAGGTACCATCCTCTGGCTCAGCCCGAACGAGAGGCACTGGCGGCAGCTGATCAGGCAGGCAGGAGCGTGAGTGCCGGCGGGCCGGACTTATAGGGTGGAGACTGCGGGGGGGAGCGCGAGCGCCGCCCGGGCTGCAGCAGCCCCCCAAGCCCCTTCCCCAGCACACGTGCGGCGGGAGGCCGGGCTGGCCCCTGCGGTCCGAAGCTCCCTGCGCTGCCGAGGCTCCCGCGCTAGGGACCCCTGGGCGAGGCGGGCTCCCTAAACTCATTGCCCCCATGCGAGGGCGAGCCCCGCCCGCCCTGGGACCCCGTCAGCTGGGCAGCAGCCGAGCCCGGGAGGCGCCTGGGGACAAGGGCGGGCTGGAGAGCCCGGGCTTCAGGCTCCCTCCACTCCAGAGCTGTGACCCGCCGGGCGGGCAGCGTCTTATTGGGGTCACTCTCCAGCCGCGCCCCGCTACAGCAACAGAGACATTAACCCTTAACGCACTGGGGGGAAGGGCAGTTTTGTTCCCTCCTGGTACCTGGTACACGGGCGGTTCCTTGTGAGAGTCGCTGGCTCCCTGGCCAGCTGCAGCTCCTTGAGACAGTTAGCAAGGCTTTGACTCCACCGCGGGTTGGGTCGCCAGCGGGCTAAGAGACTGACCTAGGCTCAGGAAGCCTTTGATTCAATTCCCACCTCTGCCACGTACCTCCTATGGGACCTTGGGTACTTACTCTCTCCCTGGCCCCGTTCCCCTTCCGTAAAAAGAAAGTTAAAGTAAACTCCTGAGGCAGGGATTGTCTTTTACTATGCGTATATACAGCCCCAGCCCTATGGGGGTCCAGTCATCCTTGGGACCTGTGAGTACTAATACGCAGTTGCCCAGAGCCACAATGGGGCTTAGATGCCTAAATCCCAGATTGAGGCACTACTATGAGCCAAAAAACCTCCACTCAGCTAACTCGGTGCCTAAATTCACTAAGTGCTAATATTTCATCTATAAAAGTTCCCTAGCCACCTACATTTCTGCCTCTGAACATGCATATGGCTACCTCAGGCACGCAACCAGCTGCCTATGTCATGCCTTCACCCCAGCAGGAGCCTCAAACGATAGGAAGATAGGTGTTGTCCCACCTTTCTTTCATGCAGGGTCTAATCGAGTAACTCCACACCGGACTCACCCAGTAGTGGGGAGAAAGATATGATTCTTTATCACTTTTAGCCCAGTGATTAGGGTATTAAACTAAGATATGAGCGATCCTGGTTCAGTTCCTTCTCTTGCCTGATGACGTGAAGGAATTTGAACAGGAGTTTCCCTCCTTTCAGGAGAGCACCCTAACCACAGAACTACCCATATTCTACTGTCTCTCTCTTTCAATCGCTCCTGTTGAAACTAGTCTACTCTGTACAAATAATTAAATATGCATTGAGCCAGAAACACTACAAGTGACTTTATAGCCTAGTGGTTAGGGCACCCACCTGAGAGGTGATTAACCCTTGTTCAAATCCCTTCTCATCAATCTCTTTGTGGATCTGGACCATTAGTAATACACATCTTAAATGTTCCAAGTGCTTTACAAATCATTAACTAAACTTCCCAATATCTCTGTGAGATAGGAATGTATTTTTACATATTGGAGAAGAAAGAAATGAGCAGATCTGGAAAAGGCAACACCCATGGGCCAAAACAATGAACTGATCCAAGGATGGGTTTTGGCCCTTACAGGAATGCAGAGACATGCAAAAAGAGATTATACATCCCAGCTGGAGGCTTGAGCATGCCTGGATGCATGTTCACACACATTCCTTGGGCCACATCTACTTAAAGAGTATGTCTACACTACCATGCCAGCTGACTCAGGCTTGTGGGGCTCGGGATGAGGTGCTATTTAATCACAGTGTAGACATTCTGGCTTGGTCTACAGCCTGAATTCTGGGACCCTCCCATCTCACGGGGTCCTGGAGCCCAGGCTCCTGCCTGAGCCCAAAAGTCTACACAGCAATTAAATAGCCCATTAGCCTGATCCCAAGTCAGCAAGCATGGGCTAGCTGTGGGTTTTAATTGCAGTGTAGATATCCTCAAAGAACATAAAGTCAAATTGTGAGTTGCACTTTTGGGGCAATATCCTCAGATTAGGAAGCCTAACTCAGACTCAGTTTTATATGCACAAAACTCAGATTAAAAACATGACAATTTCCAAATTGTTTTTGGTCAACGCTCAACTGCCTACAACGCAAAACACCTGAATCTCAGTTTAAGGAGAAAACTTTTTAATTGCACAGAACTGACTGGGTGAGATGCACTCATGCTAATGAATTTGAGAGAAAGTGTTTGTGAAAAGATTAGGGCCCACTCTAACTCCCAATGATGTATGTAGAAGTACATAGAACTCTTCTGATGGCATTTCACTTAGAGAAAATAAATGTTTTGAGACTAATGAGAAAACAAAAATAAAATGTTTCAGGCTAAAATGTGTTTTGCTGTTTCTAAGCTCACTGAAGAAATCCAGATATGGAGAATAAAGTTTTAATTATTAAGTGAGGATGTTCTAAAATAGGAACAACACCAGCCGTTTTCATTCTGTCTTAGTTACAGATGATTTTGCATGAGGTTGATAAAACTAGGAATTCCTTGTGCATGTCCTCTAGCAGTTCATTCTCTGTCACTCATACTGTGGCAATTGAAGAATTTGGGCTGATTAAGAATTCTTATATACTGACTTTTGCAAATGTATTCTGAATGTTATAGAATCTAATGACTCATCATAATTGGCTGGTTGATGTAATGGTGTAAAAGGCTGGCAGGATTCTCCTATGAGGAGAGACAGGGAAGGGCAGGTTTATTCTTGCTGACTCACTGAGGCAGGTGTTACTCGTTAAACTCCACCCTGAATGTAAGAGGGGGGGAGAGAACATGGTGGGTATCAGAAGAAATAACTTGTGGGTAGAAAACTAGGATCTGGGGTAGATAGGAATCATAAAGTAGTAAGTTCAGTCTGATATTTATTACATAGATAAAGTTAAACTATAGAAATAAGATAACATCTAAACTTTCACAAAATCTGGTAAAAAAAAATGTGTTGGAGTAGGAAAGGGACTAACACTGTCTAAATGGTAAATCTTTGATTTTATATATAGTAGTGCCATTAGCTGGATAATTTAATTGTTTATATTCATCTTTTGTTAAAACAACTTTGAAAAGTAATGTATTGAAAATGCATTAATAGTTAAGCATGTTCCAACACGCCAAACTTCAATCAACTCCAACGAGAGACTGCTGAGCTGGAATTGATATGCAAACTAGACACAATCAACTCAGGGCTAAATAGGGATTGGGAATGGCTGAGCCATTACAAACATTGAATCTATCTCCCCTTGTAAGTATTTTCACACTTGCTTCTTATCAAACTGTCTGTACTGAGCCATCTTGATTATCACTTCAAAAGTTTTTTTTTTCTTTTTTTTTTTCTCTTACTTAATTGGCCTCTCAGAGTTGGTAAGACAACTCCCACCTGTTCATGCTCTCTGTATGTGTGTGTATATATATCTCCTCAATATATGGTTCACTCTATATGCATCCGAAGAAGTGGGTTGTAGCCCACGAAAGCTTATGCTCTAATAAATTTGTTAGTCTCTAAGGTGCCACAAGTACTCCTGTTATTTTTTCAAGTATTAATAGCTCACAGCAGCGCAGAGATCAGTTGTAGGAAGACCATAAAGAAAGGGTTAATACTATTGATATTCTGGTTCTAATTTAAAGGGCTTTAACAAGGAACTAGAAGAAATACATCTGACTTACATTTTATGTAAAGCCTTCCCCCCTCCCCTTCTCATAGCCTTTGATACTACTTTGCACTTATATTACCTTCCAGAGGAGAATCTATTATGGAAATTTTGAAGATGAGGAAACTGCACAGGTAATATAAAATCAAACTCTCTTGTTCTTCAAAACATCCAACTACCTTTCCTCTCTTTGCATTCCACAAGAATGGAAAATGCTGCCTAAGCATCATTAAGGATAACCTGAACTATGAGTACTTCAATCAGAGGAATACACTAACATTCAAGAGTAACCTTAAACCTACTTCACTGAACAAGTGCATTTAAAAAAAATGCTGAAAGTAGAATAAAAAGCAAGTTGCTGTTTGAACTTCACATCAAAATACAATTTCATCAGTTGCAAGGGCCTTACTGATACCTCATCCATTGCCCTCACATGACTTTACCATAAATGCTCCTATAAATTGCTCTGCTACATGTCTATCACTGAATTGGGCATTAGTATGTCTGCATCACTCCACTTCTTGTCTCTTCTTGGTTCTTGTTCTGCTAAGCAGATGTTTTGCCAAAACTAGCTCTGCAGACAACCTTCAATCCCCATCTCAGTAGCATTATAGTTTCCCCTTTCCTCTTTCATTTTCTATCATTTCCATGATTCCATCACCAGAGTAGCAATAAGATGGATGCCTGAAGGCAAGCAAAAACGAGGCTGCCCGAAAACAACATGGTGAAGAGCTGTGGAAGCAGAGCTGAAAAACCTGGGGCACAGCTGGGGAACCATTGAAAGACTTGCCAGAAACAGACAGGAGTGTAGGAGCTTAGTCACTGCCCTAAACGCCAGAGGCATAATAGGAACATGATGATGATGATGATTTCCTCTTTCATAACCACCTATTGAGATCCGAGAGCAGGTGGGCACAAGCCCACCAGTGTCTGAAGATCCCTCCCCCAGCCTAAGGGGAGGAGCCACTGAACCCACGCCTCAAATTATTCTGGTGGACAACTAATAAGAAACAGAGACAGGAGTGAGGTCATAGGACCATAACCAGAGGGGGCCACTGAGCAGAGAACCCCGGACAAGGTCCACTGTTCCTCAAGGGTGTCTAGGGAATCAGTGGACGCAATCCAAAGGAACTCTGCCTGGACGCGTGATCGAATGGAGAAACAGAAATAGGCCCCACAGTCGCAGAGCACCTCCCCATCTGCCATTCTCCTCCTGGTTTCCTCTTTCATAACCTGTAGCTTGTTTGCGGATACCAAATGTCAGTTGTAGATGTTGTCAAAAATCACATTAATTTTTTTTTAAAAATGTAACAGATTGAAGCTATGCAGAGTATGCAACTCACAATCAGAAGACTCCAAACTCTATAGCTCTCAGAAGTTTGTGTTCTATTCATGGCCAAACCAAATTGAATAATAGAACAAAGAAGTTATATGTCTAATTAGCAGAGAGAAAACCTTCACAATTAGGGTTCCTCTACCAGCCCCTTTCTTTGGGGCTGGTAGAGGAACCCAGTTGTACCCTTTGCTCTGGGTTCTGGTCCAGGGACCCTGTGTTAAGGAGCTAGGTCCGCTTCTTCAGATGTGCTGCTGTTTCCCTGGACCACTTCCTACCTCTAAGTCCCTTGCACCATTTCCCATGAACTGGTGGTACACCCCATCACAGGACCCCAAGGCTTAGAATCTATTTGACCATGTGATGTCAGATGCCTTTGATGGAGGGGATTGTAATGGAGAGGAGGAGTTCTAGGCACTTCCCTTTTCTCACTAATATGACCTCACTCTTGTCTAGATTCAGCTGAAGCCATTCACCCGTCACCTGGTGTGGATCTCACAAAAGCATTCAGAAAGCTTAGAGATGGTACTTGGAATATGATGATGTGACACTTGGCAAGAAAGGGTTAAGCATCCTGCAGGATAACTGACCCAAATTCAACCCTTAAAGACATTTTGGTGAATAATGTTTGTGTTTTTACATATATATATTGTTAAAGGTTAACAGTGTAATCAAACAGTCCCTGTCTATGCTGTATTCTGTTAATTCAGAGATCAAAAGGACATCTTAACATTTAGATGAACTGTAAACATAGGATATCGCTGTATTCATCTCTCTTTGAAATGTATAGCAAATCACTTGAGAATGATGAAAAACAGGAAATTACCTTATGTTAATCTGTGTAATTACCAACGATTCTTAGGAAATTGATCTATTTCCAAAGTCCCCATAATTGCCTATTGTTTGCCAAAGGACTCTGAACTGTCAAGAGAAGGCCTGAATCTGTATAAAACCCCCTTTGGTCCTGATCCTTTTAATCTCAGATCTGCTTGATGCTTCACGCAGGGGAAGTTTAAGACAAAGACTGAGGTCTCCAGCCCTAATCTGGAATCACCCTGAAAATGGACATTGGACTATAAACTATGAACTCTTTGCAACTACAAAGCTTACCACCTCTACTATGAATCTATATTCATGTGTGTATGTATACTGATCTTTTAACCAATACTCTCTCTTCTTTTTAAATAACTTTTAGTTTAGTTAATAAAAATTGAGTGTAAGCATGTATTTGGGTAAAATCTGGAATATTCATTAACTTGGGAAGTAATGTGTCTGATCCTTTGGGATTGGTAGAACTTTTTTATACAATGAATAAGATTTTCAGTAATCCTCATCATATTTGACTTGGGTGTCTGAGTGGAGGCCTAAGGCTGGGGTTACTTTAAGGGACTGTGTTGTTGGCTTCTGGGTAACCAGGGAGGTATTATAGAAGCTGTTTTGTGCTGGCTTGGTAAATCCAAGTATTGGAATATCCACCAGCTTTGGGGATTGTCTGCCCCATTCTTTGCAGTTCACCCTAATTAAGTGACCTCAGTTGGCTCCCCTGGGACTCCGGTCACAGATATCCAAACTAATTATACACAATAGAATACTAGGTGCAACAATATTACTCTTATCTGTTCCCCAGCATTCCTAGACAATCGAGATGGTCTTAAGCCCAGGTGAATACACTATGATGATTAATGCTTTAGTTATGGGACTAAAATAAAACACTGTGCAAAGCATATGTCTGCCAGTGGACAACAGCAAACAACAATATGTAACTTATAAATTAACTAGTGCAGTTGGACAAGTGCTATTTATAACAGCAATGTACTGCTGGTATCCTTTTAGCCTGTTTTTGGAACTTAATCTCTTCACAGAAAATATACATGCATATCATACAAAAACATACTTAACGTGGAGGTCATATTGCAGGTGCTTAGCACTGCCCTATGCTCTTCATGCCCTTCCAGAACATTAGTTTAATTCCCAAACTCAAACATGGGCAAACCAGAGTTAAGGTCCCCTTCAAGAAGGTTAGTGTTATAGGAACAAAGATTGGGAAATGGAAATATAGAGCTAAGGTGACTCTTCCCACACAACAACCTTAACTCTGCCCTAAGTAGTTTGTCCCTCAGGGAGATCAGAGTACTTCACCCCTTCCTCAGTCTCTGCCAATCAGCTGAAAGTATACTCTGGATCAGTGATGCCACACAAAACACAATCAGAGTCTGTTGGACTGTGGGAATAGGGTCATTGATTAGGAGTTGTTTTGGGCACCAAGAAAATGACAAGTTTGTTTAGGGCAGGGAAAGATACTGTTATATTCCCATTCCCTATTGCTATGCCCGCAGGGGCAGAGCCATGGTTGATATGGTGAATTTCAAGCCAATCTGAATGTAGCACTTTGAAAAACTGACAAGCTGTGTTTCTATCCTGCTTCTGTACCAGAGAGTGCTTGCAGCAGACCACTTTATATAACCAGAATGAAAGTCTAAGAACTTTTAAAAAACCTTTCATCATAGGTCAGGTTTTCTAAGCCTTTTATCCTTTTTGTTGCTGTTCTCTGGATTCTCTCCAATTTGTCCACATCTTTCCTGAAGTGTGGTGCCCAGAATTGGACACAGTACTCCTGCTGAGACCTCGCCATTGCTGAGTAGAGTGGGACAATTACCTTCTGTGTCTTACATACAATACTCCTGTTAATACAACCCAGAATATTAACTTTTTTCACAACTGCATCACATTGTTGATTCATATTCAATCTACTATAACCCCTAAATCCTTTTCAGCAGTACTATCACCAAACCAGCTATTCCTCATTTTGTATTTGTGCTTTTGATTTTTTTTCTTACTAAGGCCTGGTCTACACTAACCCCCAAATTCGAACTAAGGTACGCAACTTCAGCTACGTGAATAACGTAGCTGAAGTCGACATACCTTAGTTCGAACTTACCGCGGTTCAGACGCAGTCCACACGCGGCAAGCAGGCTCCCCGTCGACTGCGCGGTACTCCTCTCGCCGAGCTGGAGTACCGCAGTCGACGGCGAGCGCTTCCGGGATCGATTTATCGCGTCCAGACCAGACGCGATAAATCGAACCCGGAACTTCGATTGCCAGCCGTCGAACTATCGCGGTAGTGTAGACCTGGCCTAAGTGAATACTTTCACATCTTTATTGAATTTCATCTTGCTGATTTCAAACTAATTTTTCCTATGTCTCAAGGTCATTTTGAATTGTAATCCTGCCCTCTAAAGTGTTTTCAACCCCTCCCAGCTTGGTGTCATCTGCAAATATTATAAGCATACTCTCTGCTCCATTATTCAAGTCATTAATGAAAATATTGAATAATACTGGAACCAGTACTGACCCCTGGAAAACCCCATTAGATATGGTCTCCCAGTTTGACAGCAAACCATTGATGACTACTCTTTGAGTACAGTCTTTCAACCAGGTGTGCACACACCTTATAGTAATTTCATGGAGACCACATTTCCCAGGTTTGCTTATGAGAATATCATGTGGGACTGTATCAAAAGCCTTACTAAAATCAAGATATGACATCTACTGCTTCCCCCCTATCCACTAGGCCAGTAACCCTATCAAAGAAGGAAATTAGGCTGGTTTGGCATGATTTGTCCTTGACAAATCCACACTGGCTGTTCCTTATAACCCTATTATCCTCTAGGTGCTTACAAATTGATTGTTTAATAAGTTGTTCTAGTATCTTTTCAGATATTGAAACTAGGCTGATTGGTCTATAATTTCCCTAGTCTTCTTTGTTCTCCTTTTTAAAAATAGATACTATGTTTGCCATTCTCCAGTCCTCTGTGACTTCAGCCACCCTCCATGAGTTGTCAAAGATAATTTCTAATGGTTCTGAGACTGCCTCAGATAGCTCCTTAGATCCTCAGATACTCCCTAGGATGAATTTCAACAGGCTCTGCTGACTTGAATATATCTAATTTATCAAAATATTCTTTAACCTGTTCTTTCCCTATTTTGGCTTGCTTCCTTCCCCCTTGTTGTTAATATTAATTCTGTTGAGTGTCTTATGCCTATATTTTTTCCCCCAGTTCTGGGCTCAAAAAACATTACAAGGATGAGAAAATTTTAAAAGCTGGTCATTATGGGGGCGATGTATCTCCTGGCCCATGGGATCCACCAAATCTTTACTGGCCCTTGGTAGCACAGCACTTTTCAAATCAATATGCCTATGCATGTGCATCTTAGAGTACTTTCAAAAATTGCGTCTTAAACAGACAGCTTCACTGAATCTTAAAAATAGAGACGCCACTATTCCTCAAAAATAATAGAGCAAAAACAAACAAATACTTATCCAGATAATATTCCTAGAATACTGCCCCTTCTTTGCAATTTGTGATAATATATCTACCACCATCTTTAAAACATCATCTATTATCAAGATACTTAGCACTCTCTGGTACTAGCTAATCCCCTGAGTTTGCCCAAGGGAGGTCATATGAGGTTGTCAACTCTTGCTCCCTCTCAATGGTTCTACCAGAGCACAGATTTAAGGTGAATGTTGTATTCAAGAACCTTTGTAAAAGCATCTTGTTTTAAAATAAGAATGCTGACCAGGAGGGAAGGGAGCAATAGAACTGCGTTATTAATACAAGTATCTATGTTTAGGAGCCACTCCTAAGCCAACAAACTACTTAAGGTACTTTTATGACCCTCTACTACCACAGTATCTGTGCACCTCACACTCTTAAATGCATTTATCCTCACAACACACCTGTGAGGTCAGGAAATGCTATTATCCTCATTTTACATACAGGGAACTTAGGCACAGAGAAACTAAAGGCCTGATTTTCAAAGGTATTTGGATGCCTAAAAATGTAGATAGGCACCTACTGGGATACTCAATGAAATCCTTGTTTCTAAGGCCTGGTCTGCACTAGGCTTTTATGTCGAATTTAGCGCCGTTACATCGAATTAACCCTGCACCCGTCCACACCACGAAGCTATTTAGTTCGACATAGAGCTCTCTTAAATTCGACTTCTGTACTCCTCCCCAACGAGAGGAGTAGCGCTAAATTCAAAATGGCCATATCGAATTAGGCTAGGTGTGGATGGAAATCGATGCTAATAGCTCCGGGAGCTATCCCACAGTGCACCACTCTGTTGACGCTCTGGACAGCAGTCCGAGCTTGGATGCTCTGACCAGCCACACAGGAAAAGCCCCGGGAAAATTTGAATTCTTTTTCCTGTCTGGGCAGTTTGAATCTCATTTCCTGTTTGGACATCGTGGCGAGCTCAGCAGCACTCGCAACAATGCAGAGCTCTCCAGCAGAGATGGCCGTGCAATCCCAGAATAGAAAGAGGGCCCCAGCATGGACTGATCGGGAAGTCTTGGATCTCATCGCTGTGTGGGGCGATGAGTCCGTGCTTTCCGAGCTGCGCTCCAAAAGAAGGAATGCAAAGATCTACGAGAAGATCTCTAAAGCCATGGCAGAGAGAGGATACAGCCGGAATGCAATGCAGTGCCGCGTGAAAATCAAGGAGCTGAGACAAGGCTACCAAAAAACCAAAGAGGCAAACGGACGCTCCGGATCCCAGCCCCACACATCCCGTTTCTACGAGGCACTGCATTCCATCCTAGGTGCGGCCGCCACCACTACCCCACCACTGACCGTGGACTCTGAGGATGGGATATTGTCCGCGGCCGGTTCCTCGTCGGAAATGTTAGCGGAGGGGGAAGATGAGGAAGGAGATGAGGAGGATGAGGCAGTCGACAGCGCTTGCACCGCTGATTTCCCCGACAGCCAGGAGCTCTTCATCACCCTTACCGAGATCCCCTACCAACCGTCCCCATCCGTTACCCCGGACACAGAATCAGGGGAAGGATCAAGCAGTAAGTGCTTTAAACATCTAAACATTTATTTTTAACAGAACTGGAATATTTATAATATTAACAATGGGTTTTTCATTACGTGATTTAAACATATAAACTTTTATTTTTAACAGAACTGGAATATTTATAATATTAACAATGGGTTTTTCATGATTTCTTTGCCTTAGGCGCTTAACTATTTAGTCCCAACTATTTAAAAAAAATCTAACAATGTCCGGATTTTCATGATTCTGCTGCCCAAGACACTCCACTCTGTAGTCCCTGCCAGTACAGCTACACCAAAATCCGGTCTATATGTCCGGGGATTGACACGAAATCCTCATGGGAGATCTCAACATAGCTCTCCTGGAGGTAATGTTCAAGCCTGTGCATCAGGTTCCTTGGCAGAGCGATCTTATTGGGTCCTCCATGGTACGACACGTTTCCGCGCCAGGACTCTATCAAGTACTCTGGGATCATTGCACGGCAGAGCATGGCGGCATACGGCCCTGGTTTTTGCATGCTTTCCCTAAGCATCCGTTCCCTGTCGCTCTCCGAGATCCTCATCAGGGTGATGTCGCTCATGATGCCCTGCTTTGAATTAGGGAGGGGAATGTTAGTATTGGGACTGCTTTACAGCCACGCGGTGGAGGCGGGAGAGGGGCAGCATACAGGGATCTTTCCCTGGGACAGTCGCAAGGGGGTGGGACAGGGGCAGAGCTCATGCTTCCCTGATTGCTGCCAGCAGAGACTGGCATTGCTTTCAATGCGAAAGGAGCCCAGTGCTACTATTAAAGTTTTAAGCAGCCACAAGTCTACGGCTTACCATGTTTGCCTGCTACACAAGTTCAGGTGTCCTGCCCCGCTTCTCAGATCGCCACTGCAAGACCCCAGGCACTGAAGGCGAGGGCCGAAAATTCGACCTTGTCCTGAGTGCGCATGTGAGAGGTGCAGTGCATGGTCTTGTTCACAGAGAAAGACTATGTTCTTTGTTCACAACTTCATTTATCTGTCTCAGGAATTCACTCCCTTTTTCCCATTCCCACAGACACATCTGCGACTGTCTCCCAACCCAGCCTGGCATCACACTCCCAGAGGCTAGCGCAGATTAGGCGGAGGAAGAAGAAGACGTGTGAGGACATGTTCTCAGAACTAATGGGCTGCTCCCGAGCCCAGGCAGCCCAGCAGACACAGTGGAGGGAGAACTTGTCCCAAATGCACCGAGCAATCATGGAACGGGAGGAGAGGTGGCGTCAGGAAGACCAGCAGGCGACTCAAACGCTGCTTGGACTAATGAGGGAGCAAACGGACACGCTCCGGCGCCTTGTGGATGTTCTGCAAGACCGGAGGCAGGAGGACAGAGCCCTGCTGGAGTCTATCTCTAACCGCCCTCCCCCGCCACCAAGTCCCACACCCCCCTCACCCAAAGTCCAAAGAAGGAGGGGCGGCAAGGGCCGTTAAAACTTTCAGTCAACCCCTGCAGACTGCTCTAGAACTAGAAGGCTCTCATTCCCCAAAATTTGAAAAGTCCTTTCCTACCCACCTCACACAAGCCCCCGTCCAAGTTTCACGCCCCCCCCCCCCCCCGTTTCATGTGTGGTTCATAATAAAATATTCGTTTCTGTTAATTACTGTTTCCATGATTTTCTTTTGGAGGAGACTCTGTCTGAAGGGGGGGAAGGTGCTTGGTAATTGGACAGGAGAGTCACCTTTAGCAGGGTACAGAGGCGGGGGCAGGTCCAGCATCAGGACACATACACAGTGCAGTCACCAGTTACCCTGGTCAGTCTGTGACGTGGTTTTCATGTTCGGGGGGGGGGTTGATCTGTGACTTTGTGGCAGGGGAGGGCAGTTACAGATCTTATGCCGCGGTCCTTATCCTGGATCACAGAGCCACGCAGCAGGGGATCTGTAACCCTCCTCCCCCTGCCAGAAAGTCACATAGCCGACACATACACGCAGTCCCGCCCAGGAGTGCTGGCAGGCTCCGTTGAAACAACCAGTCCACCACTGCGGAGCCTGTCATTCCTGGAGTTTAGAAGCATCATTTGCATCAGAACACTAAACACGCCCCCCGCCACAGTCTGCGTCCCCGGTTTAAAACATTCCCGCGAAAACAGTAATAAAGACAACGGTGTTCATTAACAAAACAGAACAGATTTTATTTTTTGGGAAGGTGGTGAAGGGGGTATGTAACTTGGAAGGATAGTCAACATTAAGTGGGTAAAGAAACGGGGGCAGGTTCAGCTTCTGTGTCCACAAACTTAACAGTCACTGGTTACCCTGCTCAGTCTGGAACCTAGCTTTCAAAGCCTCCCGGATGCACAGCGCGTCCCGCTGGGATCTTCTAATCGCCCGGCTGTCTGGCTGGGCGTAATCAGCAGCCAGGCTATTTGCCTCAACCTCCCACCCCGCCATAAAGGTCTCCCCCTTGCTCTCACAGAGATTGCGGAGCACACAGCAAGCTGCTATAACAATGGGGATATTGGTTTCGCTGAGATCACAGCGAGTCAGTAAGCTTCTCCATCTCCCCTTGAGACGGCCAAAAGCACACTCCACCACCATTCTGCACTTGCTCAGACGATAGTTGAACAGTTCTTTTTCTGAGTCCAGGGCGCCAGTATAGGGCTTCATGAGCCAGGGCATTAGTGGGTATGCAGGGTCCCAGAGGATCACTGTAGGCATCTCCACATCCCCAAGACTTATTTTGTGGTCTGGGAAGTAAATACCTTCCTGCAGCCGTCTAAACAGACCAGAGTTCCTGAACACGCGAGCGTCATGAACCTTGCCCGGCCATCCGACGTTGATGTTTGTAAAACGTCCCCTGTGGTCCACCAGTGCTTGCAGCACCATTGAAAAGTAGCCCTTTCTGTAAATGTACTGGCTGGCCTGGTGGTCCGGTCCCAGGATAGGGATGTGAGTCCCATCTATAGCCCCACCGCAGTTTGGGAATCCCATCGCGGCAAAGCCATCTATGATCACCTCCACGTTTCCCAGGGTCACTACGTTTGAGAGCAGTACCTTGACGATTGCCTTGGCTACTTGCATGACAACAACCCCCACGGTAGATTTGCCCACACCAAAGTGGTTAGCGACTGACCGGTAGCTGTCTGGCGTTGCAAGCTTCCAGAGGGCTATGGCCACTCGCTTCTGGACAGTCAGGGCTGCTCGCATCCGGGTGTCCTTGCGCTTCAGGGCAGGGGACAGCAACTCACAAAGTTCAAGGAAAGTCCCCTTCCGCATGCGAAAGTTTCGCAGCCACTGGGATTCATCCCAGACCTGAAGCACTATGCGGTCCCACCAGTCCGTGCTTGTTTCCAGGGCCCAGAATCGCCGTTCCACAATATCCACAAGACCCATTGCCACCGTGATGTCCTGGGCGCTGGGTCTCGTGGTTTCTGACAGCTCTGTGCTACTCTCCGACTTCAGGCCCTCACGGCGGTGCCGTAGCCTCCTCTCCTGATTTCTCTGCATCTGCCTCAGGGAAACGTGTATGATAAGCTGCGAGGCGTTGAGAACGGCCACAACTGCAGCGATGGTCGCAGCGGGATCCATGCTCGCAGTGCTGTGGCGTCTGCGCTGTCACTGATCAGAAAAGTGCGCGAACTGATTTCCCGCCGGCGCTTTCAGGGAGGGAGGGAGGGCGGTAGTGACGGACGGATGACGACAGTTACCCAAAAGCACCCTCGACACATTTTTTTCCCCAGAAGGCATTGGGGGCTCGACCCAGAATTCCAATGGGCAGCGGGGACTGCGGGAACTGTGGGATAGCTGCCCACAGTGCACCGCTTCCAATGTCGACGCTTGCCACGTTAGTGTGGACTCACAAAGTCGAATTACTGTCCTTAGTGTGGACACACACGTTCAACTTTGTAATATCGATTCCACATATTCGATTTAAGTGAAATCGAACTACTCTCGTAGTGTAGACATACCCTAATTGTCTTAATTTTTACAGTGACAAATTTGTAAGTAAATTTATAGTCCAATTTTTTTTTAGTGTTGTGTGAGTGATTACACAATAAATTGAGAATGTACAGTTCTAAACAATTTGTGGCACTCCAATCTCTCCTGAAAAGTCCTAAAGTTTCTCTCAGCAGAAAAAGAAGGAAAAACTGCTGATGGTTTTACAAATCCATAAACAATTTGTAAACACTTGAAATAAATAGAACTCAGGTGTTTGGTGAATCTGAAACATTTTGAAGCAGAAGAGTATTTTGAGATCTGAGAGTTAGCAGGTTATTTTGTTTCTCCACTTTGTGAAACTCAATCTGCAGAGCCCTATTGACAAATTAATTGATATAGCCATATGTCATTGTACTTACAGGCACTCTTAATTATAACAAAAATCAACCCATTCATTTTTTTAAATTGTTTGACCTTGGTAAAATTATAGCAAATGCATGTCACACGCCCTTCTAGTCAACAGTCACGGTCTTGAGCTTTCATCTCATTAGTCAAGAAGGGCCAACCCTGGTTGATCCTTGAACTGATACCTATAACTGATTCCCTCAGGAGCTGCACAAAGTGGAGTTTGAAACTCAGAAGTTGTCCCACTTCCCTCTGAGTCAGAGGGCAATAGGCAAAAACAAGGATTTAGCCTAATGCTATGGGTCATCGTAGGTGCTGGAACGAGGGGTGCTGCAGCACCCTCTGACTTAAAGTGGTTTCCATCATATACAGGGTTTACAGTTTGGTTCAATGGCTCAGAGCACCCCCACTATACAAATTGTTCCAGCACGCGGGAGGGTCACTGTATTGTTAAAGGTCCTAACCACTAAAGATTCTATGGTGCTTTTTGTTAGCCAGAGCCTTGGCTAAATGCCAGTTCACATTTGGCCACCCATAATGGTTTAAATTGGATATAGTGTAGCTGGAAGTAGCAAGTCATTCACTACATTACATTACAAAGGTAATTCCTGTTTAGCAGTGGGTGAAGTGAGTTGTATTTAGGCACGGGCCCATTTCTGCTATCAGTTACATCTTCAGATGATTTAATGGGGTTGCATTAGTATAAGGGGGGGGGGAGGGTAGAACTGGCTCACTGTTTTATAACATCTTGGTGTCCCATTTTGAATTAAAAGCACCATTTAAATGTGAGACTTTCAACCCCCCTGTTTTCCAAAATGACATTAGAAGAAAAGTATGTTCAGTCCATTTCATTAGCACAATTTCTTAAACTGGGGAAAACAATTAGCTAATAGGGAAATCTACTGAACAGTAGAATGTTTAAGGTTGTTGCAACATGCCTGTTGTGTTTCAAGATGTACAGCACTACTGTTTATAAGCATCACTTCAGGAATAATATGTATTCTACTTTCATAAATGCCAAGTTAGATATTAATATTTTACTTTATACAAATTGAGGCTGAATTGAATTAACACAATACAGTGTTTGAGAATCATATGAATGGAATAATTAAAATGATCAAAAAGCAGGAAAAGGATACTTTAAACAAAATTAATAGAAAGTTTTCCAAAAGTATATTATTTTCTGTTAATTCATTTATTAAAAAGAATGAAGTCAACTATAATGAGAAAAAGTGTCAATAGTATCTTTTACAGCTTCACAGCAAGGTAATAATTTCTTTCTCATGTTTTGCTGTGAAAAATGAAAGCTCGAGATGCAATTACTAAAGGTCTGAATTTGCATTTTTTCAGCAATCCAGGCAAATAAGAGCTGCTATGGTTATGATTATCATCATGCTAGAAGTCTCTGTTTACAGATTTTTTGACAAAACTGTTGGTCAATTGCTTCTCTAGTTATCAAATTATCAGAGTGGATCAAAAGGAGCAGCAAGTTACTATGGTAATGTGGTATATTCAATGAGATGAAATTCCCCCACCCAATATGTTTAATAGATACCAACATGCACAAAGCAATCGGATTTTGTGCATTTCACGAAGTGTGGAAAAAGGGGAAGCAGAATGGAATTCAACCCCCTAGCCCACGGGTGGGCTACAACACAGCCCTCTGCTTCCAAGCTGCACTAAATGGGCCAGATCCTGGCCTACATTAGGGTAGCTTTGCACTACTCCATTATTGCACTTTGCATTGCTCCAAGTTGGCTCAGCTTGCTACGGGAGGAATTCTATCTGTGTAGGAGAATTCTTGGGTGATGTAGAGTGGCTGTAGCACCTCCTGCCCCAACATGCAGACAAAGCACCTGTAGCCAACTCAGAGGATGTAATCGGGCCAGCAGAGGTAACCAGAGTGTCCCTGCATCTCGGCCATTCCCAGCTACTCGAATGTCCCCTTGGCATCGCACCAACCCTTTTCTTTGCATAAACTATATTTTAACATATGAAGAATTGTTGTGTCTAGGGTTCAGAAATTATTATAGGTTATTCTTCCATTGTTTGGGATGCTGCGCATCTAAGGAAACCGAAATAGTTTAATAGATGCTGTAATTTGATTTCATACTAGGATTCCATTATTCAGGGAGAAACAGTGAAAATATATCAAAAATTGTTGACCCTCTGCAAACAGGCTTTCACCTACATTAACTGTTGGGTAAAAACAGAACGTAATGTTTGCAGTGCAATTTGTCACAGACATGGAGGTTCAATTAGTCCCAATGACTTACTAAAGACATTTTAAATATAATGTCCAAATTTTGCTACATAAATTAAACATGATGTAATTGAGTGTAACATTAAGTGTCTCGTCACTGTTGATTCATGTGGAAATCTCAGAAATTTCACTGATCATTATGCATTCATTTGATATTAATGTGGATGCCATATGTGCCTCCATAAGGATTCTACAGTTATTCAGCATGCAATAAGTTTTAAATTACCATTAAAAAAAGACATCAAAAGGCAATCTTAAAATACCACCACAAAGGTAATTTCATTTAAAGAGTGCTAACGAAACATGTTCTGCATTAAAAATCTGAAATACAAAGTAGGTTAATCATGAATCAGCAGAAATAATTCAGGAGAAAATACTGTTGAATTGCAAATCAGAATTAAAAGAATATTTGAACAAAAGATTTTTGTCCATCTGTTCTAGATTTTTGGACATATATATTTTCAGGTGAAACGTACTTGCATGACAAGTACAATTTTCCATTCAACTGGTAAGTAGCATTATGGCAATACAGCGTTTTGCTACTGGGAAAACATTAATTACTGAAACAAGTATAGTTGTCCAGATTCTCACTGCATCCATTTTCCATTGAAGAGGAGCAGATGGCCACAAGGAATCTGGCTGTGGCTCCCTATTTCTCAGATTGGCTCTTTGCCAGCCCCGATGTATGACAGTTGGTAATGGCTCCTAAGGGTTGAGTGACAGCTGAAAATAGCTGGAACACTGTTTTGCTCAGGCTACTCCATTTCCTGCCCCGGTGCTCTCTCTGTGCCATAGCCGGATGGAGAGATGGCATAAGTGCTGTCATAGCCAGCTCTACACTAGCTGAGGATTCCCCCATGCTCCAGGAATGTTCATCTGGTGGACGCTGTCAGTTTCCATCCCCCTTGTATCTCCAGAGCAGCACAAAGGATCTAGAGTAGAGCAGAGAATCGTGCTCACTATATCTAAAAATATTTAAACCATTCCAGGATAGCTTATCTCTTTGCCTTATAGACCTACTGCTACTCAACAAAGTCCCTTCTCTGAGATAGGCTTTATGGCATTTGTATTATACAAGAGCAAGAAAGTGAAGGTCCAGTCCTGTGAGGTGCTGAGTACCATCCTGCAAGATGCTGAGCACCCTCAGCGCCCACAGCTGAAAATCTGTTTAAATGTATTCTAGTCGTGAGAGCTAAGTGGGAAACATTCTAATGCCCAGCTGATAAATCACAGTAGCAATGCCATGGGAAAAAATAGATTAGCTTTTATAACTGAGAGTCCAGGCATAGTCTTTGCCTCTAAGGAAGGTGAGGGTTATTTATCAATGCATGAAGTGGGGTTAGGAAAATCTTCCTATCGGATTGGATTGGAAATTTGTGTGTAGAGTAAATCTGAAGAATTCTGGCTTTCTGACAGGATCATTTTTAGGTTTGTGTCCCAAGCAAATGGAAGTTTGTGCCATTGAAATGACTGCAAAAATCCACGACAAAACACAAAAGTTACAAGATGTGCTGCTGTAAAAATGATCGTGACAAGAGGTGTGACTTGTTTCTGCGTTATTGTAAAATAACATTTTGGCCTGTCTAAAGTAAATGTTCTGTCACAGATACACACTTTGCCAATAACAGTGAAAGATTAGCCCAAATGATTTGCCTTGAGAAAATTTGTCCTCATCTCTGAATGAAGAGAAACGTTTCTTTGTGTGGTTAATTGCAAGCCCTCAATCATTTCACACACTAACCTCATCGCAACCTGCCTCTAATACAAGGGTGCTGATTTGTCTCTCCTCTTCCTTGCTCAGCTAAAAGTCCATTGTCATATTATTAGCATATTATTTTACACCAGGTATTCAGGAGATAGCCTTGCACCAATAGGACAGGTGGTTGATAAGAAAAGAATTGTGACCATCATTAGCCAGATCTTAAATTAAATCAGTATATAATACTTGATGGAGACCTAAGCCCGAAACTCTGCATAATCCTTTTCATCAGATCACACTGCCCTGCCAACATGACTCATGCCGGTTTTTGATGTACTTTGTCCAATGGGTGAGTTCAATATCTATGCCCATTAAAACTCTTGGACTCTTTGCTGAAACTGCCAATATGCATGATAAATGTGCCAAATGAGAATGTAGTTTAGACATGTTTCCACTAGGTACTGGACTGAGACCACTACCTCCTTTCATATAAACCACCAAGTAATCATCAGCTTGTACTGACCATCAGGTATAAACTAGTGATCTAAAAGTGAAAGGATCTGTGTCCCATCTCAATAAGCAACCCAAGGATCTGTATCTTGTTCCCTGTTTGTTTTCCTCTTAAGTTAAGGGAAAAGAAAATGAGTTTTCTGCTGCTATAGATTTTATAAACTGTGGACCATCACACCTTACAAGTCACACACAGAAGGGTGGTATCACCTTACTTCTCAGCAAAGACTTAATGTCAGGCTGCTGCAGCCTCCTATTACTAAGACTTTAGTCTTTTTACACCATATCTGACAGTGTATGTCCTAGTATATGTATATGATGAAAAATTAAAACTAAAAGGCAACTGTCAAAATAAATGAACAGAGTATAGCGTGTTGTGATATATTATCCTGCAGTTTTTAAATTTGCTAATTCACATATTATCAAGGTTCTAGTGGGCTGGATATGTAGGAATTTATAAAAACAAAGAACTTTTTAAAGCAATGTTTTCTTCATTATCCTTCCCTGTTTTTGAAGTTATGCTGTGCAGCCTGAAAAGTCAGCTACATATTTTCATATACACCCCAATTATATTTCATAAAATGCAGCCATAATATAATCTAGTTCCCATGCAAATTAAGTAAATTCTGCACAAAAATTGAATTCTAATACAGCACTAAAAATCTTGTTTTGCTGCCAGACAGGAAACAATTAGTTATAAGTAGAATGTACCTTATTCGGTATGTCTAGAATACCAAGGAAAAAAAAAAAAAAAAGCCACACCAAAACCCCCAGTTTCTATGGCACAGGATATCTCAAATGTATTTTTTTATTTACACAGAAAAAATACTTGAAATTTGCAAGTATGATAAGACTAGTTACCAAATCTCTATAGATTGCTTTAACAGGCTTATTTTAGCAGCCTTATGTATTGCCTTCTGGGAACATTAGCACAGCTCAGTATGTGTTTAAGTGTCTCATTTTAGGAAACATAAAGCAAAACAGGACACGTAGCTACAGCATGAGTTTCAGAAGATAAAAACTCCAAAGACTGTTTGCAAACTTGAATGACAGTAAATATGGAGCAATGGGAAATTTCCATTTCCAGTTATTATTTTGCTTCACTTTGTTGAAATGCTCAAGGATTTGATACACATGGGAAAGCAAAAGTTTCCCACACTCCACCACCCACGCAAAAAACTCACTGAATAATAAGCACCAGAATAAATACCGTCACTGAAATTAGTCTAAATCAGCAGGCTAAACAGACATTTTAAATTATGATACACACCTAAAAAAAAAATCTGCCCAGAAAGACACAAAACTGTGTGGTTCATGTCTTTCCCAGTTAAAGAGCTGAAGTCAGTTTAAAAATCTTTTTAAAATAATTTTCTTTCCCTGGGTTAGTTAACCCTTTAGATAGTTTAACTGATCTTGGAAGATTTAATTGTTTACTTGTCTACTTTTAGTACTTTCGTTTAGTTCTGATGCATTAGAACTGTGATGAAATATTTAGGTCGTGCACACTATAAGGGCATGTTTACAACCAACCAATCAATGTTTTCATTGACATTTTAAACCAATTGTGAAAGTTTCTATTTTAAACATTTTATATATTTATTTTTAAATGAGACCTGATTTTGAGTCTAAATTCCCAGCCAAGGTCCTTTAACGTTGAAGTTACAGAAAGCCTTTTTATCTGAGAAGCAACAAAACAGAAGGAAAGGGTGTCATAAAAGAATGGGAGGAATTAATGTTCATAGACACCTTCCACCTCTTTCTAGATCTGCAAGTCCCATCTACTCAATCATCCAGTCCTTGCATTTTTAAATAATTTAATTTTAAAAATTGCCTTTATTTGTAAAATGAATCCTTTAGCAGACACACAGACTCCATTCTCTGTTCCACTGGTAGTCTAAATATTCCCTTTCCAATACATATTAGTTCTAACACATTTCTTGGCTCCTAAGAATGTTCCATATCACATATACACAAACCCCCACTGAAGAAATTCATAATAAAACAGATGTAGACTGGGAGGCACAATGCTGAGAAGCATATCAAATCTCTGCTTGGGTGTTTATTGTGTAATACTTAATGAAAGTGACTTCCAAGGGTGCATACTGAAACATTGGCAGAGGTGACTGCATTGTTACGAAGCACATAGAATCAATCACATACTTTCACACTGGTTTCAGCAGGGGCAAGTAAAATGACTGAGAAATAGTGTGAGAATCTGGAAGGATTCATCAGCATAAGAGTGCAAAGGATTCACAATGGGGCTGTCAATCAATTAAAAAAATTTATCGCGATTAATCACACGATTAAAAAATTAATCATGATTAATCGTGCTCTTAATAATAGAATACTATTTATTTATATATTTTTGGATGTTTTCTACATTTTCCAATATATTGATTTCTATTACAACACAGAATACGAAGTGTACAGTGCTCACTTTATTTATTACAAATATTTTCACAGTAAAAAATAATTGAAAAATTCTATTTCTTTTGATCTAATACACGTACTGTAGTGCAATCTCTTTATCATGAAAGTTGAACTTACAAATGTAGAATTATGTAAAAAAACAACCTGCATTCAAAAATAAAACAATGTACAACTTTAGCGCCTACAAGTCCACTCAGTCCTACTTCAGCCAATCGCTCTGACAAACAAGTTTGGTTACAATTTGCAGGAGATAATGTTGCCTGCTTCTTGTTTACAATGTCACCTGAAAGTGAGAACAGGAGTTTGCATGACACTGTTGTAGACGGTGTCACAAGATATTTATGTGCCAGATGCGGTAAAGATTCAGATGTCCCCTCATGCTTCAACCACCTTTCCAGGGGACATGCGTCCATGCTGATGATGGGTTTTGCTTGATAACGATCCAAAGCAGAACGGACCGATGTATGTTCATTTTCATCATCTGAGTCAGATGCCACCAGCAGGTTGATTTATTTTTTATTTTTTTTATGGTTCAGGATCTGCAGTTTCCTCAGAGTGTTGCTCTTTCAAGACTTCTGAAAGCATGCTCCACATCCTGTCCCTCTCAGATTTTGGAAGGCACTTTAGATTCTTAAACCTTGGGTAGCTATCTTTAGAAATCTCACATTGGTACCTTCTTTGCGTTTTGTCAAATCTGCAGTGAAAGCATACTTAAAATGAACAACATGCTGGGTCATCATTCGAGACTGCTATAACATGAAATATATGGCAGAATGCGGGTAAAACACAGAGTAGGAGACATACAATTCTTCCCCAAGGAGTTCAGTCACAAATTTAATTAACGATTTTTTTAATGAGCGTCAACAGCATGGAAGCATGCCCTCTGGAATGGTGGCCAAAGCACGAAGGGGCATATGAATGTTTAGCATATCTGTCAGGTAAATACCTTGCAATGCCAGCTACAAAAGTGCAATGCGAACGCCTGTTCTCACTTTCAGGTGACATTGTAAATAAGAAGAGGGCAGCATTATCTCCCAAAAATGTAAACAAACTTGTTTCTCTTAGCGATTGGCTGAACAAGAAGTAGGACTGAGTGGACTTGTAGGTGCTAAAGCTTTACATTGTTTTGTTTTTGAGTGCAGTTATTAACAAAAAATTTTACATTTGTAAGTTGCACTTTCAAGATAAAGAGATTGCACTACAGTACTTTTATGAGGTGAATTGAAAAATACTGTTTTTTTATCATTTTTACAGTGCAAATATTTGTGATAAAAGTAATATAAAGTGAGCACTGTACACTATGTATTCTGTGTTGTAACTGAAATCAATATATATGAAAATGTAGAAAAACATCCAAAATATTTAATACATTTCAATTGGTATTCTATTGTTTAACAGTGTGATTAAAACTGTGATTAATCACAATTAATTTTTTTAATCACGATTAATTTTTTTGAGTTAATCGCGTGAGTTAACTGTGATTAATCGACTGCCCTAATAATTATATATTGTAAAACATTTGGGCATCTTTCACACTTAAAAGTGTCATGACATCTTATCAATGTGTGACTGTTCAACATTTAATTCAATGTGAGATTCAAATGTGAAAAATAACCAAATATAGGCTTTAGAACTTTAAAAGCGCTGGTCCCTACAGTGTCTCATTCTCTGATTATTGCAAAAGTTAGAAGTAGAATCCTGCACTGACAATGATTTTACTATTTTTGTAGTTAGCTCAATTTCTTTCTTTTCTCCCCCCCCTCCCTCCCCAAGACTGAGGGAGTTTTTAATGTGCACTTCTTGGTACATGACACATTCCTGTCTCCACAGTAAAATACTATTCCACAGATTTATAATGTGCATAATCCAATGCTGCTGGTTATTCAGCTGAAATGTTGGTGGGTGGGTGGAAGACTCCTGCTTATAGGTAAAGAGAACACACTATTAGATCAAGATCTAGATACCCAGGGCCAGATTTTCAAAGATATCTAGGTGCCTGAAGATGCAGCTAGGCACACAGATTTGATTCTTTAGTCCCCTTGAAATCAGTAGAAGTTAGATTAGGTGCTTTTGAATAACTCAGTAAGTGCCTGTTTGCCTATTTAGGCACCTAACTACCTTTTGAAAATCTGCCCCTTAGTCCATACTTAGCACTTAAATATAAGACCTGATTTTCAGAGATGCTCAGCCTGCAGCAGCTGCCATTAACTCTAATAGGAACTGTTGGGTGCACTTGAGAATTAGGTCGCTTATTGAAGTGCCTAAATAAGAATTTAGGAGCCCAAATTTAGACACTCCCTTTTGAAATCTTGGTCTTCCCTCTTCTCTAATGATTAGAGGAGGTAAGTGGTCTGCCACTGCGTTGGTTTCTCTGGTTGACCTCAGTTATTTTGGCTGTAAAAACTTATGATCATGCTCCCTGTGGTCCCTCTGATATATTTCTAAGTGAGATCCTGGAGTCACTATTAATACTCATGAACAAAGAGGAATGGCTCACATCCCCACAAGACACAAGAAAAATTTCTGGTCTTAGGCTAGTCACTGCTTTACTTCAATCTCCTGCATATTGCCTGCTGTCACAGTGATCATTCAAAGACTGTAGGTAAGAATCCCAAACTAGTCTTCCTCACCAATCCCCTCAAAACACCTTTTGGGAACGACCAGAGACAAATGCTTCAGAAAGAAGCATGAAAATCATTTGTTGAAAGAATGGTAAATTAACATCTGTTTCATGTGACAAATATTGACAGAACAGTTATTAAAACTGCACACATATGACAAAGTCATTTATGTGATCAGACTAGCAGTAAATGTCACTGGCCATATCTGTATAGTCACATTGGCTGTTGTCTTGTGTTACTACCACAAAACAATTCTAATGATCTGTGGTGGGGCGTCTGCCCCACACTGGCAGAAGAGGGGTTAAAGCAGCCCAGGAGAGGCTGCACAGGAGACAGCCAATTAGGAAAGGGCTTGTAGAGACAGCCAGTCGGGAAAAGGTGTAGAGAGACAGCCAATCAGGGCCAAGCTGGGCCATATAAGAAGAGCTGATGAACAGAGCAGCTTCAGTCACTCCCTGGAGTTTGAGGAGGGAGGACTGGTTGCCCTGAAGGAAGGAGAAGAGACAGCACCATGATCAAAGCAGTGCTGGGTGGGATCAGGGGAGCATGAGTGAGCTTCTGGCTGACCGCTGCCAGACTGAAGCCCTGATACAAGGGCAGAGAAGGTGCTAGGGCTGGAGAAGTGGCCCAGGGAAACAGATGGCGGGGGGTTGGAGGTGACGCAGTGTTTGGCTGCTGGCTAGAGGGTCCCTGGGCTGGGACCAGGAGTAGTGGGCGGGCCTGGGTCCATCCCCTCCCCCTTGGCCCCACTTGACACTGAGGGGAGTGGCTAGAGTATGGGCTACAGTTTGCCACTGACGCAGGTGGCTAGACCCTGGACGGCAACCTGCCACTCAGGCAAGTGGCTGGACAGAGGACTGCCGGCCTCCTGGAGGGGGGGGGCAGAGAACCGAGTGGGGCACAGCCAGAGGGCTGTGTCCAGAAGAGGACACCCCGGTCCTGAGAGCGACACAGGTCTGACGACAGAAGCGATGGCAGTGATATGCCACTAGATGAAGGCGCACTGACAAACCAGAGCTAATTCCCAGGACAGCCAGCAGGAGATGCAGTAGTGGTGAGTTGAGCCCCGTCACATGATCTCAGAAGCTCTGAGTGCTAAGAAATAAATTTGGGTCAAAATTCAACTATGATGTAAGCAGGAGGAATTCCTTTGTTATCAATGGCGCTCTTAGGGTTCATAGAATCATAGAACTAGAAGCCTGCTCTGGGGGGTGGGGCCGAGAGGCACAGCTGCAGCCTGCCAGCCCCGGAGTTGCAGCTGCTTCGGAGGCAGGGGGGAGAGCAGCGTGGCCAGAAGTGGAGAGACTCTGGCCCCGCCTCTTCCCTTCTGGCTGTGCTGCCTCTCCTTGCTCCCTCTGTTGGGGAGCAAGATCATTTCCCTAGTTTGTCCAGATCATTTTGAATTATAATCCTATCCTCCACAGCACTTGCAACCCCTCCCAGCTTGGTATCATCCGCAAATTTTGTAAGTGTACTCTCTATGCTATTATCTAAATCATTGATGAAGATATTGAACAGAACCGGACCCAGAACGGATCCCTGCAGGATCCCACTTGTTCTGCCCTTCCAGCATGACTGTGAACCACTGATAACTACTTCTGGGAATGGTTTTCCAACCAGTTATGCACCCACCCTTTACTAGCTCCATCTAGGTTGCATTTCCCTAGTTTGTTTATGAGAAGGTCATGCGAGACAGTATCAAAAGTTTTACTAAAGTCAAGATATACCATGTCTACCGCTTTCCCATCCACAAGGCTTGTTACCCTATCAAAGAAAGCTATCAGGTTGGTTTGACACAATTCGTTCTTGACAAATCCATGCTGACTGTTACTTATCTTCCAGATGTTTGCAAATTGATTGCTTTATTATTTGCTCCATTATCTTTCCAGGTACAGAAGTTAAGCTGACTGGTCTGTAATTCCCCAGGTTGTCCTTATTTCCCTTTTTATAGATTGGCACTATATTTGCCCTTTTCCAGTCTTGTGGAATCTCTCCCGTCTTCCATGACTTTTCAAAGATAATCGCTAATGGCTCAGATATCTCCTCACTCAGCTCCTTGAGTATTCTAGGATGCATTTCATCAGGCCCTGGTGGCTTGAAGACATCTAACTTGTCTAAGTAATTTTTAACTTGTTCTTTCCCTATTTTAGCCTCTGATTCTACCTCATTTTCACTGGTATTCACTATGTTAGACATCCAATCACCACCAACCTTCTTAGTGAAAACTGAAACAATGAAGTCATTTTTCAGAGTAGCAGCCGTGTTAGTCTGTATCCGCAAAAAGAACAGGAGTACTTAAGCACCTCTGCCATTTCCACATTTTCTGTTATTGTTTTCCCTCCCTCATTAAATAACAGGCCTACCCTGTCCTTGGTCTTCCTGTTGCTTCTAATGTATTTGTACAATGTTTTCTTGTTACCCTTTATGTCTCTAGCTAGTTTGATCTCGTTTTGTGCCTTGGCCTAATTTTGTTCCTACATACTTGTATTATTTGTTTATAGTCATCCTTTGTATTTTGACCTAGTTTCTACTTTTTGTAGGACTCTTTTTTGAGTTTCAGATCATTTAAGATCTCCTGGTTAAGCCAGGGTGGTCTCTTGCCATACTTCCTATCTTTCCTATGCAGTAGGATAATTTGCGCTTGCGCCCTTAATAATGTCTCTGAAAAACTGCCAACCTGTCTTCAATTGTTTTCCCCCTTAGACTTGCTTCCCATGGGATCTTACCTACCAGCTCTCTGAGTTTTCTAAAGTCTGCCTTCTTGAAATCCATTCTTTATTTTGCTGTTCTCCCTCCTACCATTCCTTAAAATCATGAACTCTACCATTTCATAAGCACTTTCACCCAAGCTGCCTTCCACTTTCAAAATCTCAACCAGTTTCTCCCTATTTGTCAAAATCAAATCTAGAACAGCCTCTCCCCTAGTAACTTTCTCCACCTTCTGAAATAAAATTTTTTATCCAATACATTCCAAGAACTTGATGGATAATCTGTGCCCTGCTGTGCTTTTCCCCCACAGATGTCTAGGTAGTTGGAGTCCCCCATTACCACCTAGTCCTGTGCTTTGGATGATTTTGTTTAAAAAAAGCCTCATCCACCTCATCTTCCTGGTTAGGTGGTCTGTAGTAGACCCCTACCATGACATCACCCTTGTTTTTTACCCCTTTTATCCTTACCCAGAGACTTTCAACAAGGCTGTCTCCTATTTCCATCTCAACGCAGTCCAAGTGTATCTTTAATATCTAAGGCAACTCCTCTTCCCTTTTTTCCCTGCCTGTCCTTTCTGAGCAAGCTGTACCCTTCTATACCAATAATCTGTGATGCCAACTGTAACCAGGGAAAAATTAAAACTAAAATACCCCCCCCCCCCCTGTTTCCCTTTTACAGGTACAGATTCTTGGACTTGTTATCAGGATCTATCACCTGAGGAAGTAGCTTCTGTGTCCCGCCCCGCCCTCCCTCAGAAGTGTGGTGCAGGAAAGGAGAGGAGAGACAAAAGTTATGTTGAAACAGGTAAGTATTGTATTAAGGGTTGGTTACATGAAAGGTGCGTATGGGGAACACCACAAATAAACACATAAAACACAGCAAACAGTGGACTGCAATGAAGGAGCTTGAAGCTCAGACCCAAAATACCCCTTCCTTGGCAACAGAACACAACAAATCCCCAGTATAGCCTACTGCTAATCAGATGTCATCTATGGACAGGTCAGTGAGTGGTAGGTCCAGGACCTTCTACGCTTGGGCCAAATGCTGGCCTTTGGGGAGGAACGCTGGATCTTGGCTGCTGGATGGTGACAAGCTGCTGGGACCGAAGCTGCTGATGGACCAAAGGACCCTGGATGGCAGGCAAGTTGTTGGTTTCACAGGATCCTTCACAGCTCTTGATCCGGAGACCCACGCAAAAGCTCAACTGCACACGGCTGCCTCCTGAACGGACAGCACCATGATGACATGGCACAGTTCCTTATAAAGAGTGAGTGGCAGGAAAGTTCTGAGGGGATGGCAGTTACAAGCCATTCCCAACTGGTCTGAACCAGCTCTCAAGCCACAGCTCTGGCACCTTAATTTTCCTGCCTCTGGGGACAAAATGGAGATTTGGCTCCATTTTGAAAAGTACCAAAGTCCATATTGATGAGGGGAAACCATATAAAAATCTTACCCTAAACATTTAAAAGCACTTATTATATAAAATCACCACCACAACTGTGTCATAGTTGTGTTTGTTTACTAGTATTTAGAGTTCTTCCTGCTTATACCCCATACTTCTCACATTAGTATACAAACATCTAAGATACTGATTTGATTCTCTCCTCCTCCCCCGGTTCTGTCTCGTCTCTCCCTTATCCCAGCTATAACAGCCAATGTGCTCTCCAAATTCCGACCCTTCTCTCGGGTCTCCATGTTTTTGACTTACCTGTGGGCTTTGGTCTCCCCTTCGAACCTAGTTTAAAGCCCTCCTCACAAGGTTAGCCAGTCTGTATCCAAATATGCTCTTCCCCTTCCTTGATAGGTGGACCCCATCTCTGCTCAGCAGTCCTTCTTCTGGAACAGCATCCCGTAGTCAAGGCAGCCGAAGCCTTCCTGGCAACACCATCCTCACAACCAGGCATTCACCGCCAGGATGCATCTGTCTCTGCTTGGGCCCCTACCCTTCACCGGAAGGATCAAAGAAAACAACACCTGTGCTCCCAACTCCTTCACCCTTACTCCCAGAGCCCTGTAGTCACTTCTGATCTTCTGAGGGTCATACCTCGCAGTATCATTAGTGCCCACATGGATGAGCAGCATGGGGTAGTAGTCAGAGGGCCGCATGATCCTCAAGAATCCCTGTGTAACATCTCGGATACAGGCCCTTAGTAGGCAGCATACCTCCCAGGATGCCATGTCAGGGCGACAGATGGGTGCCCCCATCCCCCTCAGAAGAGGGGCACCAACCACCACTACCCTAAGTTTCCTCCTGGGAGTGATGGCTGCGATCCTCCCAGCCTTGGGGGTAAGCAGTCCTAGTTAAAATTAAGACCCAAAACTAAATATATATTTGGTCACACTGGGATAACAGTCATCAACTGGAAGTAGTTCAAATCTTCGAAGATTTTAGTCTCTTCTCCCCTTCCTATCACTGCTCTGCCATCACAGTACTGAGTTCAGAAATGAAGGAAAGCAAAACTTTTGGTTTGTGTAGTCTATGATCACAGTAGCCAGTGAAACCTGAATGAGAATGTGTTGTTAGTTGTGTTACATAGCACCTACACCTAGGAACCCTAGTCATGAACCAGGACCCCACAATGCTAGATGCTGTACAAACACGGAATAAAAAGATGATTCCCTACCCAAAAAGAGTGTTGGGGAGTATTTTAATGGTGTGATGTTTAGGTATATGGGGATAATAAATAAATCAGACTGAGGCTTTCAGTTCCTGGACTAATGGCTTATGTTCCACTTCAGCAAAGCACTTAAGCATATGCATAATTTAAGCACAAGTAGTCCTATTGACTTCAGTGCTCTAAAGATCCTTCAGATCTCAAAGCAGAGAGAAAGTGCAAAGAAGAGAAAGGAAAGGGGCATTTCCTTCCATAAAAATTTCTTTGTCAGGGTGAAGATAAAGAGCACAAAACAAAACTCCAGGTGAAGTGTGCCCTTAAGTAGGGAGGAAGAAAAAACAAATTCCTCAACAGATTTTTCACCTTCAGGCTTGATTTCCTCCAGTTTGTATCTTAAATGACAAAGGAGTGGGGAAGAAACCTACCACCCACGGGTATCCACATAGACACCACACTTTCTAGCAGCGAAAAATCTCTTTTTTCCACCTTCTTCCCTGGTATCTAGCTTTTTATAAAATGATTAATAAATGGTTTTGAGATGCTGAGAACATTTTGAAAAACAAATTGTGTACTCCAGCTCTGTTGTTATACCTAATACATAGCCTCTCTTAGCTCAATCCAGCTTCAACTAGTACCATTCGATTTTCAATTTATTTTTCTCACGTTCTGTGCAAGATCACAGCTCCCCTGGCTATTGAGCTGAACACTCAATTTTTAAGAGTTTAAAATGAGGCAATTCAAGTCTTGATTACACCATCAAACCCATTGGGGGAGAGGGATAGCTCAGTGGTTTGAGCATTGGCCTGCTAAACCCAGGGTTGAGAGTTCAATCCTTGAGGGGGCCACTTAGGGATCTGGGGCAAAATCAGTACTTGGTCCTGCTAGTGAAGGCAGGGGGCTGGACTCAATGACCTTCAAGGTCCCTTCCAGTTCTAGGAGATAGGATATCTCCATTTAAATATATATATTCTTTAAATGTGTACACTGTTTTAAGACTGTTCCCTCCTGAACAACCCTTCTATTCCAGTTCAGGTTCTAGGTGATCTTAATAGTAGTCAGTCAGAGCTTGTTATCTGGGAGCTCAGTGTGGTATTGGAAGGATCACCAGACTGTAAATACTACCATCCCTAGAGTGACTTAGCAGGAGATCGATTCTGGGGAACAAGAGCAGATCACCAAAACAAATGCAAGCAAAAAAGCCAGGCACCAAGGAAATTCAGCCTTGAGTAAATGTGCAGGAACCAGGAAGAACCTTTACCTCCCTATGATGGCAGGAACAGGTGGAGAGAAAGTGCCTTTAAGGAACTGGAGAAAACAACTCTCTTGGTATATTTAAGACATTAAATATATAAGAGAAGTGTGTAGGCACAGTCCAGTGGGGGTGACTCAGGCATCCAGCATCACACACAAGCCTTAAAGACAGAGTAGAAAAAAATGTTTTAAAGAAATATTTCATGAAAACTTCCATTATTGAAGAGTCCCATATGATTTAACATGGATTCTAAAATATTCTATTCTAAAAGCCTATAGAATTCAAAAGAAAACCTTGCTTTAGATTTCTATGAGATGGCTTCAAACAACATATAGCAAAGTTATTATTTTCTTTTAAAGTCTAACTTTTCCACAAGGATTGTAACAATTTTCTTCAGTCATTTCATAAGAACAAAGGAGAAAGTCACAGATTCAAGGAGGATATCTGAAATAATTTTTTAACTCAGTTCATTTCATAGAATACTCAATGAAATATTATGGCTTCAAGGCCTACTTCTCCCTCTACTGATAGAGTTTTTATATTAGATATATACAATAGCTCTATAATGGCTCATATTGTTTATTCCCTTACTTATATAGTTAATTCATATATTATAATTCATACCCAACTCCTGAGCCTTACTCTCTTTACCATTGTTGTTGTAGCCAAACACAGAGAGCATTAAAAAATTCACAAAGGCTTTACAAAAAATTCTTTAAGTGCAGCTATATCCCATTCCAACAACATATTTTCAGCCATATTTCCCCATGGATATCTCCATGGAAAAAAATAGCATTGCCCAGAATACCCTCAAGAATAAACATCTCTAACTAATGAATCTTTTCAGAATGGCAGTAACTTTTAATAACAAACAACAATCAAATCAATGTTTTTCCTAACATTTACAGGGAAGGGTGACCACAGCCAACCGCTCTGACTGGGCCATCCCTTTGACCTATTTCTTCATTTTCAGATAAAAAAAGTTCCTCCCCTTTTCCATGCCAATTGAGATTGTCCTGACCACCAAAACTGGGATGCTAGTCTCGAATGAAAGGCTATAAGGTATGTCTACACTGCAATTAAAAACCGATGGCTGGCCCCGGTGGGAGGGTTCCAGAGCTCAGGATACAGTCTGAGCCCAAACGTCTACATTTCAATTAAACAGCCTGTTAGTCCGAGCCCTGCAAACCCAAGTCAGCTGGCATGGACCAGCCGCAGTTGCCTCGTTGGGAAGTGGCTGTCCAAGTTAAAAAATATCACCCCCAATGTGTGACAGATGCTCTCTCTAACCAGGTAATATGCTCCGGTATGTCCTCTTCACCTTCAACTGAATCCTTCCTTACTTTTGGTTCACATTTATGCTGGACCTTCAATCATAATGGCCAAAGAACCCTCCACCAAATACCACATTTGACAACACTGTGAGAAAATATGAGCATAAAAAAAGCTCACTCCTATTAACTAAATCACTCCTGCCTAAAAAGACAAGGTATCACATTGGCTAGTAGCAAGCAACTCTACAACCCCAAAACTGAAAGCGTGCGCTGGCCTACCTCACACCCCTCTGTCCTTACTGTGTTCATACTGAAACTGAGCCATGTCAGTGTCTGACAGCTGGCAAGTCCTCCTGGTTTGTATTCTATGAGCTACAAACCACATCTGCTTGGCAGAGTCAGAATCATAACTTTTGCTGGGAGCTGAAACAAAATAAACACAAGTGGTTCAACCTGTCTCCTAAAACAGCCTGTAACACAGTTTAAGCTCTCTCACAGATTTGCCATTCTTCTGACCTCATCCTCAATCCTGCCTTTCCCACAACTGCTATTTTCATGATGCCCTCTGCGCTTGGAACATACACGCTAAAACTTGCATTATTATTTTGAGTAGGTGTCTGGTGGGCCCAACAGAACTGCTTTCCTTCCCCAAAGTTTTCAGAAGTCCCTGGTGCTGGGAGGCTGGTGTCTGCTGGGGACGTCCCAAAGTTTCACAGGAATTACTGTTATTTGCAATTGCAGTACTGTATCACCTAGGGACACCAAGCATAGGCCAGGACCCCATTGTGCTGTACAAATGCATAACTGCTGGCTTTCTATGAAAATGGTCATTGTAGGCATGCTTTCTGTCTATATTTCCATCTTATATATTTCTGCACTTCAATGTCGTGTCCTGGCTTTCTTTCCCAAAAACCACTGACTTGTACTCAAAAAAGCCGCAAGATGACCACAAATGGTGTAAGGCACTTGACTAGTGGCTGCTTTCTGTTGTGTGACATCTGCAGAGCAGCACCTTCGACTGTACTTCAACTGTAAGCTCTTTGAGGGCAAGAACTGTTTTGTGTGTGTTTACACAAGAGGGTTCTGGCACATGATTGGCTCCTAGATGCTACCACAATACAAATAATTAATACTTGATCCATTTTCATGTGCAAAAATGAATCAACACCACAAATTCTCCGGTGGGGGGAGTCACTGGAGTGTCAAGTGCTATCACCAAGAGTATAATTGGACAGCTACTACCAGGGTAAAAAAAGGCTGGACAGAGCATTTTGCTAAGCCAATACATGCAAGTAGGAACAGTATACCTCACCACAATGCAATTTCATGAGCTACTGCTCTGTGTTCACAGGCAAGATTCAGGATCAGTAAGTGTTCATCTGTGTCCCAGCTTTTATCAATATGTGTAGAAAACGGACTTTTTAGTTGGTATAGTAGTGTTGGCGTCACTAGGCATAGCTACCAGGTAACTCGGGGGAGTGGAAGGCCAGAAGTGCCGATGAAACCCCCCTGCTCTGGGTCTAAGTGAGCCACAGTAACTCCATCTTGTGAACTTTAACCAGCCTCCATGCTAACAGCCAAAATGCTGAAGCAGAATATGTAACGGTCAGCTTTTTTAGCAGACAGCTGCAGTTTCGCTCGCACTAGCAGAAGCAGTAGTGATAATGCGGGGGGAGGGAGAGGCCTACTACGTAGAGCTTGCAAGGCCGAAGATAAGCATGCGGACGAGAACTTTTCTAACATGCCACAATGTACTGCCTGCTGTAACCGTTGTCGGGAAGGGAGGGGTGGAGGAAGGAACAGAACAAAGGCTTGTACACAAACAGTTTGGAATATAAAATGGGAAACTTGCTTGTATTTGCTGCGCTTGATTTGAGACATGCTGGTCTCCTAGTGCCTATTCAGAGCTCTTGAATAAATTTGGTTTGCTTCTCCACCCTGGTGTGTCTATTGGTGCGACGCACACCGGGCAACGAGCCCTGTTGCCCCCTCGGGCCCTCTGGGCCGGCAACAGTAGGAACTTCTAGGGATTTCAGTTAGTTATCATACAGTATTTGTTACACAGACCATAAATAAGATTTTCAAAGCAAGCAAAAAGCTTGGCTTAACAAAGCATATGTTTTCTTTTTAGTTTTAATGTACCTTCCCTCTTACATACGACACAAAAAAGAATGTCTTACCAATAATTTCCTTTCTGCTAGCAGTGTCTCTCACAGAACTGGGCATCTGGGCTGCTCCCCTCCTCTCTGCAGCTCACAGAGGCAGATCAAAGTCTTGGCACCTATGGCTACACCCCCTCTACTTCCACTTGCCACCCGATGAGTTATTCCAAAGCTGTAGACACTTGTATAACAATATGAGTAACAAATATTCCAGAGGCAACTAGACCAACTACATACAGTGGTCCGAAAACCAGTCACACAGTAAAGAGCCCACTCGGCATCTGACTTTTTGGATCATAAGCCTTTCAGGGTGGGTAGAATTGTGGGAGACGCTGCTAGCAGAAAGGAAATTATTTGTAAGACATTTTCCATTGTGCAGCCCAGCATCTCCCACAATTCTGGTTGCCTGGGAAGTAATTAGCAGTGAACAAAGGTACTGAAGGTTATAGAAAAGGTCAGAAAAAGGAGAAAAACGGAATCCCCATTTACAAGATTTGCTCAAAGGGCAATATTATTTCTGGGCCACCACTTGCAGCACCTTCCTGCCAAAGGAAGCCTCTACAGATAGGAAATCCACCTTATAGTGCTTGATAAAGGTAATACCAGTTGGTCACATGGCTACCTCAAACATGTCTGATGTGGATGCATTTGCTCTTTCTGCCCACAAGGTTGTCAGGACTGCATGGAGGGTGCCCTGTCCCCTTTCAGAACTAGAATTTCAAGGCTTGTATGCCTTCACAATGCATAGCTTAAGGCGTCTAACAATGGAAGTCTTGAAAGTTCTGAGTACTTGACATTATGTGTGGGAGGATATGAATAGGGAACCTGACCTCCTTATGGATTCTGTATATTTAAGGTAGATTTTCAGAGTTCTTCTGACATTTAACATGTACTACCTCTTTTCAGTGGCATATTGTAGCTTCAGACAGAATGAAGGGAGAATCTGTTGGGGGAACATGGAAGGAAGAGTTTGCTTTAGGAATAAATTATTCTGAGTTCTAAGCACCATCTTGTCCTTGTGGAACACACAGTAAGGCTCTTGCAAAGACGGGGCCGCCAGCTCTGACAGTTGCCTGGCAGACATGATGGCTATCAGAAAGCAAGTTTTGATGGACAAGTAGAATGCTGACACTGATGTCAGTGGTTCGAAGGGAAGACTTCTTAGAATTCTCAACACAAGAGTTAGGTTCCATTTTGGAACGTGTCCTGACTGCTGGCTTGGCTAATGAGACTGCTCTAAGAAATCTGGCTACCTGGGGGCTCTCTGCCACGGAATCCAGAGCTCATGCAAACATCACACTAACAACAGTGAACACCTGACACGGTGCTGGGTTGGAGACCTTTGTCGAAGCCTTCTTGGAGAAAGTCCAAAATAGCCCAAATTCCTGGATTCCTGGGATGTGTCTTATATTTCTGGCACTAGGCACAGAACCTTATCTAGATAGAGGAGTATGCTTTTAGTGCCAATAGTCTTCTAGATGAAAGTAGTGTCTGGATGACTTTAGAGGACAGACCCAGCAATAATAGTGCTTACCTTTCAATAGCCAGGTCGTTAGATGTAGCCAGTTCAGGTGCAGATGATGACAAGGCACTTGTGAGAGGCTGTCCTGCCACTGTGGAAGTTGTAGCGGAGGTCCTATTTTAAGCTCCATCGGGTCTGAAAACCAGGGTTCTCCCCAGCCAACATTGGGTTATCAGTCTCACTGTTGCCTGCTCTCTATTTTCTGGACCAGCTTCCTTAGTAATGGAAAGGGAGAAAACAATGTAAGAGACCCTGCAGCCATCTATGCAACAGGGCATCTGTCCCCATTGATCTGGGGTCCACCTCTCTGGTGAAGTATTTTGATCTCTTCACACTCATATGGTTCACAAATAGGTTGATTGAAGGAAGACCAAATGTTTGGATGATTAACGTGAAGACCTTCTGATCAGGCGCCACCTGGGGCTGTTGACCTTGTGCTTGCTGAAAGACAGTCTGCCTTTTGGTTCAGGTCTCCTTTTATGTGAATCACTCTGAGGGATAAGAGAAAGTGCTCCACTCATCAGATGATTTCCATTACTTCTGCATGTAGCACTTGGCTCCTTGTTCCCTCTTGGTCATTCACATATGCAACTGTGGTCATGCTGTCTGACTGAATCAGGATGTGGTTCCCCTCTAGACTGGATTGGAACCATCGCAGCACCAACTTAACTGCTCGTAGTTCTAGGAGGTTTATGCTGCAAGTCCTTTCCTCCGGGCTCCAAATGCCATGAGCTTCTTTGGGACCCCAAGCGTGCTCCCCAGACCTCCAAGCTGGCATCAGGTGTAAGAACTAGAGGATCTGGAAGACATATGGGCTTACCTTTGCAGACATTACCCTGGGTTGACCACCATTTTAAGAAGCTCAGCCTCTGCTTTGGGACTTTTATGTGATTCTTCATGTGTTCCAATGAGTGGTCCCACACCTTTCAGATGAAGCCTTGAAGGTGCCTGATGCATGACTGTGCCCAGGGAGTGATCCCTTCGCATGAGATGGATATGTCTTTGCTACTGAGGTGTCTACGTCCACTGCTAGGTGAGTTATTTTGGTGGATGGAGTCAAGGAGCTTTTCTTGACATTAATAACAAAGCCATGCACCTGCAGCAGATGCCGAGTCAGAGATGTCTCTCTGTACGCTGTTGCTGGGGATGGAGCTCTCATGAAGACATTGTCCAGGAAGGGATACAGGTAGTTTCCCTGGTGACCTAAATCTGGTAAAATGATTACCACCATCATTTTTGTGAAGACCTTGGGGGCAGAGTACAGGCCAAATAGGAGGGTCCAGATAACGCTGAAAGCAAAGTTCAGAAATTTGCAGTGGCAAGGTTTGATAGGAATATGGAGAGATGCATCCACCAGATTGACTGCTCTCAGATGTCAGAAAATTCCCCTGGTGGAGGCCAGGATCTCTATCTGGAACTATCTATCTGTGTCTGATGAAGTGGGTATTCACCCACGAAAGCTTATGCCCCAATACATTTGTTAGTCTATAAGGTGCCACGGGACTCTTTTGTTGCTTTTTATCTGGAACTTTGTTTTCTTCATCCACTTGTTCAATCTTTTGAGATTGAGAATGGCTCAGACTGTTACCCATGTGCTTTGGAAAAAGTGAAGAAGATCCATTCTCAGGATTCTATTATACATCTGAGGGAACACGCGCTATTGCTTCCATAGCCAAAAGATTAGATACCTCGTTCTGGACTGAATTGCAGTTTATGGAGTCATTGAAGACAGGGTTCTGGTTGAAAAATGGATGGGGTGAGTCCCATAACTTGAGGGAGTATCCCTGATTCACTATATCCCTCCACCCACTGGTCCATGGTTGATGTACCCCATTCATCCACGAAATGGGATATTCTGTCCCCACACCCAGCTTCAACTATGGGCACAGGCCTATGTGGTCTTTGCCATAAAGAGACTTGGGCGGGGGGAGGAGGGGGCGGCATTCCCTCTGGACTTTCTCCCAAATTTCAGTTCCACAGCTTTCCTTTGGAAAACTTGCTGACCCTTTGCTGGTATCTCTGAGAGGATGAAGGCCACAAGGAGCACCTCTGTCTGAAGGCCAATCTGTACTCTTTCCTGAAGGTATTATGTGGTATCAGGAGAGACTGTTTGGATTTTGCCACACTGTCTGCTGCTAACTTGCATAGCTTTTCCCCGAAAAGAAGAGAGCCTGTAGATTTGGCAGAGCATAGAACCTGCTTCGAGTGGAGATCTGCTTTCCAGGGTTGGAGCCATAGGTGGAGCCTTGTTACTGAGTTGTAGGTCATGGCTCTGGCAGCGAATCTCATTGCATCTATTGATTCATTAGCTATGAATGTTGTTGCCAGGGAAACTTTCTTTAAAATAGAGCTGATATTAGGGTGATCTCTACCTGCCAGTAGAGAGATGCCCTTGCAAAGCAGATAGCTGCTAGGGATGCCCTAAGGGTGGCTCCTCTTTGAGAGTGGCCTCCATTTTTCTAGCCTTGGGGTTCTTAGGGTAGAACTCCCCTTCTGAGGGGATAACCATATCTATTGCCAGGGACGCTGCAGCAGTGTCCACCTTTTGGTATCTCTGCAATAGGATCCTTTAGTTCCTGAATCTTATAGAACCTGAGGTCTTTTTTGTTAATGTGCTTGCCTTTATCAGGGTTCTCCCATTCACCCCTCATCACTTCCTCAAAGAAGGGGTATAGGTGAATCACAGCCTCAAGGGAGGATTTTGAGGGAAGGAATTTACTCTGGCACTTACTCTCAGGAGTATGTTCAGGTGAATCTGAATAGAGCACATAACTTGGCTTCAAGGGCCTCGTATTTCTCAGGTGGAAAAAAAAAATCTCTGCTGAATTTTCTCTAATCCTGTTCAGATTCAGAGTCCAACAATCAGCTGTCCTCAGTGGAGGAGGAAGGAAGGGTCACAGGAGTAGTACCTCCTGGACCTGTTTCACTTTTCCCTTCCCTTTTTTCCATCCTCAATTTTTTTTGGGGGGGGGGGGAGGGGGCAGCACATTGAGAGTGTATGAGCTGTTACAGCTTTGGTGAGGAGTGTTGTTTTTTGTTTTTTTTTTGTAGCTAGCCTTCCTTAGGGCCAGAAGTCCTTTCACAAGCTCTCTCTCACTGAGTCCTCCCTGATGGGTCCCATTCACCCAGGGATGAGGGAGGGATATGATGGCACAGCCCCCTGGCCAAATTGGGAAGAGCTATTTATGAGGCCTACTTCCTTTCCCAGAGCGCTCTTGAAGATCGTGGGGGAATTTGTGACCCCACAAGTCTTCTATCTCTGTTCTCCAGGGGTCCTTTGGGACATACCCCCCGAAACAGCTGGCTGGTGTACTCATCTGTAGAGCCTCTCCCTGCTCTGCTCAGCGACTTCTGGTCTATTTTCCTCAAGTTGGAGTTGCAGATGCTCTGGTGGGTAAGGGTCCCACATAGCCCTGGAACCTAATGGAGTTAGGGACAGAAGGTTGGGCACAACTCACCATCCGCCAAGCCCGGGAAGGCTGTCCCATAGATGGAGCACTTCCTAAATTGTGTTTGGTGCTTTTTAGGCTGCTCTGCCATACCAGAGAAGTGCAGAGTAGCCAGCAAGGAGGCACTGAAGCAGAGGTTCAGGGTGGTTTAAGTCACCAGGATGAAAACTGACACGGAGGAGGAAGAGGCTGGAGAGGGAAAACACTCCTCACACTGCTCCAAAAATAGCCAGGAAAAGCTCCCTTGAAAAGCAGAAGATAGGTGGGAGGTACCCCGGTCCACACACTGCCACTGAGGCAGAGAATCGAGTGGCAAGCAGGAGAAGAGGCATGGCCAGAGCACACAGCACGAAGACTTGATCTGTCTGTAGAGAGGAAGGGAGCAGCCCAGATGTCTAGAATTGTGGTAGATGTGGTCCTGAACAATTAACAACCAATTAAATTCCAATGGTATTTAAAGATGTCATTAAACCTGGGATAAAGCGGCGAATCCCTGGAGAGGGCCTCCCATATCCCAAGAATCCAGACCAGCGAGGGGACCTTATTATAGAATTTGAAGTAAAGTTTCCAGACAGAATTGCCTTCTAGAGCTCACATTCACTGGAGTGGTGTCCTTTTAACTTATTGCCATTCTGCCATATATACCTATAGATCAGGGCAAGTCTGACCTTAATATCCTCAATCCAAGACAATTTGCATACATGGACATAGGGGATTATACAGTAGTGGTGCAGTCAAAGCCAAGGGTAAAGTCAGCAGGTGAAGAATGCAAGTTGATCTTTTCTTCCTGACTCAAAAGAATTAGGCTCCACAGGTACCAACTTGTGAAAGGTCAGATAGTCTAAAGTCACCATGTGTGGAAATTGAATTAGAGTCATGTGAGATAGCTTTACTAATATTTTGGCAGTAAACTATTACTTGACAGAAAACTGAAATGTTAAAAATCCAGGTGCAGATGGAAGGGGACTCCTTTAATAGTGCAATCAGTATATTATAAATCAGAATATGGTACAGCAAAGCTGAGGGTCACTAGGAGAACTAGTTTTATTCACGAAATCAGCTATGGCTGGTTATATTTTCTAAATATATCCCTAAAAACACAGTGACATCTAGAAAAGCTAAGCATGAAAAAGAAAAGATTGTTCCCGTTATAGATGACACCATTTTCTCCAGTGATCTATGAAAAACATTCTTTTTCAAGAAGCCATTTGGAAAGATCTGCTGAAACCTCAACTAATTATTTGTTTCCCATTCAAAATTTGGGATCTGTTCTTAAGTGGGGGGGAAAAAAGAGGGATACATTTTATCAGTGGATTTAGGGGTAAAAACAGAATGTATGAGACAACAAGATTGTGCAAATAAATATTCATTGCTTTAGTATTTAAGAATTATTGTTTACTAGGACATTCTTAGGTTTTTAATCATTGTTACAACTTTAATATAGTTTTACTTGTGACCACGCCCAACTAGTGAAAGTAATGTACACTGATCCCAGATTATTGCACAAAAAACATTGGCAGTATGCCATTCTTCAAAATAAACCTTTTCTTAAATGAGCAATTATAAAGCAATTTGTGCAATTAAAATACCATTGAATGTTACAAATGGTTTCTATAACACAAAATAAATATATTGTTAAAGACAAACTAAATACAATTACTTTTATTCAACCAAAACCCAACATGAAATATTTTAGAAAATGGCAAATATCCCAATATTTGCAGGAGATATCTACAATCCAGTTGTTGTTTTTATTATCACTATAATCTCATTTTCCCCTAAAAAATTATCATCTTGACAAGAAAGACAAACTGATAAAAACACTGCATCTATTATTAGGCATTTTCTTTTTATATAGTGTTCCAGCTTCACCTCTTTTCTATTTCAGTAGCAAATGCTTATTCTATAAATATAGACTTTTGTATAATGTGCTTTGTTTCCCCATTATTGTGCTGATTTAAGACTATAATAAACTGTTTGTATGAATAATTTCAAAGCATTTTAGGATCTTTTTAGTTATACTTCATGTGAGCATAATCTTTTATTTCTCTTTCATTAAATATCAAAACTGGAATTTTTTTTCCCTATCATTGTTTCTACATGTCAATGACAATATTTAAAAAGGTATCTGGTACTTATTGCTTATCAGAATATTATGAGAAAAAGCTATTCACAAAAATTACTTGTTACAGAGCAGAATGAGAAAAGCCAAATAGTATGTGTTAAGAAAATATTAAAATAATATGAAAAACTTCAGATCATTTTGGTCCTGATGTTCGTAGTGCTATTAGAAAAAAAGTTAAGGCGAGTAAAAGCCAAATAATATTGATTCCAACTCTTAGTTGAAGAAATTCTGAAGTGAGCTTCATTGAATATAATTTTAAGATTTAATTTAACAAAGTATCATTGAGGCAACAAGTGGCAGATGTATATTTAAACTCACAATTTAACATTAGTATTATACAATTATAAACTTAAAAATCTGAAATTCTCAGACTCCTCTAAATCATCGGTATTTTTCAGCATGTTGCTACATGTCATTTAGTCTTAACAGTACAAAATGAAATCAACATTTGATTTTCATTTAAACAAAAATGAAACTCATCTGCACCTCATCTTAAAGTTCTGAAGCAGCATTTTCAGCTTTTACAAAAAAATTACTATAAATTACATATTCTAATAAACCTTCCCCAGGAATTAAGAAATCCAGCATGAAATTCCTATATTTTAATTGACAATGTATACTAACATACACCCGCATTTACATTTGCAAAAATTTGCAGTTAGTATTAATTTGGCCTAGGCAATGGTAGTAAAGTGCAAAGTATTTGGTATAATGTCTAATGATTATATTTTTCTTCTGTGGGAAATGAGTGACTGAGCCTGGATCTTCCATTGACAGATATAGTATTTGATGGAGCAGCAACCTAGGAGAAAAGAAAAACATCATCACATTGCTGAAATAGAAATATTTGTCCAATTTTAATGAATTTTCCCTGTAATATTTTATTCAGTACTAGCTTCAAAAAAAGATTGCTGCATTTGTAAGTTCAATCAAGTTATAAATTACCTTTGTGCAATTTTAAAAATCAGATATTTACTACTTCGAGAGCATGTAACTTTGGTAGGCATTAAGGGTGAAACAACTCTTCACAAACTGCACACTTAATACAATTATCGAATGTGTCTGGAGCTCTGCTGCCATCTCAAAAGAAAAACGTGAAAAGCAATGTATTCACTGAATACATCCACATCTTCTTTTAGTCAAGTACACATTAGAACTGATTCCAGATATAATTCTTGATTTAAATGTGTTCCGTGACACTGCAATGAATTTTTTACTAAGTGGTAAAGTTTTACTAGATGTTAAACCTGTTAATTTAAGACATTCAGGACCCTTTTTTCCAACAGCGCTGAATATACCAACTCCAACTGAAGTCAGTGGGAGCTGTGGGTGCTCTGTGATCCTGAAAATCAGGCCCTAAGATTAGATACCACTGAAAAGATCTTCAACAGAGTTTACTAGCACAATGAAAATATTCTGAAGAGAGAAAAATTGTTTAAAAACAACCTCATTTGACCCATTTAGATTAGTAATTACTGAAGGCTCCATTCAAAAGAAAAGATCCACGGCACAAAAGGCCACAGATCTTGGCTCTGCACTCTGGCAAGTTATTAAGGGGGAAAAAAAAGACTTGGCTAGCCATGGTAGCATTTTTGTCTGGTTTCTTGAATGCCTCCCTTACAGAGCTGCATCAGGGAAGGGGGATGGCAAGCACCTGACAGACCTTTTACCCAATTCAATAGGACCAAATAGTAGCCAGTCATCACTCACAGAACCAGTTAATGGAAGCTATGAGTTAATTTACTTAAAATGCTTTTCCCAACCGGGATCACTGACTATCTGGATACTTACACCCTGCTTACAAAAGTGTTTTATTTCTCCATTGATTACAATATGCCCTGTTCTCAATTTTAAGCTTTTAATAAAAACATTGCCTGAATTCATCAGCACAACAGGCCTAAAAATAAAGTTGATGCCACACTTTCTCTCCCCAGGCCCCCCCATCATATGTCACCTTCCCTTTATTTGTTACGAAGAAAACAGTGCAGCGGTTAGCATTTTACACATTTGGCGTTTCAAGTGTCCTTATATTTGAAGGGACTTCATGAAATTCTCACGGGCCACTATGCTGTAGAATGCTTTAGGTATGATTTAGGTTCCTTCACTCAATTCTTCAAGTTCTCCCTGAAAACACACATCTACAACATCCATAAAAATGCTGTTCCATTTCAATATTCCACTATTTTAGAAAAACTTTTAAATTCAGTTATTCTGAAAGACTCGTCTGATATTTTTCTGTCCTTTAGATTGTCAACTCCTCAGGCAGGGAGTGTCAAAACTTCTTTACTGGTACAAAGTTGGCCAAGGAAAGTACATAAAATCAAAATGTTATGGAACCCTTGCTAACCTTTTTCCAGCTTTCCATCTATGCTTGATTTGTTTCTTGAATTCCGAAGAGCACTTTATCAATCTTGTTTTTCCAAATAAGTTATCAGGTATTATGGCAAGTATTACAAACAGGTTTTACATATTTTTGATATTTTAATATTTTATCCACTGTTTTTAAACGTATTTTCAGTTTCAATATTGTTCACAATGCAACTATGTAACAATAATCAGAAAGCTACATCATAAAAATCAGGCATGTTTCTTCTACATCAGATAGATCCAACTTCATCAAATCTCCAGAAGATTTAACGTTTGATTAATCTCATCCATTGTCCTTAAATGATTTGTAACTGGCTGACAACTAGTTCACTGCAATATAGCTTCTAACTGTGCACCACCCTGACAGCACACTGGACTGACTGACCGATCATGCTGACTTTCCACTTGTGACCATTCTGGGAAAGCAGGGCTATTCAATCTGTGTGGAGAAGGTGGGAGGCTTGGGAAACTCAAATTCCGTTGCCACACTTCTGTTAAGAGAGAGGTTTTCCATGTAATGTAAGCTGTTTGGGTGCCAAAATATAGACACCCACAGAACCCGTGTTCTCCTGAATATGGTTCTAAGGAATCAAAGACTTCTATAAAATAATTGTTTAGGAATAGGGATTTTGGGAGGGGTTGGGTAGGTGGGTAACAAAGCTCTGGATCTTCAAAAGAGATAGGGTTCTGCAGTAACAGGTCATACTTCAGCACGCTGGTGGAAGACAAAAAACTGGGGTTGAGGACAGAAAGATACAAATGAGAAGGTCTATCAAACCAAGCCAGAGTATTTTTAAAGGTTTCTAATTAACAATACTGTTTTAAAAGGTAGATCTCCAAATATCATGTAACTAAGGGAAATAAGTTGAAACTATGGAATGATGTGACTTATTAAAAACACAGTATATTTATTATGCAAAATAATTTAAACAGAATGTTCTTCTGAGGTGTCAGACTGTTCATGGTAACTATAAAAAACAACCGTACTTTAAGCAACCCATTTATCTCCAGTCACTTGAGTATTAAATAATAGAGCAGGCTAATTTGTGTTTTTATCCTTTACATCAGTGATTTCTTTTATATTATTTCCATGTTTTTAATTATTAAAAAGCATTTACTAAGTATATATCACTATAATATCTCGGCTCACAAATAGAATGAATTACAACTACTCATAATATTATTTTTGATTAAGTATTGTGGTTTACATTTAAGGAATCATTTTTCTTATGTAGTGTTGCATTCTAGAAACAGGAAAATATCAGCACTTATTTCAGTAAGATGCATACTTAATTCTCTCCCGAATTACTGGCGACAAAACACTTACAAACATTGTATGAAAAATGAGATCGTTCTAGCTAATGAAACCAAAAAGCAGACAGAAGTTTTAAAATATAAAAAGAATTACGTGTGTATATAGTATCGACAATCAATAGGAAATTAATCTTTATAACTTCTGCATGTGTACTGTTGGCAGAAGGTTGTAGCTGATTTAGCTCTTGTTCTTAAAACCATCCCTGTTCAGAAAAGCATTTAAATAGATGTATACGTTTGAGTGCTTTGCTAAACAGAGATAAGCACATGCTTATGTGTTTTGCTGAAGTGGAGCCTTAATAATTAATTTTAATATAAAATTTATTTCAGAAACATAATATTTTCCCTATTTGAAAAAATGACAGCACAAGCTTCTTCCATGTACAAATCTGCTGTGGTACAACTAAAAAAAAAAACACTTTCAGGAGACTCCCTTGTCATGATTAGTTCCAGGACTGATTGCTTTTAGGCATTAATTTGGTAATTTTGAAATAAGCACTGTAAGTCCATTGTTACTGATGAGATGATGAAAACTCACCCTTTTTAATTTGGCAGCAGCTTCTCCAGAGCGGATAGCAGCCAGCAGACTCTGGTGGATCTGTTCTGGGTCAGAGCTCTGGAACGTTAAAGCAGTTTCTCTCTCAAAAACAGAAGTTGGGTGGTCAGCTGAAGATTGCACCTGGCTGTTTTGTTCACTGTTTGTACAGTTACTTTTCTATTGGGGGAGGGGGGGGGGCGGAAATCAAGGCATTTCATTTGAGTGAGGTCATAAATGGATATCTGAAGCAGTCTGGCCAAATATTACAGCACTGTACCCTCATTCTGCATTTTGCTTCATGCAAGATTTCTGGGAACAACCTTAATTATGTACTTTCACTTTGCAAGTAATTTATGATGTGATGTGATGTGATAGCACCCAGCTGAGGGTGCCATAAAATAGCATCTGGGAATTACACCTGGGTTTTGAACAAGTTATAGGCCAGAAGGGATTTAAGGAACTTTTTTACTGTTAAAAATGGGGAATATTCTCCCCAAGATGTCTATAAAATTCTCCACATAATCATCTCACGTAGTTTAATTAATATCAAACAAATTTATTTCTATGCCTGCAAGTTCCTTATTAGGACTACAAAAGCCCTTAGGAAATAGACAGTTACTGCTTTACCACAAGATGAATGGTATAAGATTTCCAGGAATATTCACACAGTTAGATCTGAATTCATACTCTCAACTTAATCATACAAAGATACAGATGCCAGCAGGGCTAGAATTAGGCCACTGCATAGTATGGATGCCTCTCCCAAGCTGCCCACTTGCTCTCCGAAATCTCAGCTTTTACTTTATGCAAATATAGCTGTTACTGTTGGGAAAAAAATAAAATAAAACACCTTCAAAATGTGAACTGAATGCAACTGATGCAGTGACATCTGCCTGAATTTGCAGAATATATGAAACAATAGCTCAAATGTATGAACTTCCCCAATCATCTGAGTAGGTGTTACAGGCCAATTATGATACTTTAAATGTCAATGTTGATAAATATTTCATTACTCATTGAAACGTTTAAAAAAATACTATGATGAGCTACACAATTTACTCTGAGTGACAGCTCATTTTGGGGCCATAAGTGGGTAGACTTGGGAGAGGACCACTGCTCCTTCCCCGCCACTCAAGAGTACCCAAGTCCAAGGTGCACAAATAGGGCATTTGATTCAGTGAGGGAGCTGAGCCCAGGAAGCATGCATGATGCTACTTTGAATATCTGCACAATCTACTAACATTAGCATCTCACTGTAGCATCTAAAGTGAATAGATATTATACAGGGTAAACTTTTGAAGAGTTCCACTAACTCTACTTTTCCAATTCAACCCCTGGATGCCAGTCAGGTTACATAATACTGTTAACTTGTGCTAGTCATACCAGAAGATAATCTGCATCCTTACACATATCCTGTTTCAATGTCCCTCAATCGATTATTCTGGGACATCACTCAAAAATTAAGTAAAAACAGTTTTACACATGGTACTTTTTTAAAAACAAAATCAACAACTCTGAATAGGAAAATAGATATGCATAGATAAACTTATAAGCAAAGAAAAGATAATTGGATCTGGTTTAAGAGACATTATTAATTATGGCAAGACAGAATTATTTCTCAGCATTTTCAATTTTGCAGAAAAATTTCATTTAATAAAAGTATCCTCTATAAACGCCGTACAAGACTACATTACTTCTTTTTCTTATATTCCATTGAAATGTTGTACATGGTGCTGTTACAGCAGAATGTACCACTAGATGTTTATATGTTATTAATCCAAAGCCTACTAATATTTGTGAACTATTCAAAGAAGGGACAGAGTGAATCTCACTCTTCTGTGAAAGATACAATGATTAATGTCCAAAAAATATTAAATTTTGTAAAACTTACCTTATCCATCATATTGTGTTGTGAACCTCCTGTTAAGGTCTGTAAAAATTGGTTCTTCACATCTCCTGTGGAAGTTACTGAGGATAGTTCAACAGGAGATTTCTCTTTTGATGGCTGGCTACTGATGGCATGTGGTTTACTGAATGACTGTGATCTTTTGATTGCCGATGAGACAGCAAGAGCAAAGGGGGATGGCCTAGAACTGGAATATGGTTTTGGAACTGCAAAAGTTCTCAGAGTTCTTAAGTTCAATGTTGTTGGCTGACAGGAGGGAAAACTCAAAGGTTTAGCAGTTTTGATAGAAGTGGAAGTGTCAATTTTTTTCTCATTATCAACCTCGTCTTCATTTAATTGAGCAGGGAAATTATGTGTTTTATGTAAAGGAAAAAAAGACTGATCTGATGATGTCAATTTTTTTTCTCTCTCTGTATTTGTAGCCTCTCTTTGAGTAGGACTAGTAGCAACACTGACACTTCTGGCAATTGCAGATGTTACATAATGACCTGAAGCCCTTCTTTGCATCTGTAAGTAAAAAGAACTAGGTTTCATTGTAGGACTGAAAACACTTGATTTTTCTTGAGTCTCAGGTGAAGAATTTGTGTTACCTGAGCTTAGCATCAATGGAGTTATGCCATTGCCTATATTGGGTTTGGAAGCCTCTGTTTCTATTTGCTTGCTTTCAGTAGTAACCCCAAGGTCAGAAGTTGAGACACGGTCAGTAATTTTGTTAGTTTTGTGCAGCTGATCATTCACTGCTAAAGCAGGTTCATATTTTAAACCAGACTCTGACTGACTTGTATTTTTTGAAACCCAAAGAATTTCAGTTTGCACTCCAAATTCTTTTGAATTCTCTGACTGTGGGGACATTTCCAAGGTGACTCCATCCTGATCCTTAATGTCTGACAGAGCATCTGACTCACAACCTTTCAATATTTCCAAGGATTTTGGAGGCACTATTTTATAAGTAGTCATTCCAATTTTGGGGATATATTCTCTTGTAATTTCATTAGAGGGTTTAGGTTTAGGTTTGATGTCTTGTCTATAAAGTGGGTAACCTTTAATAGGAGAACTAATTGCACTTTTTGGAGCTCTCTCTGATGGGGTAAGACCACTGTCATTATCATATATATTACTTTGATTTTCTATGGGAATTGCTTTGTCATCCGCAGCTTCTTGTCTCTGATGGTTGAATTCTGTTGAAACTTCTACAGACTCTTGCGCCTTGTTCATCAACTGCAAAGGTGGATTGTCTATATCCAAATTCTGCATGTGGGCTACTCCTTTGAAGGTGGATGACTCACAATCTTGAAGGACAATCATTTCACTTACTGTAGTCCTGCCAAAACTATTATCAGATGGAGTTGTCTGAATTGCAATATCCTGAGTTTTTACTATCTCCATGTTCGTTTGATTTAGCTTCCGATCTTGTATCCCTAGATTCACTTGAGGATTATCATCCTGATTTGTAGAGATGTCATTTTTATACTCTTGGCAGTTTGATAGTTTGTCAACTTCAAGCTTATTTTTTTCTCTGACATCTGCTGTATTAATTTCTCCCATTTTACGTTGATTTTCTTTTTCTCCTGTGGTTGCTGGAAGGAATCTTGTGCCACTATGATCTTTAAAAGAAAAAATATTTCTGAACTAATATCAATATCAAACAGCCTGACTTTTTTGTTTAAATCATGAAACCCAATAACCCCGTTTTCTTTAACCACTAGAAATGGTTCCTTAGAAATAATAAACTTTCCCTTATTACACCCTTTCAAGACACTAGAAAGATATTTTAGCTTGATTAGTACTGGTAATTTTTCCAATTTAATATTAAATGAAAAATACTTTAATACTACTACCCACTGAGGCTGTTGGTGTCATGGATAGACCAGATGACCAAGCCGGTTTAGGGACCACTTAAGGTTTTGGGGTGGGGAGGTTGTCTGAATTTCATTCCATTATATATAAGGTATAGTTCAGTCTACAAACTGGTAAGGACTATTGGTCCCGTGTCTCTGCTGTTTGTGTACCTACTAGATTTATTCACATAAAAAGATGTGATATGCCAGATGTTTCTAGCATTTCTACACTAATGCAGTTAAAAATATCTGAGTAACACAATTATTGCATATCTGTTTTTCCAGGAGTTTATATTAAAGTGGCCTGTCTTAAATTTTGGGAATATGAATCACATCTGAGCCTTTCCAAAATTCACTTTAAAACACATTACTATAAAATTAATTATCCCAAGTTCAAATGATTAAAAAAAAAAAAAAAAAAGAATGTCTCTCCCTGATGTATTTTGTGTGTGTATTAAAAATAGCAGTTTACTAGTTTTAAATTATTTGAATTATAAATATGAAAAAACAAAGATAGGATTAATAAAAGCACTCAGGCATGTATCTGAAGGAGTGCAACAATTTAAGATTATATATTTGCAGAATTGAATGTGTGTATTTGTTACACTACAAGGATAAAGTAATGGGTTCATGAAATCATGAAAGTAATAGATTCTAGGGGAATGAATTATCCATTTCTAGAACTATGGAAGGGCCTTTGCTTCCCTACAAAACAACATATTTCCACAAAAACAATGTCATAATGCAGTTTTGTAATTAAACCTGATTTTCCTCTTATGCAGGATATTTGTGATAAAGTCAAAAATTAACATATTAGAAACCATTATTGGGATATTCTACATTGTTCTAAACAATGTAATGCAACAATGGATTACAATGGGAACAAGAAAAGTTTAATTTAATAGATTTTGTTCATAGTTCTACAGTCAGATTCATGACATGATTTACAAATAACTTGCAACACAAACAAAACACAGTTTAACTGAGCATCATTTTGGTCGTTTCATTTTCTTGTCTTTATCATGAAATAGTTAATGAATATTTGCAGGAACACACCAATGTTGTCTTTAGCAGATTCACAAAATGAATTCATGATTGACAAGAGATCCTCTATGTTCACACAGATGTGAGAAAATCTTTAACCGTTTCAGAAAATCAATAGAACTTCAGCAATCTCGGATGCATAACTGGCAATTATTTCATCAAGTTCACAAAACCATTAATTTCATCCATCTAATGCAACATACACCAGAAGTCTGAGGGCTTGTCTACACTACCCGCCGGATCAGCGGGCAGCGATCGATCCAGCAGGGGTTGATTTACCGTGTCTAGTATAGATGCAATAAATCGACCACTGAGCACGCTCCCGTCGACTCCGGTACTCCACCAGAATGAGGAGCACAAATGGAGTTGACAGGAGAGCGTCAGCTGTCAACTTACCGCAGTGAAGACACCAAGGTAAGTCAATCTAATTACATTGACTTCAGCTACGCTATTCACGCAGAAGTGTAGACAAGCCCTGATTGTCTCTGAAGAAGCCATTATGGGCTGATAAATCAAAAGGGTGTTGCAGTCCTTCAGATCTTACATACACAATGAAGCCACTATGCCAACTTTGTTTATACTACACACATGAATGATGGATCCTCTTCTGTTTGTTAACAATAATCTAAAAGTAAAGTTTACTACATGTGTACTGGATTACTAAATCTTTGCATTAACACCTCAAAAACAAAATAAGCTCAAATTCAGGTTTACATCTGAACATCCTGGCAATAGCAACTTCCACAATTAATAATAATCCAACTGACATGACTTAAGGAATTTAGTTTACCATCGTCAGATGCTCTCATTCCTGTAAATTTCAAACAAGGTGCCTGTCATTTCATTTGACACTATTAACCTTGAAATACATTTTTTCATCATGCCAGTAAAGCCAGAAATAGCTAATTGGGGGACGGTGGATGAGAATTTTTTTCTTGAATGTTTTGCTCTTGCAATACCATTTGACATCATAATTTTTTGAAAAAAAAAAAAAAATCCTGTTGCTAGATTAGCAACATAATTCAGACCAATATAATTTCTCTCTTTTAGAGAGATCATTCTTCCGCTGCAGCTGTCTGCTTTAAATCTCTCACTCTGAAGGTTTAGCATAGAAGACACCATCTATCCAGCAGATTTATTCTAAACAGGACTTCCTTCAGAGCCTGTCAGTGCAATTTAATTGGCTGGGGAATGCTATTAAGCAATGTGCCGGGAAATCTATGTCCTGAGTCATAATGCAGTTCAATTACAATCTGTGTGCTTTTGCAATGTAAAATAAAGGGTTTCTTTTTGTTTTGTTTTTTTTAAATTACAGAAACCACAGTGTCTTACTTATTCTGAAAGTGATTTCACAATGTGAGCCATAGATGGATGTCATGAGATTCTATAACCTAGGACTGGAACAATTTCTTCTATATTTGGAACAATTTTGAAGTATCAAGACACTACTGCATTTGAATGCGTGTGCATAAGTAGCTTCTATTTGTATTAAATTTCTGTACTTCATAAAGTGGTTTGAGATGCTTTGGAGTATGAAAGTTCTATTAACTTGGAAACCAAAATTCTCCTCAAATTTCATTACAAGTATTTTTCTTATTTAGTCAGTATAACTCACCATAATTTTTGTTTGGATCCAATATTCCCAACTTCTTGTCATTTTCAAATGTAATTTGTTCATCGTCTATCTTACTGTGTGGTTCTCTGCAAAAAGACAGCACAATACATTATATATGCTAATATCACTCATTTCAGTAAACACACAGAAAAGATGTATGAGAACTGGCAATGTTCTCCAAAGACAGATGGAGAAAACTAATTAAATCTTTCTACCAAACACTGGAAAAATTCAACAGAGATTATTAAAAAAATTTAGAGGAAATGCTGCTATGATACTTTCCATACCACAGTGCATATGCAGTTTCTCTTTAGTGCAACTCTACGTGCATTTTTTAAAAAAAATTCCCTCCCCCAATTTATTAGGCCCCGAGTAACCTCTGCAAGTTGATGAGCACACAACTTCCAGTGAAACCACTCAAGAGGTGTTCAGGATCTCACAAGATCATGCTCAAAATGTTAATTCTTTTTTTGAGGTAAAAATAACCACTCAGGTAATTTTCTGGATGTTGTCCATTACATTGTATATACAGTATGTTGCCTCAAAGGGGGAAAAAAAAGAACTCCATACATGAATATCTTGCGATCATAAAACCACAGACGATTGAATTTGTGCAGTGCATACTCTTTCCTTTTAAAAGGACAGATAACATTTTCCTTACACTTTTGAGAAATATCCTAACAATATCAAGAACAAAAGAGAAATAGGAGCACAGCATATTACTAAGCATGTTGTACATTCTTCTATGCTCAAAACATAAGGCCCACAGGCTGACAGAACTAAGAGCAGACCTGGGGCTGCTCTAATACACAATAGACCAAACTGGCCCTCAATAGTCCTGGAAATTGGGGAGTTCAAGAAGTCCTAAAGCCACCTTTCCTCAGCTACACTAAGCAGAGCTTTGGTACAGCTGAGAATCAGGCACAATGTTTGTCCATGTAGAACACAAGTTTTTTTTCCTCTTACCAAAAGTAGTGGCAATGAGGAAACATGATATTTTGTTAGCTAACAAGCAAATTATATAGTGTAGCTGACAGAGTAGGGATTTCTGCAAGGCCCTCTTGACCCCAGACTGACTAAAAGGAATGTGGAGATCGAAGTCAAAACTAGAATTGGTCAGGAATTTTTCAGCAAAAGTTTTTCCATTGGAAAATGCTGCTTTGTCAGAACCAAAATTTTTCATGGAAAAATATCAATTTCAATTAAATTTCCATCGGGACAGGATTCTCAGGTGCAGGATGGAATTTCTCGTAAGAAAGAGACCCATTCCAAAATACCCAAGAGCCTGGTTGTTAGACCACTCACCTGGGATGTGAGAGACCCAGGTTTCAGACTAGGAATTTAAACCTCTCTCATATCCCAACTGAGTAACTGCCAGGCTACTGGCTCTTCTGGGTTGTCTCTCTCTGTTCCCCCCCCCCCCCAAAAAAAAAAAAAACTGAAACAGGTCTTGGGTTCAACTTGATGTAGAAAAGGAAAATTTTTGAAATCTTGAAAAGTTTAGTGGGATGGGAAAAACATGTCTCATCAAAACCCCTCACATATTTTGGAGGTGACTGCATGCTACAAGTTCTCACAGATGTTCACTCCAGTACGGTGTTAAAAAAAAAAAAAAAAGCGCCTTTTTCCAATTTAAATTGGGCAGAATGGCCAACTTACTTCCCTCTGGGAACAGAGGAATAGTAGATTAAATGAATATTATGGAACTTCTCTGGCCAATCAGCTTTCATTTCCAGCAGGCATTACTTTATGTTAGAAGCCTGCCAAGTCAGGCAGTTTATTATACAGGCTGAAGAGCAAAGTCAGACACTGCAGAGGTATCAGAAAGGGAAAAAATGCTAAAGAAAACTGAGATTTTTACATCTTTCCTAAGTAAAAGGAGAGAGAGAATTATCAGTGTTCTCTGAGGATAGATGGATAAAACCTGTGTGTAAAAGACAAGAAAACACAACAATGAATAAAAAAAACAAACAGAATTATGACCATAAAAGTGGAGAGCATTTATCCAGGGAAGGCTATTCTTCCTGATCTCCCCAAAATTGTCAGCATAATATTGTAGCAGTCCTTTGTGTTGTGACAGCTAACTGACCAGATTTCTAGTTTTCATACTTTGTTCAATGAAAGTGACTGTTGCTTAAATAATAATTAACAAATTAATCTATTTGTAATTTCTATTACTATGTGAAACCTGAACATAGTAAATAAAAGGTAGCTAAGTGAGGAAAAGTGGGCCTAAACAGATTAGCCTGGAATGTTTATGTGGTTATGTTTTTAACCACATTTAACTATTGTGTAATGAACTTGTTATATTAGAAAAGAAAGGAAATGAGAGTTTAGAAATATTAATCTCATGCCACTTTCTTATAAATCTCTATTTTGTTCTTTCTTACAAAGAGTACTTACTTGCCATCTGTGCTCATATTTTCTTGTTTTTCTTCCTTGGAACTTTGAAAGTTATCTACAGAACCACTGCCAAGAATTGAAGATGATGAAGCAGAATCATTTTTTTCAGTATCTAGTGGTACATCAGTAGAAATGAAGGAGGCAGAAATCTCTTGTGTCATAAGAGAGGTATCTGCACTTTCACTTTCCTCTTTGTACTGTATATTCTTCTCTTCCTTTTCATTGATCTCATCCAGGCTATATTCAGAGCAAATTCCAGCTGCACTCACAGAACAATCACCCAGAGTGTAAATATTAAGGGACAAAGCAAGTCTAAACATTTATAATTAAAATAGCAAACAGAAGAAAATTTTCTGAAGACATCACACAAAACATTAAAGTCTATTCAAAGTTTAAATTTCTACAGGATTTACGATATAGTTCTTTCCTATTCAATTAGCCATATTTCTTTATATCTGTGAATGCTACAGACAACTTTAATTTGTTTAAAATGAGTATTGAATTAATTTTTTTAAAAAATCTGCAGTACTTAGCAATAAACATAGTACTAGAAAAATATCAATTCTATGTTAATCAAATCTCTATTTTTTTTCTGATAAATCAATTTGTTATTCTCAAATTCAGCTTTAAAAATATACAGCTTTTTAGATCAAAAGTAGTAGGCCAGTCGATTTAAGAACAGATACAAGACCCAAACCTAGTCCCAATCACATCAGTGGGTGATTTGCCACTGATTGGCATGGTACCCACCAAAGAGTTATCAAAACTTAGCTGTAATACCTTGAATTTATCAAAAATTAGCTAAAAGAGTACTCTGATATTTAGCATATAGGGTGGTTGCATATGCTACAAACAGAATTTAACAAATATGTAATGTTACATGAAATGCATTTTAAAATGCAACAGTACTTCAATTAAAATGTAACAACAAAAATATGTAACTATCAACTTTGACCAAATACCATATAAAATATCATACAAGACATATAAAATTTCCAAGGCTGGGGTGCCTAAAGTTAGGCTCCTAAATAAGGCTATGCAAATAACTTATTTTCCATTTGCTGGCAGTTATTAAAAATGGGGGAAGGCAGAAATTGTTTCCGATCAACCCCAAAGTGATTTTTTTCTTTTTTTGGCAGCAAACTGAAAAGTCAGAATTGCTTTGTTTCGGGGCAAGCAAAAACCTTCATTTTGATTTTGGTCACTTTAGTAAAGGAAATTGAAATTTGGAAATTAAGGCCTAGGTTCGCAAAACAATGGTGGCGCACCCCTTATACCCAACAGTCCAGTGCCCTAACCACCAGGCTACAGAGTTATTCTCACTGTCCCTTGCTGACCCAATGAATATTTAGGTATTTCATACCTAGTGGAACAGTTTCAACTGGAGAGACTGAGGGACCCACTCCCAAATATCCTTGGGCTTAGGGCTCTCACCTAAAATATGGGAGACTTGAGTTCAATTCCCTGCTCCAAAGTGAGTATCCTAACCAGCTGGCAGCTGGGTGTGAGGGGAGCATCCGGCACTGCCACCATGTGAATTTAACCTGACATTTCCAAAATTTCTTTTTTGCTGAAACAATTCATGACACAATTTGGCTGACCTGAATCTGGATATTTCAGAAGGAAAAAAAAAAGTTTCACCCAGTTCTACTCCTAAATTCAAGATTAGCCACCTAAATTTCCAGAGGTGCTAAATGCCCTACGGCCCATTGACTTCCTATCACAAACCTTTCTACAATTAGATGTCAATTAGTATTTTAAAAACATTAGTAAATAGACTTTACAATTAGCCTACTGGTTGTGTTGCTGCTCGTACTGTTGTTTGTTATTCAAAAGATGTTAGGCTATACCTTGGAAATTTAGGAAAACAATTGTGGAATAATTATTCCAGAAGAGTTATTTTTGGTATAACTTCCCCACCCCTACCCCCACGTGCGCGTGCGCATGCACACACACACACACACACACACACACACACACACACACACTTATTCATTCCAAAAATAACTATTCCAGAATAGCTATTTTGGAAAATTTACAAGTATAGACAATCTCTAAATAAATGAAGGCTATAAGAATGGTGACAAAATAGCAGCTGGGAGCTAAGGGGGAAGTAACTAGTGGTGGAAAAAGTGAATCACAAGGATCCTGGTACATGCCTTTCTTAAAGATTAGGGAGAAATCACAAATTGCCCTTTCTCAACTAGCAGACTTACAACAACACAGGCTGGACAGCACGTTACCTAGTATTATTACAGAATTGTGTAAAGACTGAGAAAAGTTCAAATCCAGAACAGCAGTTTAAATCATAGCCTGTACGGATAAACTCAAAATTGGAAGCAGCAAAGTTTTAAGTAGTGTTAAAGGTTTCACTTAATCACATAAAATGGTCACTGCAGCATTAACTCAACTTGTGGTTAAAAACTAATCATGAAGGCCAGACAAGCACATTCTGCTATTCTATTCTATAGGATTTTATACTGTCTTCATCTCTGTAATACCAAAGGGCTTTCCAGTAGCTTGTTAGTCACATTGTTTAACTTCTGTCACAGGTGGATTCTCCTCTCTCCAAAGAGAGAATGATGTATGAAGTGTAGCATTTTGTTTTGGTGAGGAATCTCTTTTGTTGGTGGCTTTTAAAAAAACAAAACAAAAAAACATTGCTACGTGTTTATGTTAAACAAGGTGAAAGAAGTTCTCCTTGCACATGGAGCAAAAAAGGTGGTGAGATTTGGGCCTCATTTCTAGTGGGAATTTGTTCCACAGTTTTGGGCCAGCCTCCAAGAAAGTGTTTTCCGACTTTGTTCAAAATGCCTGGTTTCTAGATTTAATTTTGATCTAAGATTGAAGCCACCTCTCTTCTTTTTAATGAAACTGTTTATGCATTGTGTGTATGCGATATACACGCTATGTCTACACTATGAGCTAGTAGTGTGATTCCTCTGCTGTACACATACTTGCAGTAGCTTGATGAGAGCTAGTGAGAATATAAATAGCAGTACAGGCACAGTAGCATGGGCAGCAGAAGCATGCTGAGTACGTACCCACTGGTTTCAAACCAGTTTGTACTCAGCACAGCTCAGCTGTGTCTCCACTCTGCTGCCCGTGCTAGCAATGGTATGTTACAATTTATACTTGTGTTACTCTTGGGACATGTATGTGTACGTGTACATGTACAATTGTGTGTGTGTGTGTGTGTGTGTGTGTGTACACACACACACACACACACGTTCATTAGACATAAAAATATACTTTTTTTTCCATTAAAGAGCCTCAGAAAACCAACAAGATATTTAAAATGTATCTGTGCAGGTATATATGTTATTCACCAGAGCAAACATTAGGCTATGATGTTTAAACAATGTTCCTTTCAAGCTATTAACAGCCTATTGGGCTAAAAGGTACCTGAAGAGGTTTTAGTTGAAAGATCAATGATCTTACAATGTAAATCTCCTTTAGAGACATTCCAATCAAATGGGTCAATAAGAGTACCATTTAAATGGTATACAATAATAGTCTAACATCTTTTGCAAGCTATTATGCTCCAAAGTGTCAGAGATAGAGAGTTGCATACTCTCATCATTCACCCATTATAGTCTATCACTCTTTTCAGTGCGTTGGCTACTGACCTAATGGACCTCAGGTTCCTTGGAGACTTTACTGTGTGTTTTGTCAATAAGATTGCTACTCATGAAATTTAATTTAAAAAAAATTGTAGGAAATATACAATAATTGTTAATTAACATGCGTATAGATATTTTTCTCTTCTTTCCTAAACCATGAGACTCTAATGGAACTACACCTCTACCCCGATATAACACTGTCCTCGGGAGCCAAAAAAATCTTACCGCGTTATAGGTGAAACCGCGTTATATCGAACTTGCTTTGATCCGCCTTAGTGCGCAGTCCCACCCCCCAGAGCACTGCTTTACCGTGTTATATCCGAATTCATGTTATATCGGGGTAGAGGTGTATATATGTTAGGCTAGAAAAATGTTCAGAATGGAAACTAAAACCATTATGAAGAGGAAGATACATCTTTTTGTAGTTTTACAATGCAAAAATCATTCTAATTATTTTTCTTTTACATGTCTCTTCTAGTAGGTGTAATCCTTTAAAGCATTTTTCAGCCCAAAGTGGGCTTTTTATAGAAAAAAATAAACTTCTGAAAATAGTAGTTTATAATGGAAATGTTAGCATGTTTTAAACTATACAGTGTAGTACCACTTTAATTAATAGCTAACAGAAGCACAAACACATTCTATTACTTTCAGGAACAAAAATAGATTCCTTCAAGTGATCATTACATTGTGACTGGTATTATATGGTAAACCTATTATGCACTGCTGCTTTATTGAAGGAGCAAATAAATTTAAGCAGCAGCCATTTTATATGATACAATGCAGAATACAACATTAAGTCAAAACCCTAATTGAAAAAAAAGGCTAATGATCAAAATATCAGGGTTTCAGAAACATTACACCAAATGGATTGAACTACTGAGTTTCTGGAATTGTTAAAACTGTTCTCAAAATTTACACTAAAACTGTATTATTATTAATTTATGTAGTTACCAAAATGTGTTACATAATTTTCAGATAAAGCCTAAGATAGGAATACATGAAATCTATGTTCTGTTAGAGGCAAATCCTACAGCCCCCCACCCCTCCCAACACACACACACACACACACACACACACACACAAACACACACACACCAGGGCGAGTAGCTGGGCTTCCCTCATGGGGTCCTGTAGAACCACAGGCCATGGAACTGTAGCAGAGTTCCTCTAGGGCAGCATGGCTAATAAAACCCAGGATGAATGCGCAAGAGCTAGAGTGAAAGCATTCTTGTTCAACAAGGCTCAGCTGTGGAATGAGCTGTTGGAAGAGATTAGGCTAGCATGCTGCAAGCCCTTACTTTATTTATTTATTTATTTTTTTTTAAGTTTTTTCATTATAACTTGAAAGATATTTATATTTTACAAAAGTACATATACCACAAGCAGAGCTTCCTAGAACCTAAGAAGAACGAAGAACAGACTATTCCATAAAGTTGACAGATCTAATTCATCCCTGCAGCACTCAGATACTACAGTGATGGGAAATGAAGAAAATCTAACATAGATCAAACCCCCTAAGATAGGAGCATATTACAGTTAAAGAAATAAGTCAGAGAGACCTCTGACTTCATTCTTCATTTTAGAACTGAATTGTCTCATCTGTAGCTGGATACAAATTTAACAGGGAGAAAATTAAATATTTATACATGCTATCTGAAAAGAAAAGTTTATGGTATGGCATAATTACAGCTGATTTTTGTTCCCTACAGTGGCTCTAGAAGTAGTGAAAACTTCAACAACACATGCGTTATAATAGTGGTCTACTGTAAATTATCTATCCAAAATATTCTACAGAAAGATATTACAACCTACATTTAGAAGGCATTTCAGTTGCATCAGGACAGCCAGTGTTACCAGAAGGGTTAGTTTCATCGGTCACTTGCTGGAGAGTGTTTTGTTCATGATTGGCTGCATCTAAGCAATGAGAGGCACATGATGGCAGTGTGGCTCTGGTTATATCAACTTTATTGCCTAAAAAGCAGTTTAGGAATAAGAAGATTAATTAGCTTGATGTAATCTGAAGATTAAACAAAATAAAATTAGAATGACAGCAAACAAAAATGTAGCTAAACAAATTTCAAAGCAAATTAGTTATTTTTAAAGGAACTTTAGCAAATTATTTTGTGAAGTTGAGCCTCCAGTAATTTTCCAATTGTATTTCTCTTTTTATAACAACTACAGTTTATACTTGTTTAAATACACTTATCCTCAAGTTAAATTTTCAGCATGTCCTTAAGGCAGCCTCCTTTTCTGCACCCATGATTTTTCAGATGCCAAAAAACTCTTAGGTACAACTTAGCCCACCAAGACTTTTTAGTACCTAATGTACCTAGTGTACACATCATTTATTCAGAAGTCCGAGTTACCTAAAATTCACCTGCAATTATTTGCTCACACAATTTGAGTTAAAAGTTAGAGGCAGTGTCCAAACGATCTGGTCCATGATTTGCAAGACATCTTATTTGCCTGAATAAGTTTTTCGCTAAGAATTTTATTGCTCTCCTTATTACTCTTTATAATGTAGGCACAATATAATGGTATGTGACCCCATGTACATGTCTGCAACCATATTTCCTCAGGATGTGATCTTAGATCACAAACTAAACAGGGACAGAGTCTAGTGAGTACTTGTGATTCAATCAATTACAGCTTTTTCATTCATGCACAGAACTACTCACATCACAACTTTTATCCAAGTTGGTAATTGGTTAGGGACACAGCTGGCTTTAAATATTGTTTGTATCCAAATACATTATGGGTTCTTCTTGGTTGGTAACTGAGTTTCCCCCTTGCCAGAGGCCTAAGATAACACATGGGTCTCTGTATAACTGGTGTGACACGCTTATGTTTTCCAGTCTAAAGGGACTCCCCAACCAGGCCCATGTAACCACTTTAGCTCATCCTCCTGCTTCTAGTTATATGTACAGTAGGAAATCTCAAAGTGCAGAGCCTCATATACTGCTAATGCCACTCCATGTGTGTGTCCTTAAGACATTTTATCCCCTGTTGAAACATTGAGATAGCAGTTTTCCCAGAATGCACTGATACAAAAACATTGGCAACACGGTAGTTATAGTCATATAAACAAGAATGATACTTGGTTATGTTGGGTGGGGAGGGAAGCGATGTATGGACATGACTCAACTTCTGACCCAGCCGCACACAACACAGGTGGTGTTCTTTTTTAAAACTATTTCATGAATGTCTAAATATTCTAGAATACCCACTAGGTATCTCTTTTTAAAATGCAACACATAATAACCAATACAAACATCAGGTGTTTGTTACTATATCATGCAAAAGTAAAGCTTTTGTACTTTAGAAAGTCATAAATACGTACAGGATTGGCGAGGGGGGGGGGGGAAAGTATCCAGGGAAAATCTCAAATTTAAATGATAGTTTAAGACAAATACAATAATGGGCCTGAAACATCTGCAGCATGACCTTTTTACTATTTCTCTTTATTACCGTGCTTTTATTATGACTGTTCTTGACTATGTTTTAATAATATCTGGGAAGAACTACCTGTTGGAAACAGTACTTCTGTGTCTCTTTCTTCCACAATACTTTCAACAGGGGTTGATTCTGCAGACTCTGATGCTGAAACAAAGTAAAGAAAACGTTAACAGACAGCTTTCTTTTTAAATGCAATCCTTTATTTCTTTTACACCGATATATACCTGAAACAAAATTTCTAACTTTGACCTTACAGATTAGTTTGTTTCTAAGGAATGAAGTACTTTTGTCTCGGTGATTAAAGCTTGTTGCAACCACACCTACAGTACTGTCAATTCCATGGTCCACACCCCCCCACACACAGCCCTCTGTGCATTTCAACTGTTACAATATTACAGACCTTGACAGAGAACTGAAGTTTGATACATGACATTTTCCTCTAACATTGTACTGTTTTCATCTGTCTTTTTACCTAAACATATTCTTAAATAAAGGTGTTTGACATGTATGTATGGTTTTACTTAAAAGTTCAACCAATAGGGTGACATTTCTTTAACATTAATATTTAGCCTAGGTCCATTTCTGCCTAGTTAAAAAGTAAAAAGATTACCAGTTCTTTTACTGTTGTCACTTTGGTCTTGTGGTATTCTAGAGGGTGGGGAGGGTGCTTTGCGCTTAGTCCTTCTCAAAGAGGAGTTAACAGATGATGTGCCACTCAGCTGCAGAGAACCTGTTCTCACTATTCCTAGTCTCAACTGACCCTAAGGGGGGAAAAAAATCAAAAAAACAAGAGTATTCCGAGAAACAGCAAGAAAAGTCTGATTATTGTACTCCAAAATTTATACCTGAGATAACAAACAATCCTCATCCACTATTAACCAAAATTCAAACAACTTGTTAAGTTTCTAATAGTTTCTCTGAGCAATACTTTTAAACTATTCCCAAGGGGAAAAATAATCAGAAAATGGTGGAGCGGTAAGAGAGGGGAATTATATCTCGTATAGTGTTGGATATTCAAAAATGTATCACAACAGTGACGATAAACAAAATTCGTTGTCACAAATGTTATGAAGAGAATAACCTGGAATCTCTCACGCTTTTAAAAAAGCCCATTTCAGAAAACTCTGATGGGGAATGTTCCTAAATATGTTGTAATATGGTGTAAAGACGTAACTGTAACAACATTTTAACAATTACTCTAACAAAAATAGGGATTTAGTTCTCTTTGCCAGTGTGCACACAATATGAAAACATCAAAATACACAAAGGTATAGGGCATCTGAGGGGAACTTTTTAGTTTATACCAGTGGCTCTCAAACTTTTTTACTAGTGGCCCCTTTCACATAGCAAGCCTCTGAGTGACACGCACACCCCCCTTATAAATTAAAAACACTTTTTTATATATTTAACACCATTATCAATGCTGGAGCAAAGCGGGGTTTGGGGTGGAGGCTCGCGACCCCCTCTGTAATAACTTTGCGACCCCCAATTTGAGAACCCTTGGTTTATACAGTATGTTGCTATGGCAGTCCTGTATGTATTTTTTAAAAAACTGTTCAGTTTTCTTATCACTAGTTCATCATCTCAAAAGATAGTTGCCATAATTTTGCCTGCCATTGTAACAGCTATTAGCCTGATACTGAAGTAACCTTGTAGCTCTACATCTCAGAGTGATTACTTTCAGGATCCCAATGATAAAGAAATATGTTTCATCCCTGGTCACAGATGCCCATTCCTGTAGCAATTTTGATCACTGTCACTTGTCTATTTGACAGCATAATAAAATCCAGCAATCACATTCATTTTATGGTAGCAGAATCTACACTTGAGCCAGACCTGGGGGTCATCTTCAAAGGAGTTTTGTTTGTGTTTCAATTAAGCAGTCCACTTCATAAAGTAGAATATGAAGGAGCAGAACTGGAATAAACAGGCTCACAAATCTCTCTTTTACTGATGATCCCTCCATAATTCAAGAACCCATTGACAGCAGAATTCTTGACCTTGTCAATACCCATGGAGTAAGATGCCTTTCATTTATCAAGCTACCACTGAACAACAATTGCGTCTTAAAATAAGCTGACATTTGTTCAAAAAATAGGATTTAACGCCAACTTCAAATAAGTTTGTCACAGTACTATACATGTGTAATTTTTTTATTTGATAAATGTTGTTTAAAAAGAGGCTGGGTGAATATCAATAGGGAAAAATATGGTGCAAAGTTTGTTTCAGTATGCATATAACACTTTGTGTGTGACAATGTTGGCTGCTATTAAAGGGCATCCTAACAAGATGGCGATTATTGACACATTAGGAAAAGAGCCACTTAGCGATTCACATGAAACAGCACAGGGTTCTCAGGTTGCCCTGAGGACAAGATGGGTTAATCTTACATGGCATACCCCAACTAGATGTCAGTTACAAAGAGGACAGTAATCAATTGCTCTCCATGTCTATCAAGGAGAAGACAAGAAGTAACAGACTTAATCCACAGCAAGGGAGATTTAGGCTAGATATTAGCAAAAACTCTCTCACTAGCTAAGTACTGGATAATTAAGTACTGGGATAGGTTATCAAGGTAGGCTGTGGAATCTACATTGTTGGAGATTTTAAAGAACACGTTAGATGAACATCCATCAGGAATGGTCTAGGCGTACACAGTCCTACCTCAACACAAGGAGATAAATTAGATAACCTCTTAAGGTCCCTTCCAACTCTACATTACTATGATTCTATATCCAGCTTTAAGAAGTTAATATAATGGGATGTGATATTGAGGATAGATAGGGCCTTCTAGGCATGCAAATCAGCCTAGCAGGCAGCTGGATTTTGTGAAATATGATTAATATGCATGGAAATGAGGCCAATAGGAGAGCATCTATAAATCACATACCTCTTACTGTTGTTGGAAATAAAGGAACAAATTCTGCTCTCATTTCCACCCATGCAAATCTAGTATAAAGGGAAATTTCTTAAATTATGGTAACTGGAGTTCTTCAAGATGTGGTCCCTATCTATATTCCACTGTGGGTACACATGTGCTCCATGCACCTGAAACCAGAAGAATCTTGCACGCAATGTCTGTTGGTCTGTGCCAGCGCCCTTGCTCTCCTCATGCTCTGTAACTAGGGTATAAACAGCAGTGCAGAGCAACCGCCTCTCCAGTTTCTTCTCTCTCATGAATCCAATTATGATCCAGAGCAGAGGGGAAGGAGGGCTGGTAGTGGAATACACATAGGGACCACACATCTAGAAGAACTCCAGTTACTATAAGGTAAGTAACTTCACTTTCTTCTTCGAGTGCTGGTCCCTATGTGTATTTCACTGCGGGCGACTGACAAGCACTACTCAAGAGGAGAGGCTCCGAGGAGGCAGGCAGTATAGAGGTTTGAAAGATTACTGCCCCAAAGGATGCATCATCTGTGGAGGCTTGAACTAAGGTGTAGTGTCTCATGAACATATGGATAGAACTCCATGTTGCTGCTTGGCAAACGTCAAGAAAGGGTACTCTTGAACCAAAGCTACTGAAACTGCTGTCGCTCTATAAAAATAAGATCTCACTATCTGCAGGTGAGGGAAATGTGCCAACTGATAAAGTGGTATACAGCAAGAGATCCGCTTAGATATTCTCTGAGAGGATATGGCTTGTCCACTCACTCATTCCTCTGTAGCAATGAACAATCTAGGTTACTTTCTGATTGGCTTTGTTCTTTGCAGGTAAAATGCTAATGCACATCTCAGGTTGAGGGAATGAAGCCTCTTCTCCTCATTGGTGTCATAAGGCTTTGGGAAAAGACACAGATAAGCATATTGAGGGACATCTGCTTTTATGTTTAGGACAGCCTGTCTCCTGTTCTCATAAAAAGACCCCAGTGAAAGGTCTTTAGTTCTGCTCCATCCCACTCCTGGTGCTAGGAGGTCATGGTGCTAGGAGGCGCACATCTCAACATCTCTGGATGATGTACAGAGGAGTGTCCTGTCCCAGCTCTCACTGGGGTCTCATTGCACACTCCATAAGGCATTTCCTAAGCTGGAGTTCTCGCATCTGTCAGGTTTGGCTAGGAAAGGAATGGCAAATACTGCACTTAACAGAAATATGAGCCTCTCTGAGGCAATAATGGCAGCGTTAGCCATCATAGCTGGAAAAAAACAGCAGAGACAGGAGATGCAGCTTTTAAATCTCATTAACCTGGGCATAATCTAAATCCTGTACTGGGGGCCAGGGAGACTCCCTGGGGGAACTAATTAACTACTATAGTGAGTAAACTGTACAAACACTATATACAGTTAAAACTTTATAAAACTTTTGAAATATTTACAGGTTGAGGACAAAAGGCTCAGCTCTGGCACTGAGGTTCCATCTCAGGCTACGCAATGGTAAGAAGGAGCTGGAGAGGCAGTCAATCTGTACTGTCCCTTATATCCTCGGTACAGAGCATGAGGAGAGTAAAGGCACAAGTATGGACCAACGAACACTGCTTCAAAGATTCTTATGGTCTCAGGTGCATTGAACACATGGAATTCACCCACAATGGAATACACACAGGGAACAGCCCTCAAAGATGAACCATGACTTCAGTGGAGTTACCCAGGATTTCCACAGCAGTAAACTGGTAGAATTTAGCCCATTAGGATTAATCAAGTATTGATGCACTTAATGTAGCGAAGAAAATTGGGAAATACCGAACTTGTTCACTCATTGTGGGTTACTTTACTTCCATGTGCCTCTGTTTCTCCTCCCACCCTTTGTTTGTCTTTTCTGTTCACACTGCAAACTCTTTTGGGCAAGGACTATTCCTTATTATATGTTTGTAAAGGGCCCAGTTCAATGGGCTCAACTCTTAAGTTTATGTCCTGCAGGTGCTAATACAAATAATGAATTATAATAGTCACCATCAATGCCCCAGGATGTACTGATTTTAAAGGAACCACTTTTTTACATGTCACAGAATTTCTTCTCCTTGAACTCCTCCCCAGTGGCTAAGAAAATGTTTTGTTGCAAACCAGCACTGCTTGCAAATTTGATTAGACAGTGGAGTAATGCCTACTCTCCCCAGTAGATTTTTTTTTTTAAAGTCTTTCCTTCACTGTTACATTCAATGAAGATGCAAGAAAAGACCAAGACAGACTATTACTTAATTTTACACTGGTAATGAAGAAAAATATTTTTCTCCTCTTCAAATGACAAAGCTTCTCAGCCAAATATAAGACAAAAGTTTAGAACTTCTGTTAAACAGCGCTCTCTTGTGGTTTTTTTCATGTTAACTGGAAATGAAAAGTATTGTGTACAGGATAATTAGACTAATGGTTCATTTGAGAATTTTTGTTTACAGGACTAGCACCAAATTCTAGGCTATTTTTCATTCAGCATTTCATTTCATCTTTCTGGCATGCCAGTAGTCTAATTTATTAAAAAAAAGAATGCCTTTTATTCCAGATTCAAAGCACAGTGCAAAATACAAATATGCAGTGTTTCAATTTACACTGACACTTTTAGCCTTGATCTTTAATTGGACTTCACAACTGACAATCTGTGCTTTACCAAGATATTACCCAACGCATTAATTTTCTCCCAAAATTTGTTGGAATGAGTTCAGTATACACTCAGATAACCTCTCTCATAACTTCATTCAAATGCATTACTATACAAGCAGACAATTTTATTAAGATAAAACTTTAGTTTAGCATCCTTGTGTTTCCTGTAAGTTAAATGTAGTTCCCAAGAGTCCCACTTGTTTCTAATAATTTAGATTGCAAGATTGTTTAGAAGACTATTTTCTTCAACACCACATTAAACTGCATTTTACTACAAAGGATTAAGTGAAGCAATTTAGAAATGACATAAAATCCCAATCCCCTGTGTAGTTAACGGACATATTAATGTAAACCATAATGTATGCAAGTATATAAGCTATTAACTCAATAGAACAAGTTGAGGCTGAAACTCCTATTTATCACTCACACTGTTTAAAATGAAACATCCTTGTTAAAAAATAGTAGTTTTCTTTAAGTATATGTGCAGCACCAGTGACTTTAAAGTTAAGCAACATACATGTCTTTGGAGGCTCAGAGCCTTTGTCATGATTATATAAATCTTTGCTATCTGGCTTTTATCCAATTGCTACAAATACTTTCTTCTTTCTAAAATAAATTTGACTTCTAATCTTACCCATATAAAAATGTATTAATAGAACATTGGTTTATTTTATTCTATTTTTAATAATACAGCCAATATTATGGAAACATACAAGGATATTTAAAATGTATCCTTCAATTGATACATTTATCTCAGTGTGAAATATTTCTTGTTTCACTACTATATGCTCAGAAAATAGGAATTTTTACTTATATTGTGTAACTATTTTTGTTCTAAGCCTCATCAGAAATACCACTGCCTCAGATACTCTTAATCAGTGAAACTTAATTGGGTGGGGAGGTGGAGAAGAAAAAGTTTAAGAATAGCTCACCTGTTCACTGTCATCAACACTACTAGATTTCACAACACAAGATGATGTGTGTCTCACTTGGGCATGTGCAAGATCCTGTGGGACACTTTTAGATGCAGGCATTGGAGGCAAGGGTGCTCTTCGCTTCTTTGGCATTTCAGATGGTAATGTGTTAGAGTCGTACTGCTTGGAAATCGTGTTAGATCTGTTGATAAAAGTTGGCCTGGGTTTGCTCATCAGTGGAGTTGCTGGGGCACTGGCAGTCTTAAAAGGAGGGGAAGAGATAATCAAACATTCTGAAAGTATTTGAACCAGCAAACCTGATTGTTCTGAGAATGTATTTAGACATATTTTGCTTAGAAAATGCCATCTTACTTGTTCTCGTTTCTTCTTACTTCGCTGAAAAAAGCTGAAAAATCCTTTATTTTCTCTCTCCTTCAAAGTATCTTGATTTTGAGAAATTTGGCAGGAGTCTACAACAGAAAATAATAATTCTAGACATTTATTGCATAGATTATTTTTGATATGTTTGGTATATCCTTCCAGCAGGCTGGTAGTGGAGTGTGTAGTAGAGAAAAAAATATTATGAGTAGCCTTTTGAAAGTACAGTTTGAAAAAGCTTCCTGACATTACCAGGTTTTTTGCCTTAATTTTTCTCCTTAAGCAACCATAAATTAGGATGAATTTTACTCGCCAGTGATGTAAAAAGTGTTCCATATTAGCATTGCACTAAATACAATCAATCGTGTTAAAGATTTTAGTTGCGGTCAATTAAAATTTTAGAATTCCATGTACACTGCCATTAGAGTGACCAGATGTCCCGATTTTATAGGGACAGTCCCGATTTTTGGGTCTTTTTCTTATATAGACTCCTATTACCCCCCCACCCAGTCCCAATTTTTCACCCTAACTGCCATGTTCCTATGTACTTTATTTGTTCCTGAACAAAGAAGAAAAACTTTCTATGCATGTAGTGCTTGTAAATGAGTATACCATTTTCAATTAAACACAAACCCATATATATACACCCTTAAATGAAGATGTGGCACAATGGTAACACTCTGACATCTCAGTATGAAGATCACATCATAAACTAGGTATGAGCCATTGGTAAAAAGCCATCAAATGCTTGCTAAACCTGGGAGCAGTGATTTTCACTCAGAATTAGGATTCTATAAAGCAATTTGTTATAATCTAAAAAGATTTATGTCCTATAGGAAAACTAAAATGTTTTAAATGCACAAATATTGACAACCAATGCCACATACATATGGGATAACTACAGGCTAATTGATGATCAACCACTCTGAGTACATAAGGCATGTGGAGGGTGCAAGGAGCTCTTTCATTCTGTATTTCCTTTTGTTTTGGAGAAAGATCCTCCCCCACAGATCATGTACCCTTTTAACTATCCAGCTCCCATTAATTCATAGCTTCTTCATTTCTGCAGACCACCAGTAAAGGCACCACAGATGTAATATGTGAACCACAAATGTAATATGTGCAGTGCACACATCCTAGGAGAATAAAAACTCATGAACACATGGTGTGCTAAATCATGCTACCAGAAATCCACATTAAAAATGGATAGAGGACTATATAAAGTGATTACAAGACAATAAGGTCTCTGGTTAAAAACCCAATAGGTACATTATGTATGCAGTTTTTGTCAGAACTACAAGGCAAGATTGACATCTTGAGGCTAGGTTTGAAATACAAAGACATCGACCAACTAGTGCTAACCACCATGAACAGCGTGAATTCCCTTGTTTAGCGTAAAAAATTATGATTAGGTCTGTATGCATGTCACTTTCACAAAACAAGTGACAAAGTTTATTATTATTAATTATTATTATTGTATTAGAGTTTAAGCAAGATCTCAACTATTTCCAAGGAAAGACAAGAAATCAACTATTGCCATTAAAAACAGTTCAACCACACTGATCGATTTAACAATATCCTGGACAAACCTTACTCAATTAAGTATTTTAGGATACTCATTGTATTAAAATTGTGTGCGCGTGTGTGCGCGCGTGTGTGTGTGTGCGCGTGTGTTTTACTGTGGAATTTTATGTAACTTGTCTAGGAGACATGACTAATGTAAACCCCTTGTGAGCTTCGAAGGAATCTTTTAAACAATGGGCTAAGACGACAAAAATTAACCTTTAAAATTAAGGGGGTTTCCCCAGGAAATTTCTAGGGGGTGTATGCAAATGAACCTCCTCCAGTTATGCAAGAACTCAGCCTTTTGAAGCTTCACCCTGAGTGGGAGCCTTTGTCTGGCTGATTACCTATTTCAAAGGTGGCTTCAAAGATGAAGACAGGATAAAATAGTGGCTCTCAGGGTCCTGAGGGGGCTAGTTCTAAGCAAAAGTTGTTATGAACTGGTGACTGCAGGAGAAAACCCCGTGTGGAGTTTGAAGGACTAATCACCAACAAGAGGTAGGGGTGATCTCTGGTAAGCTTATTAGAATGCAGGTAGGTTCTTTCATTGTTTTTAATATGTTTGACCTGCGATGCCTTTTAATTTAAGAATAAATTAAGAATAAATTAAAAGTGCTTGCTTAGAAAGAGCTATGTAGTAACTTATAACTCTTGGCAGTTACACTGTTTATCATCTCTGAGGAGAGAAGCAAAGCACGCCTGCTTAGGCATTCAGTCTTTTGGGGAATAACAGTGTTGGTGGGGAACTGTTCAGCCTGGAAATATCCTGGTGAAAAGGGAGAGAGATGCAAGTCTCTGCCCAAGAGAGATGACGGCTGAGGAGCCTGGAGCCTAGAGTGGGTGCCCTTGCTGAACCACAGAGGGGGAATACATGTGCAATTGCCCTGAACTGTGGCACACACTATGTGTAATTTTTAGATATGGCTACAGCAAAATGTCTAAAGTTTAAAACTCAAAAGTTGTCATGGATATAGTACTCAACAAGGGCTAGTGCCTTTGCTTCGTTTGAAAATAATTACTTTGCTCCCTAATTTTTTAATTCATATGGGTCTGTTTAGCAAGACTTTGGAGTGTGAACCTCAGTTCGCTCATATTGGAGCAAATCCCCTGCACCCACTACACCACTGACATTTTGGGGATCACCCAGACCAGTAAGGGATTCTGTCACTTCTTGCCCTGTGACCTTGGGAGTGTTGATCATGTGTTGCTATGTCTCAGATCCCTGACACCAGTAGCCTGCCCCCAGCACAATGTCTCATCCTGGCTTCCACCAGCCTAGTTACTCCTTGCAGGGTAACACCTACAACCCTTCCAGTCCCAAGTCTGTCCTCCCAAAGTTCTGAACTACTGGACACTTGGACCAATCACTCCATATCTGACTTTCAGTCCCCATCCTCACAGGAAACCTGCACAACATCTTCAAAAGATGAGCCTGTGAACTTAAATTCAGAACTCTGCTGGACACTAAAAACCAAAAAAAGACTTAACAGAGACACTGGTTTTATGGCGCATTACACACCAGATGTAACACACCAGATGCCCGCTAAGCCTCCTTTGTCCTACAACTGCAAAGGTGTTAAGTGCCCACTTCATTTCAAGTGGGAATCCCTTAAACACGTGGGAATCCCTTAAACTTAATATGTATTTAGATGTGACACTCTGCCTCTTTCACCCCCAGAAGTTGGTCCAATAAAAGAAATTACCTCACCCACTTTGTCTCTCTAAACTCAGTACATATTGACTAGTTAAAATAAGTGACAAGTTCTACTGTTAGAACCCATGGCATATTTGTGTAGCTAACAGCTTTTGAGGTTCACAACACAAATAGCTCACAATTCTTTTCCTTTTTTTTTTTTTTTCCAAAAATAAAAACAATACAGGAAAATTAAATGCAAAAATTGTATGTATACGTATTATCCATCTACTCACTTCTAAAACACCACTGTAAAACATTTCAGTACTTCTTGACTTCACTCCACTAAGTAAATTTTATTTCCAGACAAAAAGATGATTTTTTTCAAATATCTCATTTAAAAAATAGATAAAAAATTACAGTATGTGTATATATAGATATATAGCATGAGTGTATATATTTTGCAGGACAGAGTATTTTGCAGGACAGAGACAGGAAATTCACTTTTTTACACAGTTTTAGTTCCGATGTGAAGAATTTGTAGTTAAGTGCTCATTGTTATTCATTGCTAAATAAAACCTGTGTTCAGATGGAAGTAGCAATGAAAATCTCAAGCAAGCCTCACAATCATATTGTGTACTCAGGGTAATGCTTAAGGCTGTTTAAGACTAAGAAAATGAACCCTCCAGAGCCAGTACTACCCTGTCACAGACTTGCCTATAAAAAAAAAAAAAAAACAACAACAAAAAAACCACTTATGGGACATAGGGTACTCTTCATCACAAAGCTGGGGCAAGTGTTCTCAGGGCAGACAGTATGGTAATAAGCACTGTGCTTAAAATATTCCAGAATAAGAGTGTCTCAGGGCAACTCTATACTTAAAACATTGCATCAGCATAGCAACACTGATGCATCTGCGCTGCTGTAGCGCTTTAATGAAGATTCTCTACGCCGACAGGAGAGTGCTCACTTGTCAGCATAGTTAATCCACCTCCCTAAGAGGCATAGCTATGTTAGTGGGAGAAGCTCTACGGGGAGAGGAGGGGGGGGGGGGGGGGAAGAGAGGTAAGGTTGGCATAACTACGCCGTTCAGGGGTGTGGATATCTCACATCCCTGAGCGATGTAGTTATACCATTATAGGTCTGTAATGTAGACCAGACCTTATTCTGAATTAAGTGTGTTCCACACATGAAGCTAAATCAGGAATAATTGAATTCACACACTACATTGTTATGGATTAACTTTCATGTGTAGACACACTCTTATTCATGGGAAGACTTTGGATAAAGAAAGGCTACCATTATGTTTATTTATCATCTGATTCAGCCAAGCAGTCCTGTTGAAATCAATAGGATACCTAACATGGTAAAGCAGTCCTCAACATCAGTAAGGGTGGCAGAATCAACCTTTTAGTAAAACTTTTTCAATCATTCAGTGTTCAAGGGGCTCCTAAAGAACATTCCTTTGTGGTGATCAAATTAAAATTTATTGAAACACCGTATGATAGGCAGTGTGTCAACTTCTGTAATGATAATTTACGCAAATCTGACACACATTATAGGACATGAAGGTACTTGTTTACCTTGCAGTCTATAAATGACAATGTCTGAATGACAACTCTATAAGCTACAGTTTATATATGTGCTCCTATTTCACTATCTAGCTCAGTAAAACTTACCTTGTAAAGATGATACATTGAAGTCAGCAGCTGAAGTGGCTAGAGAAAGAAAAATGGTAAATTAGTTATAATGATACTATTTATTAGATACAGAACTTAACTGTGGGTTGAGGGAAAGATGTAAATTACATATGAACACTCTCATCTGAGTTTCCAAAAACAGGAAACGATAAAGGGCCCTTTCATAAGAAAGGTCTTCCCTATGTAGAAGAGTAAATATCTTAGAATTATATCTAAAACTAACCACCACCTCAGAATTTGAACTAGTATGACAGTGAAATGCACACAAATTTATATCAAAGACCAGAGATGCCACCATCTGTACATGTGCAGATTGTGCTCTAGAGCACATCAGATTAAAACTAGCACATTTGTTAATATTTCCCATCAGTAGCAAATCATAACAATCCTCTAATAAAATCAATCCATCCACCCGCCCACCCTCCTGGATTGTTTCTAATAGAAAAGGGAAGGAAATTCATTTTGGAGAAAAGTTCACCATGGGTGTTGGCTTCAGACAATTGCTAAAAGGATGCTGATTTTAATTACCTTTATAGCCCCAGAACAAACTTCAGTAAAGCAACTGGTCATCCTTAACCAGGGGAATAGAAGTTAAATAGGAAGTTCTAAAAATAAATAATATTTATGGTATTTTTTCCTTGCTTTTAATTCTGACTAGAACTAAATTGTCTGTTAAACAGAAAGCTGGAGTCTGGAAAACAGTTTTCAAGTTCAAATAATGTAAATTTTTAATTTAGTCATTTGACCTGCCCCAAATTATTGCCTTTTAGCACATACATTCTCAAATAAAAAAAAAGTTAGGAATAGAGTCAGGGAAAGAACCCCAGACTAATTTTATTTTTTTGTCCAAAGTAGTAAATTGGTAGAAGATAGATTGTTTCCTTCAATCAATAACTTTCTTGATCAAAGGGAGTCTCCACTGTAAGGCATAATTCCCAAACTGAGTCTGTTACTCAGATTGTGACTCAAATGAAAAAAAGAAGATATTCCACAATGGACCTGATATCTTTTGCTTGGGAAGGTCAGAGGTATTTAAATATGCTGTCAGGAGGCATACAATATAGAATAAAAACACTTTAAATTTGGAGAGGGGTCTTTGTGATTTCTTATTTATGGGTTTTTTTGTTTTCCAAGGGGGGAAAAAGAAAAACAACAACAGTTAACCTGTAGATAAACTGGTTATTTTTACTGTATTTCTGTCCTAAAATGTAAACTTGTGCTTACAAATCTCAGTATAATAAAAGTAGAGCTGAGCAAAATATTGGATTTCTATCCCAAGGGAAATTTCGAAATATCAATATTTGTTTTTGTCCCAAAACGGGATGAAAAATTAAATTTAAAAATTTTCCACACCATGAAATTCTGTGAACAATTTAAATTAGTAAATGATGAAACATTGTTATTACATTTTTGATTGACTTTAAACATTCAAACATTTCCAAGATTAAAATGTAATATTTTTGTTTGTTAAAATAACCCAAATCACTTTGTTTCGACTTATTTCAACATTAAACTACATTTCTCCAAAGCACATGGCCCTAGCGGGAGTTGTCGTCTGGGCCCCGTTCTCTCTTATAGACCAGGCACCTTTGTTGGACCACATCTCCCATAATACACACACTCACGTGAGTCCCATAACATACAACATAACTCAGTCAGAAGGAAATCTCTTATGGGAGATGCGTCCTCCAGGCAGCCATAGGGGAGAATGGGGGCTGGAACTGCAATTCCCATATGGCAATGAGGCATAGGGAAATGCAGTTTTAATCTTTTGCTGTACTGATTCAAAACTAAATGTTGTGGGTTAGTTAAAAAAAGTAAAGATTATTAATTGGATTAAACCGTCCCAAAATAAAATATTTAATTTTAATTTTTCCACTGGAAATATCATTCTGATTGAAAATTCCCAACCAACTCGAAATAAAAGCTGTTATTTCAGATACTGCTGACTGTGGTGTATTTGGGAAGCAAACTGAGATAAATGTCTTTGAAATAAAACATACCACGTGATGATGCTATGGCAGAGAGGAAAATTTGCATTATGTCAAATGCAGGGATAATGACTATAGAAAGAAGGTACATAGCACTAGTCCAGGGAAGTCTAGCTGAATCACAAGAGCCAATGCTGACAGAACGTGTTCGCATGAAATCTCTCTCAGAAAGTCTTTGTAACAGAGGACTACAAAAAACTTAAGGAGTCCTTCATAAAAGATGGACTTGTGGATAAGGCATGGGATTGGGAGTCAGATGTGTGTGAGCAAGGCAAGTCACTTCCCTGCCTTCTGTCTCAATTTGACCATCACTAAAGTGGAGATAATACTTCTTGCTTCACAAGCCATTAACGAACTAAGCCAACCCATACCCCTGTGAAGAGCTTGTATCCTACACTGATAAGCACCATATAAATTCATACATGTTAAATTAATATGCCGTTAGGTACCTGGTCATCTGACCCTGCAGGATTATAAACAAAAATAATTACTTCCCTGCTGATTTTGCACCTTTCCCATTTAGCAAGATGTGACAATTATGGGACTCTGTCTATGTACAACTTAATTCTGTTTGATATTGGGCACCTTCTATGTTTATCCATGTGAAACTGCAAACTCCATTTTGAATGTAGGGCTGGTTTTCTTCTCTGCTATCTTTTGACATTCATGTTGGACTGAAATTCTACGGAGTGGCGAGACAGGGGAACGGGGCTTACAGATCTGGTCTTTGAAAGAGACTGGCATTAAGGATTATTAATTAGTGAACAGACCTGGCCCAGATAGAATAGGATAGTTGAAGGCTGGGGGAAGTCACTTTACTCCAACTTCTCTGCAGAGGACTGTGGTTTGGAGAGTGGAATTTCCCCAGCAGCAGTAAAAAGGTGTTGGTGAGACATATAAAGAAACACACAGCGCAACAGAGAGGAAGCTTTGGGCAGGAGACAGGAAAAGAAGGATATGCTTTCATAGCAGGGGGGTTCTGTTTAACTGTGAGACCAGCTGAGGTAGAGAAAAGCCAGCTGTTGTACAGGGTGGAAGATAGACTCTATGATTGAGAGAAGTCATGTGCAAAGGGCAGGAGGAGAGAAGGAGTCCAGGATGTATCCTAAGACTCTGGCCTATGCCCAAAGAACACTCCAGAGGAAACAGCAAGGCAGGGAAGTGACTGCAGGTGTGTTTTTTATTTTTGTCTAGATCTGTATACACCTCTACCCCGATATAACACGACCCGATATAACATGAATTCAGATATAACGCAGTAAAGCAGCGCTCCGGGGGGTGGGGTCTGCGCACTCCGGTGGATCAAAGCAAGTTCGATACAACGCGGTTTCACCAATAACGTGGTAAGATTTTTTGGCCCCCGAGGACAGAGTTATATCGGGGTAGAGGTGTATTTCCTTGTGTTAACTAAAGTAAAGAGTAATTATGATTAGAAAAAACAGCAAAACATTTCTGAGTGAACTGTAAACCCATAGCTCCCACGTGGCTGGAGTTCCAAGAGAGGGCATACTTAATCTGCTGGAGAGCCTGAGGGGTCAAGTATTGGTCCAGGAGGCTATATATAAAAATATCTTACCTTTACTGACATCCAATGCATACAATTCCCTTAGTCCAAGGTCATTAAGAGATTTTGTTACATCAAGGGGCTCCTGAGACTGGTAGTTCTTCAGCAATACAGTGTGCAATGGATCAAACTCACATTTGCTGCAGATAATCGTTATGAACTCTTGAAGAGGTTCATGTGGACTCACTCTCATTACAGTCTTCTGTGTTCTCTTGTAGTTTACTACCACTCTTATTGTTTGCTGGAAAAAAAATACAAATTCTATTAAGTAACATTCAAGGATACAGACAGAGGAAAAACCCAAATTGTTACACCAACAGAATGTTGCAGCAACCATAGAAACTCCCCCACCCCCCAATAAGGGCTGTTTCACCATTGTTACAGTATTATCAACGTTACAAAGAGAACTCTGTAAGAAAAGTGTGATCAGATTTACTCTCTAAGCAAGAAAAAAAAACGGAAATACCTGATTGATAGAATATCAGTTTTGGCTCAGACTTGGTCTACTCTTAAAAACTATGTCAACATAGCTATGTAGTTCAGGGATGTTGACCAAAATAGCTATCCTGACCTAAGATGCAGCTGTGCTGATGGAAGAATGTTTCGGTCAATGTGTTCCCACACCAATGGAAAACCCTTTTCTGTTGGCATAGCCTGCCTCTACACTATAGAGTTATGTTAGCATCACTACAGTGATGTAGCTATGCCAATGTAGTCTCCGTTGTGTAGACTTAAAGTTACAATATACTTCGCATAAGTTAGAAAGGAGGAAATGGAATGAGGAAAAAATTAATTCTGTAATTTTTGAGCGCTCCATAAAAATGATACAAATGTTTATTTTCTACGCTCTGCAAAGCTTCTATTTCCCAGAGCATGAGGAATATCCCTCATTTATACATCTGAGCTGAAGAATTCTCAAAAGATGGAGCAATAACATGCAGAGCACACATTAAATGAAAATGAAATATAAGTAATTTGTCATCAGAAGGGTGTGTAAGTTATGGCAGTCCAAATAATGACTTATGAGCAATTGATTTTCAGTTTATGAAAGGGATGCTATATGTATGTACAGTTCTGCTGCCCACAGATCATCATCTTTAGAGTTTATCAAAAGATACTGTCATGAAGGAGATTTGTAACTTTATATTATACTTCAGATTGTTGCATATAACATTTACATTCCCAAAAGAATGAACAATTAGATTTACGTCATTGTAAAATTCCAAAATGATCTAAACCCTTCGAGTTACAGACTAAAGCTCTGATCTCCATGTGATAGTATATTGTGATGCCACCAGGCCAGGCCTTGAAAATATATTCTATTGAGAAATTGCATTCAACATAAATCACAATTAGAACATTTAGATAAAAACTATCTGCCCTGGTAGACTACAATCAGAAGCTGCAGAGTACTTAATCTCTCTCCCTCTTCAGATACCACCACCATTGGTATAATTCTTACCTCTGGTATTATAGGAGTGGGCTTTTTCTTATCCATATGTTTTGGCTTTAAAATCACCTTGTCTACTTCAAGCATTCCAATAGGTGTGTTGGGTTTGAATTTAATCGGTCTCTTCTCTGACGACATCAGGTCTATGGTATAGCTTGATGGATTTAAATGATACTGTGCACAGAGAAAAATCAGCAAGTCCATCATGGGTTTGCTGTTAAATAAAAAAAAGGAGGGGGCGAGGGGAAGGTTATAATACCTTATGTTCCTATACAACCATTATATAGACCACAAAACAAAGTGCACTTCTGAACATTAGCAAAAATCATCTCTGCTCTCCTATGACTAAATAATTACGCTCAACACATCCACTTTGTAATTGTATTCTTAGATGTTGTAGAGATTACTAAGGCCTTGGCTACACTTGCGGATTCACAGCGCTGCCGCGGGAGCGTGCAGCGCTGCAGGCGCTGATTATACTGGCGCTTTACAGCGCTGCACTCGCTGCGCTCAGGGGGGGTGTTTTTTCACACCCCTGAGTGCAGCAAGTGCAGCGCTGTGAATTGCCCATGTAGCCAAGGCCTTAAAGAAAAGGCACTTTTAATATGCACATATACTTACAGAGCTACTGTGCTCCTGCAAGAGGCAATCTGCACAGAGGTGGGGCAAAATACTGCATTTCTGAGGGTGAGAGGTGTTTTTCCCTCCTGACTTGCAATACAACATGGGATTTGGCAGTGGTGGTAATTGGACAGCTGGTATATTTTATGGTCCATTTTTTCAAAATGACTCATGATTCTGATGTCCAACTTGACATACTGAAAAGGGGTTCAATTTCCAGAAATGCTAAGCTCCTGACCTCTGAAAAGTCATCTTTTAAGATGTCTCTAGTCAAGCAACCAAAATGACCAGTCCTTTTGAAAATTTCGGCACATATGTTTAATGTATGGTATAGCACCCAAAAAATACACACTTGGGAAAAGATAGCTGGAGAAGGAAAAAGGTGCCAAAGCATACCCACTCATAACAGTAAAGTTCCCAACTTGTGGGAGCAGGATAATTAGATATTTGAACCTCAGTAACAAATTACTTGCTACGGCCATATAAAAAAAAATACTGTGAATCTAATAAAGAACACTTTCAAAGTCTATTTGCAGCTATTCATACTTTGGATTTTCCCCAAAACCAGCCTGATCTTGGCACACAATGAAACTATTTCAACTAACTCTTAACTTTACTTATTCCTTCCTGAAATGGCCTGTTTCTATACAAACATGCAATGGTGTAAAGAACACAAACATTCAATTTTTCCCAAGAACTTTGAACTGGAAGCTTTAACTCATAGATTGTATTATGATTAGATATACTGTACAAATAAGACGGCTATATAAGCTAAACTGTGCTCTTCTCCCCTACCCTCCAATATATTCCCAAATAGGAGCAGAGAAGACTTCATAAAAAGAAAGCAACAAAATTGCATCAGAGGGCTTTCATGTACTGCATACATACTATATATAAAAGTTACACAATAAAAACTATGCTAAAAGAACATTAAGGTTGCAGAGTCAAACACTCAGAAGTTAGTAAATGCCAGAATTAAGGTTGCCTGAAAAAACATTGGAGGAAGAGAAACCACCACAACCACCATCCCTCATCCACAGACACAGAATACCCAATAGCCTGGCTCTGTAGCCCAGTGGTTAGGGCACTCACCTGGGATTTTCAAAAGGGATTTCCATATCCCAGGCCAGGACCATAACTACCAGGCTGTAGCGTTTCAGAGACATATTTACAGCCATCCTGGAGCTAAGAAAACTTCCCAAAGAGATTTTAATCATAATCCAGTATCAGTGGGGAAGCCGTGTTAGTCTGTATCCACAAAAACAATGAGGAGTCCAGTGGCACCTTAAAGACTAACAGATTTATTTGGGCATAAACCCACTTCTTCAGATGCATGGAGTGAAAATTACAGATGCAGGCATAAATATACTGACACATGAAGAGAAGGGAGTTACCTTACAAATGGAGAACCAGTGTTGACAGGGCCAATTCAATCAGGGTGGATGTGGTCCACTCCCAATAATTGATGAGGAGGTGTCAATACCAAGAGAGGGAAAATTGCTTTTGTAGTGAGCCAGCCACTCCCAGTCCCTATTCAAGCCCAAATTAATGGTGTTAAATTTGCAAATGAATTGTAGCGCTGCAGTTTCTCTTTGAAGTCTGTTATTGACGTTTTTTTCGTTGAAGTATGGCTACTTTTAAATCTGTTATAGAATGTCCAGGGAGATTGAAGTGTTCTCCTACTGGCTTTTCTTTGTTACCATTCCTGATGTCTAATTTGTGTCCATTTATTCTTTTACGTAGAGACTGTCTGGTTTGGTCAATGTACATGGCAGGGGGCACTGCTGGCACATGATGGCATATATCACATTAGTAGATGTTCAGGTGAATGAGCCCCTGATGGTGTGGCTCATGTGGTTGGGTCCTCTGATGGTGTCGCTAGAGTAGGTATGGGAACAGAGTAGGCAACAGGGTCTGTTACAGGGATTGGTTCCTGGGTTAGTGTTTCTGTGGTCTGTGAGAGGGAGGGATCGTTTTTCAGGATAGGTTGCAGATTGTTGATGATGATAATCCAGACACACAAGGGGGCCGAAGTAATGTTGCACAGGCAAACTTAATTCTGGCATTTCCTAACTTTTGAGTTGACTGCAACCTTAATGTTCTTTACTATGTTTTTTTTAAACATAGTAATATTATATGTTATTGCAGGAAGTGGAAAAGCTGTGGTCCATTTCCTCAGCACCTGCTTGCTATACACACAACCTTGTGGTGAAGGGATTAATTCATTAGCATTGGAACATAACTTCAATTTCTAGGAGCATATCAAAGCAATTATAGAATGTTCAAAATCCATACACATTCCCAAAGCAATCATGAAACTAAGCAGACTTTGAGTCAGTGTTGTCTAGAATTTTGTCCTAGGCACAATTCTGTGAATAAAATTATTTTGAAGGAGAATAGGTAACTTAAATTTATCTTCACAGACATAAGACACATAGAAAGAGGTGTCTTTGCTTAGCAAAGACTGAATGTAAGTAATAGGAGGAGGTTTTTTGTTTTTTTTTTTTTTTTTTTTTAATGCCATGATTTAATTTTTAACTTTTAAAATTAACCCAGGTTATGATTCCTACATTTAAACTAGTTCTTGCTGGTTCTAGCACTGCTTATTTCCTGAGCAAGCTTCATTCAGGCTTCAGGGCTGGAATCATAGCCCTGGACACACAACAAAACAAGCACACTTTCAAATGTTGGAATTATACAAAAGAACATACTCCTAAATTCAGGATCATGTTAGCTGAGGGATGCTTTACCGTCCATCTGCCACCACTAGGATATTATAGGCTAAATTCTGCTCTATTTTTATGTTTATTCTTTCCTCTTCATCTTCTAGAGGAAAAGTCTCATTACCTGCTTAAGCAGCAGGAGGCAGCACTTGCCTGAAAAAAAAAATCTGATTCAAAAGCATCAAGTAGCCTACAATCTTGTACTGGGTTTGTGTGGGAGGATAGAAAAAACAACTTCTGTGCCATCATCCCGTCGGTACATGCCCGCCTGAGGGGTGCAGTGAGAAACTCATCTGTAAGCTCTTCACAAGATCCACTGGTCTACAATTTTTGAGAAGTCGTCTGCTTCAGAGATAAAATGTGCTATTTATTATGTATTTTGATGTGCTGAATTCAAATATGACAATTAAAACAACTGATTGGCTACTGTTTCTAAGATATTTAAGTTTTTACATTTTATGTCTATGTATATTGTGTAGATAATAGAGTTTTAATCATAAATTGTAAACCTAGGTCTTTTCATGTGTTTATGGTTGCTTTACATGATAATATTTCACCTGTCCTGTTTATGTAACACTTTAAAAATCAGCAAAAGGTTATATAAATAAAATTTATTATGAAACAAAAGGCAAAAAACTATTCTGTACATAGTTTAGTCGTATTCAGTGTCTACTCGGCGCTTCTTGGCTTGTCTCTTGTATTCATTAAATGGAGCATCTCTTGTCACTGTCCAGCAATAGTCTGCAAGCATTGCTGGGCTCCATTTGCCCTGATAGCATTTCTCCATTGTTGCAATGTCCTGGTGAAATCGCTCGCCGTGCTTGTCGCTCACTGCTCCGCAGTTCGGTGGAAAAAAATCTAGATGAGAGTGCAAAAAATATATCTTTAGTGACATGTTGCAACCAAGGCTTTTGTATGCCTTGGGGAGGTTTTCCACCAACAACCTGTAGTTGTCTGCCTTGTTGTTTCCGAGAAAATTTATTGCCACTAACTGGAAGGCTTTCCATGCCGTCTTTTCCTTGCCACGCAGTGCATGGTCAAATGCATCATCTCGAAGAAGTTCACGAATCTGAGGACCAACAAAGACACCTTTATCTTAGCTTCACTTAACCTTGGAAATTTTCCATGGAGGTACTTGAAAGCTGCTTGTGTTTTGTCAATGGCCTTGACAAAGTTCTTCATCAGACCCAGCTTGATGTGTAAAGGTGGTAACAAAATCTTCCTTGATTCAACAAGTGGTGGATGCTGAACACTTTTCCTCCCAGGCTCCAATGACTGTCGGAGTGGCCAATCTTTCTTGATGTAGTGGGAATCTCTTGCATGACTATCCCATTTGCAGAGAAAACAGCAGTACTTTGTGTATCCAGTCTGCAGACCAAGCAAGAGAGCAACAACCTTCAAATCGCCACAAAGCTGCCACTGATGTTGGTCATAGTTTATGCACCTCAAAAGTTGTTTCATGTTGTCATAGGTTTCCTTCATATGGACTGCATGACCAACTGGAATTGATGGCAAAACATTGCCATTATGCAGTAAAACAGCTTTAAGACTCGTCTTCGATGAATCAATGAACAGTCTCCACTCATCTGGATCGTGAACAATGTTGAGGGCTGCCATCACACCATTGATGTTGTTGCAGGCTACAAGATCACCTTCCATGAAGAAGAATGGGACAAGATCCTTTTGATGGTCACGGAACATGGAAACCCTAACATCACCTGCCAGGAGATTCCACTGCTGTAGTCTGGAGCCCAACAGCTCTGCCTTGCTCTTGGGTAGTTCCAAATCCCTGACAAGGTCATTCAGTTCACCTTGTGTTATGAGGTGTGGTTCAGAGGAGGAGGATGGGAGAAAATGTGGGTCCTGTGACATTGATGGTTCAGGACCAGAAGTTTCATCCTCTTCCTCGTCTGACTCAAGTGAGAATGATTCTGGTGCATCAGGAACCGGCAGTCCTTCTCCGTGGGGTACTGGGCATATAGCTGATGGAATGTTTGGATAATGCACAGTCCACTTTTTCTTCTTTGACACACCTTTCCCAACTGGAGGCACCATGCAGAAGTAACAATTGCTGGTATGATCTGTTGGCTCTCTCCAAATCATTGGCACTGCAAAAGGCTTAGATTTCCTTTTCCTGTTCAACCACTGGCAAAGATTTGTTGCACAAGTGTTGCAGCATATGTGTGGGGCCCACCTCTTGTCCTGATCTCCAATTTTGCAGCCAAAATAAAGGTGATAGGCTTTCTTAACCATAGTGGTTATACTGCGCTTTTGTGATGCAAAAGTCACTTCACCACAAACCTAGCAGAAGTTATCTGCACTGTTCACACAAGTACGAGGCATCTCTGCTCACTTTGGCTAAACAGAAATGTGTCCCTTTGCAAACTCAAACACTGACAAATAAGAGAGCACGACACTGTATGATTTCTAGAGCTGATATAGGGCAATTTGTTCAGCAGAGTGATGTAAGCTTCATTATGATTGCATCATCCATGACTTCTAGGAATAACATGATGCAATTCATATCATGTATGACACAATACCAGCTTCAGATTGCATCATTCATTGTTTTGCCTAAAAAGCAAGTACTGTCCAAACCCAGTCAGATTTATTCATAGATCCAGTCAAAGATGTATTTTAGTCATTTCTGGTTTAAATTGAGATCCCTTTCCTTTATAACTCACTTATCCTCCGCCATTCCCAAGTCAAGGGTCGTATATACTGACCCAATAGCATAGCTTGAAAACTAGAGCCAATCAACAATTTTAAGCATCATTTTCGTTCTCAGTGACCCAGAATTAGTAAAGTTTGACTACATTTATTTCAGAAGCATTTTGGCTGTGGAGCAGTGTTAAATTTCAATTCAGGGAAACCAGCCCTGAGCACTGACCTCACCCTTTCCCCTTCATACATCATTTTCTTTCCCATTGGCAGGAAGTAAGGAAGAAATTGCTATCCTCTTCCTTGTGCTCCCACCCTTCGAGAAGAAGTCCCTCCCACCCAAGTGATCACTGATAAACTTTGCAGAGGACACAAAAACTGGGTGAGTGGCAAATAATGAAGAGGACAGTTCACTGATTCAGAGCAATCTGGATCGCTTGGTACACTGGGCAAACAATATGTGTTTTAATGAAGCTAAATGTAAATGTATACATCTAAAAACAAAGAATGAAGACCTTAGTTTCAGGATGGGGGACTCTATCCTGGGAAGCAGTGACTGTGAGAAAGATTTGGTGGTTGTGATGGATAAGCAGCTGAACATGAGCTCCCAGTGTCACACTGTGGTCAAAAGAGCCAATGCAATCCTGGGATGCACAAACAGGAGAATCTCAAGTAGGAGTAGAGAGGTTATTTTACCTCTCTATCTGGCATTGGTATAACTGCTGCTGTAATACTGTGACCAATTCTGGTGCCCAAAATTCAAGAAGGAAATTTATAAATTGGAGCAGATTCAGAAAAGAGCCATAAGAATGATTAAAGGATTAGAGAATATGCCTTCTAGTGACAGACTCAAAGACTTCCATCTATTTAAACTGAACAAAGAGAAGGTTAAGGGGTAACTTGATTAGAGTCTGTAAGTATATACATGGAAAACAAATATTTAACATTGGGCTTTTCAATCTAGCAGAGAAAGGTATAACACGATTCCTGTAGCTGGAAATTGAAGCTAGACAAATTCAGATTGGAAATAAGGTGTAAATGTTTAACAGTGAGAGTTATTAACCACAGGAACAATCTACCAAGAGTCCTGGGGGGTTCTGCATCACTGACAATTTTTAAATCAAAATTGGATGTTTTTCTAAAAGATACACTCCTGGTATGATTTTGAGGCAGTTCTCTGGCCTGTGTTACATAGGGGATCAGACTAGATGATCACAATGGTCCCTTCTGGCCTTGGCATCTATGAATCTAAGTGGATAGAAGGAAAGAGGATGGGCTGCTGAGACTGACCATTGCATTCTCATCTCCCTATGGCTGAACAAGAACGGAGACAGTGGCTCCATCAGCTCAATGGCTCCCAGCTTATCGAGAGAACTATCTATTAATTTTATTTAAAAGGTTGGCAACTAAGCACAGACTCTAGCACTATCAGTTGGGCATCCCTGGTCCTGGTGTTGCAGGTGGGAGACAAGAGCAGAGACAAAGATCTCCTCCTTTACATATAAAGTGAACTATATTTTAGGCTCCCAAAAAATCCATTTTTCTGACCCTCTCCAAAATCCTAAACCCCAACCCAGTCCACACTGGGATGAGCCCAGTGAACAACAGTGGGCTTCATTTGGAGTAGGGAAAAGGGGTGTGAAGAAGTATTTCACAAAGTTTCCAAAATATTAATGTTGGGAGGAGGATAATGTTCAGTGCAGGAAGGTCCTGCTTGCTCTTATCTGCACGTCTTCTTAGGCTGCTACTGTGGCTTGAAACAAATGTTGCTTCCAGCTACATCCCCCGATTTATGATACCATTATCAAAATCTTAGCCTTTAAAAGTGGATTTTGAAAGCAAACATATGAACCAAGATTGGGCAATAGCCCATTACTGCACAGTGTCTGAAACAAAAAGAAACCAGCCACATTCTGTAGTACAGGTGACGTCATCTCTCAATATTTTCTTCATTGAGAACACTAATGGGAATACTGGCTCACTGAAACTATGGAAAAAATATTACACAGAAAGCTGAAATGAATTCAGTAAGAGAGGTCTTTACTACAAGAAACTTTAGGCATCTGATTTCCCCACTGCTATATATTTATCATCCCAAATGTCCTAACACAAAAGGAAGAACTTTACTGACATAAAATTAGATATATTTGAATCATGTACAACCTTTTATTGAAGAGAGCTTCATTGTAATATTAGGAGTTTCAGTGCCATAACTTTTCAGCCACATCTGCTTTCTCCCTTTCTAACCAAAGCTTAAATAAATGTGTTACTCCATTAAACACATGTTAGAAGAACATTAAGGTTGTAAAATCAAGCACTCTCAAGTTAGTAGATGCATCCACGACTATTCCTGAATCTTCCACTCTTATCCTCACCTCTTTGCAGTCAATTTAGGCTGTTCCTACTTCTACCCTTTACATGCCTGGGAACCAGTAAGGGGAGCATGACAGCACAGGCATAGGAGAGAGTCTCCTGGCCTCATTTCTAGTGTCTGGTACCATAGCAGAGCCAGACTACCAGACACAGTAGTTGCACACACAAAATGCTTGCTCAGTCCTGTGTTGGAGCATGCTCAGTGAGCTCTATGAGGGCTGACCGTGGTTAGTATGGTTCATATGAAACTCTGTGAAGATGGAGCATGCTCAGTGTAGAAAGAATGTTTGGAAAATTTAGCTGCCAGCCTCTAACAAACCTCTACCAAGCATGTGCAAACAGTAATTTTCACAGGTATGTAATCTGGCTAAATTTGGGTAGGTTTTAATGGGGAGAGCCAAAAAGGCACCTCTCTGACCCTAGGGCAACCACACTGCCAAATATCAAGTCCCTGCTCCAAAGCCTAGAAGCACTACAGCTTCTCAGGAAATTGTTGTAAGGATTTTTCAACATTGGCTAAAAATTTATTCTTCTTTAACCTCATTCTCCAAAATTGCTGAACCTTTTTGCTGAAACTTTCCAAAGCTTCAGCCTGAGACAGAGACACAGCATGAAAAAACTCAGCTTGAATGGTTAGTCTGGCAAAATTATAAGCAGCTGAACACAGGGTTTTATAATGGAGAGTAAACACACACACTCTCCCTTCCTCCTCCCCTATCTCAGAGTATTATGACTGCATTTGTTTCTTCACATAATTTTATTTAAATGTTTCTATACAACCAAATTACTCTTTTGTCTTCTTGTCTTAATTCATTCCCTGGAAGCAAGATTTCACATCACATTTCTATGATTCGATGATCACCAGTTCATAAAGTTTCAACTGCATTTTTTTTTCTCTCGGCAGTTGTTGCCATCCCAGAAAGTAAAGATAAAAATGCTTCAATGAGGCCCCTTGTTGTTATAACAACACATCCTTGGTAGTTAAATAATTCCCAGCATCGTGACTGACAAAGTAAATTGTGTCTACATGCCAAGTTACGGATGCAGCTGACACAGGAGGTCAAAAGTCAGAGTCCATAAGTAAATAATTGTTTAAAAGTAACCCAAATGACACTTTGGAGTAATTTTTAAAGTAGCATTTTCTGCTAAATTTTGTTTGGTCTAAATATTTTTATAATCAACCTTCCATAAGACATCATAAAACTGATACAGCCACAAGAAAATGGTAGTTGATATGTTAATCTGACTAGCGGTATTAGTTAGTTAAAAAAAGTAAACACATTTACAGTTAATTATTCAGTGAATTATTCTGAATCTGAAACCTTCTTGTGCCATCAAATACCACATAGGACAAAAAAAGGGCTTTGCCATCCCTGTCTATTCTGGGTTGCCCTTTGCACGTCCTCTATGTTAAGTCACGTAAGTTTTCCCAAATTACCATTTGTGATTACAAAAACATATTTGCACTCTTAAAGTATCTTTCCATCAGCCTCCAGTTTATCTGTTTCTCTGAATAGGTTTTTATTTTGCAATGAACTGTAATTATTTCTGCCTCCAGATGTCTTTTAAAGCAATGAAAAAAGATGTAATGTATGTTTACAACATGCTGAATCCTCTGAGGAGTGAGCAATAAATATTTGGAACCTCTCATCACAACATAATTTAAATACACACACACACACACACACACACACACAACTACTCACTGTTCATGCTCTAATCTCATCTTTAGCCCTGACTGGAAAGATTAACAAGAATTCTCTAGCCAACATAAGATCATACAGTGTTACTGGAAGGTTGGAAGGGCACAAACTATTTTTTCCATTTCTTTTAACAGTACTGGAACTACAATGGTTAATGTTAAGTAACTTTTGCTGTGTGCAACTATGACTGCTCTTATACAGAGAACTGCAGAAATAGTTTGTAGCCAGGTTTCTTGTAAAAAGGTTTACAGAATTCAAATGAAGTACCCACACAGCCTACTTTTAACAACCAATGAGCCACAAGTCCTTAAGTTACCTAATGAACTTTTCTTCTGAAGGAACCAATCTTAGTAGTTAAAAGGTTTGCAGTAATGCCAGCCCAAACATTCAAAAATCATAAGTCAGGCCCTGAAAAAAACAACAAAAATCACTAGACTGGTTTAAAGTCATGTGATTTTTCAAAAGAATATATTTGGGGATCCTTTATCTATCTTCTGGATTTTGAAACTTTAGGGTACATTTGGGTAACATTTCCAAGCTTTTCTCCCAAACCATGAAAGCTAGAAATGTATTTAAAAAACAGCTAAGCTTCTCAGACAATCACCTAACTCCAGGAGTTTGGGCTTTCAGAACAACAAAATATCACGAGGCTCACGATAACATCATGAAAGTTGGCAGCACTGTGTTAGTAGTCATCAAAATTCTTCCAGGTTGGGAAAAATCTATTTCATTTCCCTATGACTAATTACTTAAGCCTATATCCTCTTGCACTTTACTCCTCCCTTCCCCCTCCCAAAACACACAAAACATATTTTTAAGGTAAAAACAGAATTTGTTAATGATTATAAATACAACAGTTTTTGAAAACTAGGGCAGCAAAACAGGCAAAGCTTGTTATTCACTAACTATACAGAGTAAAGCAACAAATTACTAGGAAGAATATCCTAAATGACTGGAAGTACACAGAAACTGATTAAAAAAAAATCCACCAAGGATGTAAAGACCACAGATTCAGCACAGCTCTTCTGGAACAATTTGTAACTCACTAAGCTCAGCCTAACTGCACATTCAGCAAAGTGGGCTTTGCAGCAGAACACAGACAACTGCACAGAGGCTTCATTCTATAGCATTCTGACACTTGGGCAAAGTGAAGAAATGCAGTTTGTTGTAAGAAAATATAACTTCCCTACTTTCTTTCCTGTGCCCAGTTTAAATTTCTATACTACACTTGATTTCAGCTCAGGAATTTTAAATCTGTTCTTGGGTCTAAACAAAGGAATGAATAAGACAAAAACCGATAAGTTATTTGTCCATAACATATTTAGAACCAGGTAGATCTTGCTATTTGTCCACAAACTAACAATGCCAGCATACAACTGGACACATGATTAGCAATCTCTGCTCAAGACAGGAAAAACACAGTTGTTGGAAGAGTATTTGCAGAGCAGAATGGTGAAACCTGCACAGTATCTCCCTGCACTATGAATGGGTCTAGCCAACACTAACAGCTGCTCACTTTCAGGAACAGTTAAAAAAATAAATAAATTAAAAAAAAAACCATACACACACACACACCCCACCACACATACTAAGCAGCAAAATCACCACTAAAAACCACTAATTCATGGGATAACAAAACTGCTAAAAGAATCAGTATACTTTATGTTCTTAAATGGCACATGTATGCCCACATTTTATCTGATAAACTAGCGGGGCACCTTCCTGAACACTGACAAATTATACAAGCCATGGATGGTTCAGTTAGGTGCAAGAATTAGCAAAATTCCTTTACCAAAGAACCTTGGCATTCTCATAACCTCAGTAAACGATTTCAGAAGATGTATCTTTTTTCAGAAACACTAACCTCAAATCAAAGTTCTCTTTAAGATCATCTGGGGCCTAGAAAAGAACTACAAGACTTTGTCAATTACAGATCCTAGTGAATAAAGGACAAATATCACTCTGCTAAGTGAAAGGCTTGCCCATTCTATTGAAGGGGAAAGTCTGCAAACATGAGCGAGCAAGCCATACAAGGATAAATTGCTTATTAAGTAATGAGAGGGATACAGCTGCTTACTAGTTTAGGATACATAATTTAAAAAAAAATTGCAAAAAACACAGGGACAACACAGAGGAAAGCAAAGAAGAGCAAAATATACATATGGGTTCTTTATTTCATCTGCCAGACTGTGAAAACAAGCAGCTGGCATTTAACCTGCAAGCAACAGATTCATCTTTTCTTGTAAGGTCTGCCACGTTGAACTAAGATGGTATATACATTTTCCACTTTGCTTTAAGATACTAGGATTTCTGACTCCACCACAACAGCTAGTTTTCAGAACTTTCTGAATTGTAGTGGGCTCAGTACACACAAAGAAAAGCCTCACTTAAATTTACTGGCTTGCATTCACAGTATGTTCTATTCTCTGATTGGCTTGACTTCAAGACATTCAATTAAAACATTAATATAACAGAGGCTTGGATAGAAAGCATCTATTTCTTTTAAAATTTAGAGAGTTTGAAAGGATCAAAATCTTTTTGGCACCCACCATCATTTAGGACACATTGGATTTCTAGGATTCATTGCACTCTAGAAGTAGTAATGAGATTGGTGAGAAAATCTTGAAGGCATCACTTCCTATGTGAATAATGTAATAGGTTACTCACCCTTGAATAACTGATTTAACTAGGAGTAAGAATGAATCCATTTGTGGAGATGGGCAGCTACAGTCCCTCTACCTTGGATGCCTCCTTACTCAACACACACAATGACTTATAAAATTATTTTATACCTTCCATTCTTGCTAATTTGGTTCCTAACACTCCTTGCCATAAGTAAGTTTTTAATCTTAAAGTCGGGGGGGGGGGGGGGGGCGCGAACCTCTTTGGGGAGAAAAAAAAAGAGTACTGAAATATAGAACTATATACTTGAATTTTTCCCCATTAACAAGTGATTAGAATCAGAGCACTAATTAAACAACCTATCTTCTTCAGAGGTGCAAGTTTGAGTATGGATTTAAGGGCTCTATAAATTTGTCCAGAAAGTATAACTACAGACAGTAGGAACTGAGTGTCATTCTCAAAAAAAAATTTCTATGCCATACCTGCCATTAACAGTAGTAGATTTGATCACATCCCCTGGAAGGACCACCGATAATTCTATGTCTTTATCAGTTATATTCTCTTTCTGTTCCATGGTGTAATTAATTGGTTCTGTATCATCAAATGAAGAAACTTCAAAGTTTTTTGTTTCAGATGGAGGAAGAGGAGCTTTAGTTTTAGCTTTTCTTCTGAAATAATAAAAAAAGAATTAGGAAACCTTAACAAAAAATACAAGCAGCAGTACATTTTTATAGTACAACATAGTGTCAAAATATTCAGTTAGTGAATATTTGTGCTGAACACAATGCTTTCCCTATGGCCCAACAGGAATATCAGAGTGAAAATGACCAATATTATATTACTTTCACCCTCATGTTGTGAAAGCCAGGTGCCTGAATATCTCACAGAAGGATTGTTAAAATGTTGTTAGTGGTGGTGAAGCACGAGAGAAATGTATGACTAACCCACACTAAGAATCCAATAAAACCAAACTGTATTCAGTTTTACATGGTGATTTTTCACACTGTAAATATAAAAAACCCAAAAAACAAAACCACCTTCTATAGTGCAACATGTATGTTTTTGGATGTTTTTTTGTTTTGTTTTTTTAAATAAAGAAAATGGTGTTTTTCTCATATTGCAATAGTAAAATCCCCCAGAAGATTTATTACACTCTGATAGTGAAACAGAGAAGTCATCATGTAATACAACAGTGCCACAGGAACTATGTTCTGTTGATGATACGCACATCTTAAATCTACAGTGCACGTGGGCTTGGGAAAGTTTTACTTTTCCCAAAACATCTCTGTCTTTCTATATTAAGGATTTGAAAGAATTCAGTGATTACCTTTATGAGACTCTCAAAAATGGTAATGAAATTGCAAAAACCAAAAGGAAAAAGTGTTTACTACATATTATTAATTTGTTATATTCAAAGGTTATTTTTGATAGTCTGTGTTGTCTACTTGTTCGGCTTTGAAACTTGGAGGGGCAGAAGTGAATTACATGGGACATCTAGCCTAGTTATATTGGTGCATCAGTAAAAACAACAACAATTTCATGCATGACCTATCAGCAACAATATTGTGTCATCACACCACCACCATCTCTCACTTCTCCTCCCCTTACAGTTAACACAGCTGTGATATATCCTCCACAGAAATAGAAACAAAATATGGAAATAAACATGTAATGTAAGAATAAAATGTTTTCTCATCTGCTGTGTCTGACCAGGATCATGCTACTCTTTTTCCTTTAAAAAGAATATACTATTAACTGATGTAGCCTGAAGTTTCTGTGCCAAACTCAGTTGTGACATAAATTGTGGTATAAATTACTCACTGGATGTAAGCTGCACATAACATGAGTTTAAGTTGCAATATGGTGCAACTTGCACTTCTTTGACAACAGGCAGGAGTGAACAATGTACAAGTTACATAAAGAAAACAACACCACCACACATCTGTATACAGAGTACTTACTTGTGCTAACTTAGGTTTAAAAAAAAAAAAAATCAGTAACAGTATAATTTCCCCTTAGACAGAAACCCCTTTTATTTAATCAATCACCTTTGGAAATAATGTGTTTAAATTTCAGGGGAAAAGGTTTGTGAACCAATCTTCAAAAAGGTAGTGATTAAATTGCAAGAAGGCATTACTCAAAATTATGCTTTAAATTCCTGAAGTAATATCTCAGTTTGAAAGAACAACCAGAAACCAGTCTTCAGTGACAAAATATGTTAAGGCATTCAAAAAAATTTCCAGACCCATGCAGTAGACTTTTCTTCCTTTGATGCAACAGTCATACTTTATTTACAGAAACTCTTCAGGAAGCTTGACAACTTATTAAAAAAATTCCTATAATTTTAAAACATTGAGCTGAACATGAGGGAAATATTTGGATAAGTATGAATTTTATATTCAGTGGAAAAGGATATATTCCTGAAACATGTCGCCAAAAAATGTACAGCTTAAGAAAAGTTCATGTACAAAACTTCAAGGCATGTATTAACTTGTATAATCTCTTCGCTTTTATATCCTTCAACATTCCCTTAACAGTTAGATGAAGTTACACTCACTACAAAAAACAAATAAATGTCAATATAGAAACATGTTGTTTTAAGTATCTGCATGCCCCAAATGAAAGCAATTTACTTTTAATGCAAGCTCAAAGAAATGTCAATTACTCCGATTACTTGCAATGACCTGCAATGCACGAAATTAAAACAAAGCTTTAGCATACAGAGAATAGAAACACATACCTTCTCTGCAAAAACAGAAGTTCAAAGCTACTTACACTTAAGAACAAACAGCAAGGTCCACAGTAGCATTGCAAAACAAAACTATGTAACTACTAAATTGTGACAAGATTTCACATGACTAATCTGTCTGTTTCTGAAAGTACTTAAAGAGCTTTGAACTTCAAAAGTCCAAGTGGAATAATTTAACTATTCACATCCTCTACCGCGGTTCACAACCGGGAGTCTGCAAGCCCTTTCAAGGGGGCCGCGGGACCCCGCGGCTCAAGTCCCGATTTCCGGTGCCCCCCGCGGCTGAAGCCGGGAGGCGTGGGGTTGAAGCCCGGAACCCCAAGCCCTGGTACTTCCTGTGGGGCAGAAGCCCTGGCCCCTGGGCAAAGTTGGGGACATGGAGGGCATTGCCCCCCCCCCCAATTGCAGTGCAAGAGCACGGCAGTCCCGGGGGCAGCCTTCCCCCCGCCAGGTCGAAGGCGGGTGCCATGGAGCAGGCAGTGGCAGTGTTCCCTCCTCTCCTGCTGGTGCCCCAGGTTGAAGCTGCTCCTCAGCTCCCAGCCCCCTTTGCTCCCAGAGAGGCAGCCGGTAAGAGCCACCTGGGTTAGGAGACCCGGCTCCATGGCTGGCAGAACCCTCTGGGAACAGAGACCGCAGGGGAGTCCTCACAGCACACAGCCCCTAATACCCTTCTCCCTATACCCTGAGGCTACACCCTCTCTGCACCCTGAGCTATCCCCTGCCCGTACACAGCCCCTAGACACCCCCTCCCACAGCCACCCCGTGTGCACACAACCCCAACTACCCCCTGCCTGCACACAGCCCCTAGCTACTCCCTCCCTGCACCCTGAGCTACTCCCTTGCCTGCACACAGCCCCTAGCTACCCCCTCCCTGCACCCTGAGCTACCCCCCTGCCTGCACACTGCCCCAGACACCCCTTCTCCCTGCACCCACAGCCCCTTGCTACCCCCTCCCTGCACCCTAGGCTGTTTTAAAAAAATTTTGAGCTAAGCCCCCCACCTTTGAGTTATAATTTTTGGTTGTGCCCTCCCTCCCCCAACCCAGACAGGCTCGGTCGCCTGCTAAGGTGAGTCGGGGGTGGAGGTGGCGCTCCCTCTCTGGACCCCTCCATGCGGAGGTGGTTCGAGCCCCGCTGGCCCCTGCCCCCCAAAAATAAACATCAAACTATACCTAAGCCCAAGGCTCCTGCCCCGAGGCCTCCTAGCCCCAGCTGGGCCCTGGAGTTTTTATAGCATGTCGAGGGGGGCCTCAGAGAGAAAAAGGTTGAGATTCCCTGCCCTATAAAACAAATCAGTAGTACTTACAGTTTTCCAAATCAAGCAACCATGATGAAGATTCAGAACCTTCCTCCATTCATATATTTATTTATTTATTTATTTTTTAAATTTGCTTATATACAGGGTTACAGAGCTTAAATCAGTTTTGCTAGTTTGGGTTTACAACTCTTCTGTGACAAATTCAAATGCATCGAGCTAACGGGTACTCAATTAACTTTGGTCAGCATGGGCAGCATGCCAGGGTTATTTTTGGGTTACATGAAAACTTCAAAAAACCATTTGTGAATCACAAATTTTTTTTTTTTTTTTATAAACACAGTGGAGATTCTGGTTTTTATATAGGTTAAAAGAAGAAACTAGTGACAAAAATAAAAGCGGTACCACTAAAAATTGTAAATATGTACATTATAAAAATCAAACAGGTTCTAACAATGCAGAATAAATCAGTTCTCCCTCTTTTGGCCTGTTTTTACTTCTTTAAGATGCCTAGGATGATCTTTGCACTGAATGGGTCAGAACTGCCCTTGTTGTCTTTTAACCCTTAAAAACTAAAGAGGAGGGCAAGATTTGTTCAACAAGCGTTGATGGGTTAATATTACTTCTCTAACCAAGTAGGCTAATGCAATTGCCCTTCACTGCTGGAGGTCTGGTCTCAAAGCTATCAGATGTCACTAACAATATGAGTTAACTGAAAGTTTACATTTGTCCACATCATAAAACGGCAGTTTATGCTGAAGAAAGATATAGAACTGAGGCCAGGGCTACACTAGCACTTATGTCGGCAAAACTTTTGTCACTCGGGGGTGTGAAAAAAACACACCCCTGAGCGACGCAAGTTTTGCCTGCATAAGCGCTCATCTGCACAGGGCTATGTCGGCGGGAGACGGTCTCCCGCCGACATAGCTACCGCCACTCATTGAGCTGGTTTTATTATGTCGACGGGACTGCTCTCTCCGGTCAGTATAACATGGTTGACTGTGCATTGTGTGAAGAAACACTTCCTTTTCTTTGTTTTAAACCTGCTGCCTATTCATTTCATTTGGTGGCACACACACCCTTTTGTCTTCACTCTTTTGTCCTTTTCTCTGTTTTTAACCCTTTTTGGCTCATTCATTTCCTCTCTCCTATTCCATCCCGCCCCCTTTTTGTTGTTTCCCACTTCTTTGGTGGCTCCCTTTCCCCAGGAGAAATCTCTCATGTGGAGTCTGGGTATATACGAAGTTTTAACTTATTTTATTTACAAATATACATCAGTTCTTGGAGAGAGGTGATTAAACAGCATGCAGGCAATCTTATTGCAGGAATCGCACCCTAATACCAATACCCTGTTCCCAGGGAGCAACTCTGCCTCAAGAATTGACACTAATCAGAGACCAAATTTTCTGGCTGCTTGCCCATCTCCCACTGCTTTTACACAGAACCACAGAGAACCCAAAATTGACACCGACGCAGCATAACTCCCCAACAGTGAACATTTGCTTACATGCGTTAAAAAGGGGGGGGGGGGGAGATTATGCATAACAGTGGCAACTGGTAATGCCTGCCATAAAAATATAAAAGTGATTCTAAAATTAGTCCAAGCAAGTCATTCAAAAAATATACTTTTATAAGTCATAAGAGAATATTCAAATATTCAGCTATATGATGCTTCAATTGTTATATTTAGAAAGGCCAATTTAAAAAGCATGGAAAAGTGCTTTACACAATGCAGAAGTAACTACACAATCCCTATTTGCAGTTAATTCAGAAGTTAGTTCTTCCACCTTGAACCTACTCCAAGCTTTTAATAAACTAAATTCAAAGAGATTGCACATTTTTTTAAAAGGATATAGAAAGGAAAGGAAAAAAAAAAAAAAAAAAAAGAGTATGCCACAAGGGTATCTATAATCTTCTGTCTGGCCTGGAACACTAATTTTCTACTGTATTATGCTGGTGGGTGATATTTTGTAATTCTAAACTGAAATGTTACTAGGGTGTAGAAAGGCTGCATAAAGTTATTTTTTATATTTTCTTTAAATCAAAATAAGAAATAAAAAAAAATACAAAATTAGAACTACATAGATCTCAAGTTAGTGACACACAAAAAACTGTTACTCACCTTCTCATAACTGTTGTTCTTCGGGATGTGTTGCTCGTATCCATTCCAATTAGGTGTGTGTGCACCATGTGCACAGTCATCGGAAAGTTTTTCCCTTAGCAGCACCTATGGAGTCCCCTGGAATGGCGCCTTCATGGCGCTCAATATATGACCCTGCTGACCCGGCGCCTCCTCAGTTCTTTCTTGCCGGTTACTCCGACAGAGGGGAAGGCGCGTAGGTTTGAAATGGATATGAGCAGCACATCTTGAAGAACAACAGTTACGAGAAAGCGAGTAACCGTTTTTTCTTTTTCAAGTGATTGCTCATATCAATTACAATTAGGTGACTCCCAAGGCTTACCTAGGCGATGGGGTTGGAGTTATGGAATCGATGTAGGCACTGCTAGTGAGGATGCATTCCATCGAGACAATGAGCATGATGTGGCCACCCACAATCAACTTAATTAATTCAGAAGTTCGAGGTCAAATTAGATACAGTCGACTTAATTTTGTAGCGTAGACAAGCCCTGAGAGACAAAGAATGTTAAATACACTATTCAGAGAAGACTTGAGAAAGGGATGAGGCAAGAAAGACTAAATGGGAAGAGTGACAAGTAAACAGGTGGAGGCAGTGAAAGAAAACCAAAAAGTAGGTCAAAGGTGAAGAATGAGATAAAAACTATACAAACAAAAAGAAAACAAGGCTAAAAACATAAAACAAAATAACTCCAAGAAGAGTGAAGGGACAGAAACTGATATTGGGAATTGATTTCTCCATTGTGTGCTGTAAATAAGCTTTTACTGAAAAGCCTAGGCACTCACCATCCCTACTAAGCGTGCTGCTGTTTCACAATGGCAGAAACTCAAAAACTTCTTATAATAATGCATCAGTCTCAAAGTAAAAATGTCAAGATTCATGCTGAGCCTAACTGTTGCTTTTAGCCACAATCTATGGCTATGTCTACACTTGCAGAGTTTTTGCGCTATCAGTTTCACCGGTGATAGGGAACCGGCAAAAGAAAAGCGCTGGTTTGTGTATGCACTTACTTCCACAAGCGTCAGATCGTGTTCACATCTACAACACTTCCATTGCGGATGAGAGCAGCGCACTGAGGGCAGCTATCCCACAGTGCAGCTCTCTCCATTTTGAGGATAGGTCTTGTGGGAAGGGGGGGCGTGATCGCGGGGCATCCTGGGTCCCTGCACAGCCTCCTCTCCCCAAACACTGATCAGGTCCAGTAGCTCAGCATTCCTCCAAGCAGGGGATCGGTGGAGCAGCCATTGTCACCTGGCCAGATAAGTGAACACTTGCCAAGAAAACAGGAAGGGGAGTTTCAAAGTTCCAGGAGTTTTACTGTGGGAGGGGCAGACATCTGTTTACCTAGCAGCAGAGCTGCTGGCCAGAGTGGTCACCTATCCTCCATAGGCTAAAAGCCGTGTAAACAGGAAGAACAGGTCTTCACTTGCACATCACAGCAAAAGGATCAGCGGTAAGAACTGCATGCCTCTCGTGGAGGTGGTTTTCTGTTTGCGGTGAAAGTTCTGAGTTTCACCGCAAAAAGTCATTGGCAAGTATAGACGTCCTGTGGTTTTTGCGCAAAAAAGGGACTTTTTGCGCTTTAAATGGCAAGTGTAGACATGCTCTTATTGTCTCTGATCACATCTTGAGATCACATTTTTTTCTCCTTCCTACCCCGCCAGATTAAAAAAAAAAAAAATCACAATATAAAGTTCAAGATGTTTTATGGGTTTTTTCTCCCCCTGCATCGAAAGCAGTTCTAAAGAAATGTTTTTATGTTAAAAATAAAGATAGTCTCCCCAGTGGCATGTTAAACATTTCCCTTTCAGTTCTCGCATAGCTTGCAAAATAACTCGAAAAGTAAATAAAAGTGTCTCAAGAACAAGAACTCTTAAATGTTTAAGATTTAACTTTAGAAATGCAGATTTCTTCAATCAACTTTTTTATATGTTAACCTCTTGTTACTAGGGAATGGAATTACCAGATACCAAATATTACTGCAGTTAACACTCACTAACCTGTTAATATCAGAATATTGATAGGTTTCAGAGTAGCAGCCGTGTTAGTCTGTATCCGCAAAAATAACAGGAGTACTTGTGGCACCTTAGAGACTAACAAATTTATTAGAGCATAAGCTTTCGTGGGCTACAACCCACTTCTTCGGATGAATATTGATAGTTATAAGGGACTCTTTAAATAAATGGTTTAATTTCCCAATAACTTGAAGCAAGGAGACAGTGTGAAGAAAAAAAGAAAAAGCAAACATACTATATAGGTTTCATCTACTGCAATGTGCAAGGAATATATTGTACAGTTGAACAGAGCACTTGAATACACAACTATCTGATGAAAAAACTTTCAAGTAACACATATTGAACATTATTATTCTTGATTCAAAAAAATGCCAATACCCTTTTTTTAAATCTTAGTTTTGACATATTTAATAAATATATTTTTTCAACAGAAAATAAAAACTGTGTAACTTTAAAACAATATCGGAGCATAACATCTATGCTAGTTGATCATGAGCTATCCCAAAGCATTGAAACTGGAAGACTTCTAAGGTAAACAAAATATTTTCCAATTCTAGAGGGTCCATTAGGGAGGATTTTAAAAATCCTGCAGGCAATGGAAGCGCTATGATTCTTCCCCACCCCTACTTCAGAAATCTCTCCTTCCCATTTCTCCCATCTTCCTCTGTGGTAGATTATCTAAAAGATAAGAGAACCTCCTAAGACTATCAACAAAATATGGCATTCCACTGACTGTAGTCATTGTTGAAGTTTTATTTCCTATATATTCCTATGTTAAAGCTTGCCTAAAAACAAGAAGTTTTAAAAAGTCTATTCTCTCCTTCAAGATTTCTATTAGGCCCTAATCTAGAAAAAACTTAAATCTGTTCTCAATAGTACACATATGAACAGTCACACTCACTTCAGTTATTAGGTACTAATCGACTGAGAATCTGCTTTTGCTGTAACTAAATGAGAGTTTACTGATGCGATGTCTCTTTGTAGTCAGTGGGTAGAAAAATTGTAGTGTCTTTTGTTGATTAGTTAAAATCACTAATTAAAAAGGGACACTGTCATGTTTAAAATCACATTTTAAATAACAGTTCATTATCTATTTAGTAACATATTTTGGATACTGGAAGTAAACTGAATGAATGTATTTACTGTTTGTTTACTTTTTGCATATCACTAAATATAGACAATTCAATTGAATTATCAAGTGCATTTCCAACATTTAAGGTTACTGTAATGGAACCTTAAAGTGCTTTAACAGCTTAAGTTGGCTATTAACTTTATGCATTGCACTCAGCTTGAATTACAATAATTAGTCTCTTCACTTTCTAAATGATGTAAAGTTTAGGTTGCCACCATTGCAGAATAAATGATGGAATTTATTTCTATAAATTAGTCTTAATATTTTATTAAAATGTAACATTAACCTAAATATGGGGGCTAAAGTTCTGTGTCAAATATGAACAGTATCTTTTTAAACTGTATCATCCTTTGGGGACTGCCTGAAGAGACTAATGAAAAGGTTCATAACCTGTTATCTCTAGGTTAGTATTCTGTGGCTGATGTAAACTGAGTTAAAGTTCTCAACCTAATTCCTTTTAGATAGTCACATTACAAAAACCTCCACCAGAACTGGTACTCAGACACTCAAGCCAAAGGCTGGATCATGGAATCAATCAGTGTATGGAGAGTGAAGTACCTTTCTATCCCTGGAGATTAGCCTTCTAAGGCCAGGTTTGAGGCATCCTCATGGGACAATATGGAGGAAGCATGCATTTCTGTAGATAAGCACACTTCAATTTCTAGGGCTGTTAATTGAGTACCTTTTCAAAGGATCTAAATGAACTTTTGGAACTCTGGATTGTGAGTTGAGTTAAACTCACTGTCCATCTGTGAAGTCCAACAGATGGCTCAATCTTTACAAAAGAGGTATAGAAAGATCACTACAGATCACTACAGAGTAACATTTCTCTCTACAGCTTATCTAGTGGGAAAAAGCAACACTGTAAAATTTCACAAATCCAGAACTAGCTTAATATAATGATAAATGTGCCATTGGAAAGAATGGAGGGGCCTGTGGTGGTGGTCCTTACATAACAGAAATCGACTGTGTAATTGATATGTTCACTGATATGCAAGTAATGTGATCTGATAATAATTAATATGATTACTAAACTGATTCTAACAGATTATCTCTATGGGTTTATTGAACTAGGTTGCAATAAAGGTACAGGAAAAATTCCCTGCAAATCTGGATCTCTCCCTGTTCCTGTGAAGAGTGTTAAAAACAAAAACTTTTAAATGAGCGATTCCTTCTTCATCCTTCTCCCAAAATGAGCATCCCTGGATGCTAAACATGTGCTCAGGGTGCCTCCCAGACACAAGACGGTTCTCTCTCCCAATCTCTAAGGGATGTGTTGTCTCTCTCCCTAAATAGCCTCCTGCCTTTGAATGGAAGAGTCAGTCTCCTCCTGGAGGGAAACAAACCACGTAACTGGGAATGTAACCATGAAATTAAAACTGAAAGTTTAATGGAATCTGGGGGAAAGTTTTGGATCCCACTAAAAGCAGGAAGGCAGCAAATGAGTTTCTCTGTTTCCTTCAGGTCATTTGGCACAGACCATTTTGCCTGTCTGATTATCTGCTATCTAAACAATTTAAAGTGCAAAAAAAAGGGCAATTCAGAGGAGGAGGAAAACCAAATCTGTGATATATATTGTCATGGTTTTAACTACGGAATCAGGAACATTTCTATTAGGAGCATATCAGGTCCAGAGACTTGGAATTAACATGTAAGGCCTCATTGACTTACCCATGTGAAACAAAAAGAAAAGGATCAGTGCCAATGTTCAGCAAGGATGGTTGAGAACGCTTTTATTAAGTCAGGATAGCACCTGTAGATGCAAAGGGTCAGCCATACCATATCCTGCAGAGCCAGAGAATCCATAGCAATTATTTTTCTTTGCATCTATCTGTTCTTTTCCGTTTCCCTGCAGAAAGTAACTTAAGTCCCAACAGTCTTAGGCCTGGTCTACACTAGGCTTTTATGTCGAATTTAGCGCCGTTACATCGAATTAACCCTGCACCCGTCCACACCACGAAGCTATTTAGTTCGACATAGAGCTCTCTTAAATTCGACTTCTGTACTCCTCCAAAACGAGAGGAGTAGCGCTAAATTCGAAATGGCCATATCGAATTAGGCTAGGTGTGGATGGAAATCGACGGTAATAGCTCCGGGAGCTATCCCACAGTGCACCACTCTGTTGACGCTCTGGACAGCAGTCCGAGCTCGGATGCTCTGATCAGCCACACAGGAAAAGCCCCGGGAAAATTTGAATTCCTTTTCCTGTCTGAGCAGTTTGAATCTCATTCCCTGTTTGGACAGCGTGGCGAGCTCAGCAGCACTGGCAACGATGCAGAGCTCTCCAGCAGAGATGGCCGTGCAATCTAATAGAAGGAGGGCCCCAGCATGGACTGATCGGGAAGTCTTGGATCTCATCGCTGTGTGGGGCGATGAGTCCGTGCTTTCAGAGCTGCGCTCCAAAAGACGGAATGCAAAGATCTACGAGAAGATCTCTAAAGCCATGGCAGAGAGAGGATACAGCCGGGATGCAACGCAGTGCCGCGTGAAAATCAAGGAGCTGAGACAAGGCTACCAAAAAACCAAAGAGGCAAACGGACGCTCCGGATCCCATCCCCACACATCCCGTTTCTACGAGGCACTGCATTCCATCCTAGGTGCGGCCGCCACCACTACCCCACCACTGACCGTGGACTCTGAGGATGGGATATTGTCCGCGGCAGGTTCCTCGTCGGACATGTTAGCGGACGGGGAAGATGAAGAAGGAGATGAGGAGGACGAGGCAGTCGACAGCGCTGGCACCGCTGATTTCCCCGACAGCCAGGAGCTCTTCATCACCCTTACCGAGATCCCCTACCAACCGTCCCCATCCCTTACCCCGGAGACAGAATCAGGGGAAGGATCAAGCAGTGAGTGCTTTAAATATCTAAACATTTATTTTTACAAGAACTGGAATATTTATAATATTAACAATGGCTGTTTATTAAAGTGCTTAAACATGTAAACAATTATCTGCAAAAAAACTGGAATATTTACAATAGTAACAAAGGGTTTTTCATGATTTGTCTGCCTTAGGCTCTTCACAATTTAGTCCCAAGTATTTAAAATTTTTTTTACAATGTCCGGTAAGTCATGATTATGCTGCCCAAGACGCTCCACTCTTTAGTCCCAGTGCACCTACGCGAAAATCCGGTCAATATGGCTGGGGATGGAGGCGAAATCCTCATAGGAGAACTCCTCGTAGGTCTCATGAAGGTAAATTTCCAGCCTGTTCATCAGGTTCCTGGGTAGGGCGATCTTAGTGGGCCCTCCGTGGTAGGACACGTTACCGCGCCACGACACCATCAGATACTCTGGTATCATCGCCCTGCAGAGCATAGCGGCAAACGGCCCTGGTTTCTGAAGGCTTTCTCGAAACATCCTTTCCCTCTGGGACTCCGAGATCCTCAGCAGGGTGATGTCGCTCATTACGCCCTGCTTTGAATTAGGGAGGGGAATGTTAGTATTGGGACTGCTTTACAGCCACGCGGTGGAGGGAGAGGGGCAGCATACAGGGATCTTTCCCTGGAACAGCCGCGAGGGGGTGGGACAGGGGCATAGTTCATGCTGTCCTGATTGCTGGCAGCAGAGACTGGCATTGCTTTCAATGTGAAAGGAGGCCAGTGCTACTAGTACAGTTTTAAGCAGCCAGAAGTCTACGGCTTACCATGATTGCACGCTACAGAAGTTCAGGTGTCCTGCCACGCTTCTCAGATAACTGCAAGACCACTGCAGGACCCCAGGCACTGAAGGCGATGGCCGAAAATTCGATCTTGTCCTGAGTGCGCATGTGAGAGGTGCAGTGCATGGTCTTGTTCACAGAGAAAGACTAGGTTCTTTGTACACAACTTCATTTATCTGTCTCAGGAATTCACTCCATTTTTCCCATTCACACAGACACATCTGCGACTGTCTCCCAACCCAGCCTGTCAGCACAGTCCCAGAGGCTAGCGCAGATTAGGAGGAGGAAGAAGAAGACGCGGGAGGACATGTTCTCAGAACTAATGAGCTGTTCCCGAGCCCAGGCAGCCCAGCAGACACAGTGGAGGGAGAACTTGTCCCAAATGCACCGAGCAGTCATGGAACGGGAGGAGAGGTGGCGTCAGGAGGACCAGCAGGCTACTGAAAAGCTGCTTGGACTTCTGAGGGAGCAAACGGACACGCTCCGGCGCCTTGTGGATGTTCTGCAAGACCGGAGGCAGGAGGACAGAGCCCCGCTGCAGTCTATCTCTAACCGCCCTCCCCCGCCACCAAGTCCCACACCCCCCTCACCCAAAGTACAAAGAAGGAGGGGCGGCAAGGGCCGTTAAAACTTTCAGTCAACCCCTGCAGACTGCTCTAGCACTAGAAGGCTCTCATTCCCCAAAATTTTAAAAGTCCTTTCCTACACACCTCACAGAAGCCCCCGTGCAAGTTTCAACCCCCACGTTTCATGTCTGGTTCATAATAAAATATTCGTTTCTGTTAATTACTGTTTCCATGATTTTATTTTGGAGGAGAGTCTGTCTGAACGAGGGGAAGGGGCATGGTAATTGGACAGGACAGTCACCTTTACCAGGGTACAGAGGCGGGGTCAGGTCCAGGATCAGGACACATACCCAGTGCAGTGACTAGTGACCCTGTTCAATCTGGGAGGTGGTTTTCATGTTCTGTGGGGGGGGGGGGGGTGTTGCTCTGTGACTTTGTGGCGGGGGAGGGCAGTTACAGATCTAATGCATCACAGAGCCCCGCAGCAGGGGAGCTGTAACCCTCCTCCCCCTGCCAGACAGTCACATAGCCGACACATACACGCTGTCCCGCCCAGGAGGGCTGGCAGGCTCTGTTGAAACAACCAGTCCACCACTGCGGAACCCGTCATTCCTGGAGTTTAGAAGCATCATTTGCATCACAACAGTAAACCCGCACCCCGCCACAGTCTGCGTCCCAGGTTTAAAACATTCCCGCGAAAACAGTAATAAAGACAACGGTGTTCATTAACAAAACAGAACAGATTTTATTTTTTGGGAAGGGGGTGAAGGGGGTATGTAACTGGAGAGGATAGTCAACGGTAACTGGGTAAAGAAACGGTGGCAAGTTCAGGTTCTGAGTCCACAAACTTAAAATTCACTGGTGACCCTGCTCAGTCTGGAAACTGTCTTTCAAAGCCTCCCGGATGCACAGTGCGTCCCGCTGGGCTCTTCTAATCTCCCGGCTGTCTGGCTGGGAGTAATCAGCAGCCAGGCGATTTGCCTCAACCTCCCACCCCGCCATAAAGGTCTCCCCCTTGCTCTCACACAGATTGTGGAGCACACAGCAAGCTGCAATAACAATGGGGATATTGGTTTCGCTGAGATCACAGCGAGTCAGTAAGCTTCTCCATCTCCCCTTGAGACGGCCAAAAGCACACTCCACCACCATTCTGCACTTGCTGAGCCGGTAGTTGAACAGTTCTTTTTCTGTGTCCAGGGCGCCAGTATAGGGCTTCATGAGCCAGGGCATTAGCGGGTATGCTGGGTCCCCGAGGATCACTGTAGGCATCTCCACATCCCCAAGAGTTATTTTGTGGTCCGGGAAGTAAATACCTTCCTGCAGCCTTCTAAACAGACCAGAGTTCCTGAACACGCGAGCGTCATGAACCTTGCCCGGCCATCCGACGTTGATGTTAGTAAAACGTCCCTTATGGTCCACCAGTGCTTGCAGCACCATTGAAAAGTAGCCCTTTCGGTTGATGTACTGGCTGGCCTGGTGGTCCGGTCCCAGGATAGGGATGTGAGTCCCATCTATAGCCCCACCGCAGTTTGGGAATCCCATCGCGGCGAAGCCATCTATGATGGCCTGCGCGTTTCCCAGGGTCACTACCTTTGACAGCAGTACCTTCACGATTGCCTTGGCTACTTGCATGACAACAACCCCCACGGTAGACTTGCCCACGCCAAACTGGTTCGCGACTGACCGGTAGCTGTCCGGCGTTGCGAGCTTCCAGAGGGCTATGGCCACTCGCTTCTGGACAGTCAGGGCTGCTCGCATCCGGGTGTCCTTGCGCTTCAGGGCAGGGGACAGCAACTCACAAAGTTCGAGGAAAGTCCCCTTCCGCATGCGAAAGTTTCGCAGCCACTGGGATTCATCCCAGTCCTGAAGCACTATGCGGTCCCACCAGTCCGTGCTTGTTTCACGGGCCCAGAATCGCCGTTCCACAGTATCCACAAGACCCATTGCCACCGTGATGTCCTCGGCACTGGGTGTCGTGGTTTCAGACAGGCGTGTGCTACTCTCGGAGTTCAGGTCCTGACCCCGGTGCCGTAGCCTCCTCGCCTGATTTCTCTCTATCTGCCTCAGTGAAAGGTCGATGATGAGCTGCGATGCGTTGACAACGGCCACAACTGCAGCGATGGTCACAGCGGGATCCATGCTCGCAGTGCTGTGGCGTCCGCGCTGTCACTGACCAGAAAAGTGCGCGAACTGATTTCCCGCCGGCGCTTTCAGGGAGGGAGGGCGGGAGTGACGGTTGGATGACGACAGTTACCCAAAAGCACCCTCGACACATTTTTTTACCCAGAAGGCAATGGCGGCTCGACCCAGAATTCCAATGGGCAGCGGGGACTGCGGGAACTGTGGGATAGCTGCCCACAGTGCACCGCTTCCAATGTCGACGCTTGCCCCGTTAGTGTGGACTGACAAAGTCGAATTACTGTCCTTAGTGTGGACACACACGTTCGACTTTGTAATATCGATTCCACATATTCGATTTAACTAAAATCGAACTACTCTCGTAGTGTAGACATACCCTTAGACTCAGGAGGTTGGGAACACTGAGATCTAGTGGAGAAAGGCTAAAACACAAATGCTGAGACCTGCCTACGTCAAGCACTATTCACCTATACTGCACTCAGTACATAATTATAAATGTACCAATAATCTTTCAGCAAAGTGTCAAACACTGACTGAAATCTAGAGCAGTACAAAACAGTTTAAAGCACAGTTATACAGAAATAATCCAGATGGCAAATTACTAATACTTTTAATACTCTTCAAAATAACCCATTTAGCATTTGCCATCTGAACAACTAATTATGAGAATGGCTAGGAGTGGGGCAAAGGAAAAGGAAAGGAAACAAACCTACTACATTGACTGAGAAATATACAACTGGCTGAATAAACAGGAAAAACAGAGAGGCAGCAAAAGAGGAATCTAAACTGAAATGGAGGGCTTAACCTTTGATACACTAATAAATCTGTTATGTGCTCATAACTTAAGCAAACCTATGCCAAATCTATTAGGGAAGACTTAAGACACACACTGATCCCATTTCCCCATGGTCAGTAAGAAAATTTCTCTGATCAATGCCCTTAACTTGCATAGACTCTAAAGTTCCCCCCACCCCTCCTTTGACAATTAAGCTTCTAACTCCCATGGTTTTCTGGCTAACCTTGCAATCATGAACTGAGTCTGCAAACAGAAAGTTCAGTTCTGCTTCTGGTGCTCATGGTTTTCACAGCTGGGATTCAGAACACTGAGAGCACCAGTCAGACTAAAAAGGAATTAGGTCAATTTCTCTCTACTGCTGCTCTTTAAGACACATATTGTATAATAAACAGTGGGGGCAAGAACTGGAACTATTCACCAGAAGGACTCAAATGAAAACTGAGGGATGGGGAGAGAGAGAGAAAGAGAGTAACACTCCCCAACATAACAGCCCAGAGCCTGGAGGAGAGGAAGACTAGCCCACCCCACCCACCATCAGCACCACCACACAGACACACTCTCTTACTTCACAGTAGCCAGGAAGCACTGCAGTAGGAGTGGGGAAGACAGGAAGCTTTTTCTCCCTTTCAGCAGCTATAAAGAATTTGAAGGGTAGAGACTGGGCTTAAATTTCAGACACTACTAGCTGAACTACAATACTAGGTTCATATGAAAGAGTCATTGAGCAGAGTCCAGCAACAGCATCTTGGAAATAATCCCAAGCAATTCCACTTTCCTAGTAGCTGGGATTAGTGAAGGCTTCTCACCTGGGGACTGCCCCTAGACAATAAGACTCCCCATATTTTGTATCAGTCTTTGGCTTGTACATTTCAGTCCTTTAGCCATAGGTGCTAGAACTAGGGGTGTGCAGAGGGTGCTGCTGCATCTCCTGACTTGAAGTAGTTTCCATTATATATAGGGTTTACAGTTTGATTAAAAGGCTCTCAGCACCCCCACTATACAAATTGTTCCAGCATCCCTTTAGCTACAGAGTATTTAGTAAAATTTACAAGCCCTTTGTGTGCATGGATGGCCAGGAGGGGGAGAGACAGACTGATGGGTTAAAGTTAGAGGAAAAAAGGCAAGAGAGAAAGTTGGAGAGAAAAAGCTTTCTCTTATAAAAGAGGCAATAAAAACTCAATAGCAAGCTGAGAACACAAAATAGGGAAAGAGATACTTGAAGTGATAGAAAAAGAGAGCATGAAAAGGGCTAACAGACACAGGAGAAAACTCAGGGAATGCTAGCTGCACTGTGGTCTATTATAGGAAAGGAAATAAAGAAAAAGTGGAATTAAGGACAGGAAGGACAAGAAAGGGCAAAACAACTTTTATTCTTTTAAATTGCAGAGGGGGGTGGCCTTGAGGGAAGTGTCTGTGCAGATATTTTCACCTTGATTAATATTCTCTCAGGCTAAAGGTGTTGGGTACATTTCTCAAGTCCTGACAAACTTTGCTTTGGGCTTGATGTTATTTCTAATTTACTAAAGTACGGTAAATCATGGGCCAAAATTCCTTGTCATATTGAGAAACCAGTGAATCTTCCATCCCTCAGCCAGCTTCTCTTGCTCACACTTAGCATCCAAAATGTGGGGAACCCTCTTCTTATCTTAGAAGTTATGAGACAGTGGGATATTCACCAACATCAGGTCTGGAAAGGGTAAGAGGGTACTGATGGTGTGGGAGCCCATGATTGCTCTTGGTTATCTGCTAGCACTGGGTAGGGAAGGGGAGGTGGGGGAATAGTTTAAACTCTGATCCCAGACCTTTGTTACATAGGGCTAACCAGTAGTTTTCAAGTCCACTTCTGCCATTGCTGACAGCAGACACCTCCCTCCCCATTGTCCCATTTGAACTGACTCACCTTTTAGGTTGGCCACTTGTGGCCCCAAATGCAAAAAAGAGACAAGGCCTGTCCCAAAACTCCTTGCTGGGGAGAAGAGTGTGTCTTTCCTCTAAGAGGCTCACAGCACAGGAGATACCAGTACTCAGCAGCTATTGCCTAATCTCTCCTGAAAGAATTCAGGCCGGCTTGCTGGATTCTTGAAGCAGGCAAACAGGGAAGTGGGAACCTATCCCATGGTTGGGAGCCTGTCAGCAGCAGCTTCCTCTTTGCTGCTGCTGCTACTGTCTTCTTACACCTGATATCATCATAAGCCCCCCCCCCCCCCCCGCTCCCCCGTTCTCTCTCTCAGGAAGACCGAGAAGGTATAATTTAAAAAACAATCTCAATCTAATATTTAACTAATGACATTATTATTTTTCTCGGAGAGAAGGAAAGAGAGAAGAAAAGACTGGGGAGGTTAACTTTTAAGCACTTTTAAAATTGGCAATAAACCACCCTAAGAAATGTACTAGAACTCTTCTATACTATCCTGATGAATACTTAAAAGAATGAGCTAGCTCAAACATAAACCAACGATTTTTTTAAAACACAAAAATAAGCATTCACAAAATCTAAAGGTCAATAGAAAGGTGTCTATGAATTAAACAAAACAAGAAATCCAATGGAAATATTAAAAATAAGCATGTTCCCACACTGTTACCAATCTAAATATTGGAAACACACTTGATAATTCAATTGAATTGTCTATATTTAGTGATATGCAAAAAGTAAACAAACAGTAAATACATTCATTCAGTTTACTTCCAGTATCCAAAATACTTTCCAGTTTTACTAAACTAAGGTGTCAGTCATACACATGGCAAAGGTTTTATAAAAATTTGATTCGTAAACTGACCGTTTCCTTCTAAATATTGCTGGGTAAAAAATGGGTATTAGAGCTATAAAAGGAGGATTCATTTAATTTTTACAAAGACACGTTGATTTCTACCATATGATAGGCACACTCCCAAGGTAGTGGAGAAAAATGGCATTGATTCAGTGACCTAACTTTTTTCACCACTTTGCTTTTACTTCATAATTGTACGCAGGCAACATACTCAATTTTACAAGGAATTTGCTTGCATGAGCAAGATTCTTTGAATTCTTTCTTTGCTGCCTGAACCAAGGTTGGAGCTCAAGTCCAAAAAGGTGAAACTACATACTCCTATCGTACATGCACCTATCACATGCCTGCAACTGAAGGTCCAGGAAAGGTTTGTCCTAAAATCCTTGACCATATCCCTGTAAACTGATGCAGCAAGAAAAGAAAGTCAATAAGATATCACATCAGCTATATTCCATGTAATTTAGAGTATAATCTTTAAATATAACCTAATTAAATCTGAAGGTACATAATTTCACATGGAATATTGCAAATATAACTACTTTAAATTTAAACAGTATAAATTTTTTTCACGATTCTGACCTTGAGTTATCCATATCTGTTTGCATAATCATCATCCACAAAAAGAAGGAAGCAGTTTATAATATATACTTGCAACATACTGAAAGCAAACTATCCCTTGGGAATGGGTTAACCTAGAAACAAAGTCCCAATACAATTCAAATAAACTCTACATCCAAATTATTTGGAGAATCAACCTTTGTTCAGAAACAATTCTTGGGTGTTTCTATAAATTTCAAGTCATTTTTCTGATACTATGAGAATCTTCAGTCTAGTATTATAGATGCTGATAAACGGATGCCAAAACTGATGTTGAAAATTACAACAAACTTGAACTGCTACAAATGTACACATCTGTATCTAGAATTAAAATATTATGTAAATGTAGCAGTAGTATACACATTCTTTATGAAAGTTTATCAGCATTTATTTATAATTAACAGTCTTGTTTATGTATGTAGTAAGTGTTTAAAAAAAAAAAGTCCAATTTCAGAGGTTTGAACAGAGACTAACAATGTCTATTTGAAAACTTGGCAGAGAAGAAACGAAGTTATAAAGCACATTTTAGTAATTCTAACAGGTTAAAAACATTTCATAAAAAAATTAATCCATAAGCCATTAATTCGCTATGAGTAGCATGAAGGATTTTTTTTAAACGCTCAAGCTATTTTGATTTAAAAATGTATTCTGCTGAACAAGTTGAGTAGCTTTGCTCTATTTTTTTTTAATCAATTTTAGCTCAAAGCACCATAACTACAGACAAATAGCAGCTAGATTCACATTAAAGGAAATCAGCTTTTAGGCCTCAATCCTGCAACATGCGGACAAACTCATGCACCTACTCAGAGTCTCACTGAAGTCAGTAGGGGTCCACCCATGTGGCAGTACTTGCAGGACTGGGTTCTAAAGGAGTAGTGCCTGAAACAAGTTCATACTATACTATAGATATAAAAACTAAAAGGTAATTTCAGAAAATGTAAATTTTTTTTTACTTTAGCACAGCCATTAATAATTTTTTTCAGTTTCCTGTATATTGTTATTTTTAAAAATTGTGGGACAATATATAATCAAACTCAAATAGACAAATTCTGCTTTCTATCATACTTGTACAATACCATTGACAAAATGTTGTTGCAGGTGTGTAACTACGGGCATAATTTGTTCCAAGTACTGTTAAAAGGAAGACTTACACCCCAATAAGCAAAGAACTGTAGCAAGAACACTGACACTCCACTCTTATTCTTACCGGACACATGACATATTAACTCACCCACTGAGTCCATACCTCTCAGTTAATCAGGCAGAGAGGAATATATAGGCAAAGAGTTTAATCTGTATGTACCAAATGAGAACATTGTTGATATGATACTCAACATACGTAATAGTTTTCAAGCAATGCATACGTTATTCTACCTATTTAACTTAAAAACATGAACATATTTTACAAACTGATTAAACTGCTGCTGTCCTTACCGCCAATAAGTCACAATTTTTTCTTCATCACTTAAATCAAGTGAATTTTTTTCAAAAGGATACATAGGCGGAGGGGAGAAAAGCAGAGTGTGCATATTGAGTTCAGTGTTGTGCCTGTTCTTCCCTAATGACATCATTAAACCTACCTATTTATAAATCTCACCACCTGACTAAACAACCTACATAGCACATCTACAGATCTGTATAGTCTTTAATCCTGACATGTCTGCTTCAGCCAATACAGGAAAGATTATTAAGTAGCTTTGTTAGGTCTTCTGTAGCTTTGGAACTTAAGGAGGAAAACTCAGCCAGCTTTCCAAACTTGATACTATTTACAATAGTAACAAAGGATATTATTAGTGGGAACTTTCAGAAATGAGACTATCTATCTCCCCCCTCCATGCTTACTTTCGCTCTCTCCTTGCTCTACAAGAACACACTCACCCCCGTCCCGCTTATACACAAGTAGTACTGCAGGTGATTTTAGCAATCAGGTGTGAATACCTGGACGGCAAGAGCAAAATAGCACATTTTACATCCCATTTGGTCATTTAATCCCAGTAAAAATTACTGGTTAGTAACTAAGTAATCATGTTGCGTAGCTCAAATGTTCTCTAAACTAGCTAATAAATACCTTTATCACACAAACACACACACACAAATTAATTTCCATTCTAAAGATTTGCAGGAAAGGCTTGCAGTGCTTGTGATTTAGTTATTTATAGTGTGATTTATAAAAGCTTGAGCCCATTATCTAATAAACAAAACTAATTAAAAAAATTTAACATCCCTCTGCCAATATTGCCTCCAACAGAGAACACTGCCCAAAATTCATAAGCTACCCCTGCCGTAAGAAAAGGCAAGGCACAACCCTGAGGTCCCTTCCAACCCTGATATTCTAACCTCCAAAGCACTATGGTGGCTAACTGTATTGAGGGTTGCTACGGTAACAGCTGGGGATGTTACTCACTTAGGGGTAACATCCCTAACCCATTACCTGAGCAATCCTAAACACAAGCTTTCATCCCAGTTAACCCACCTCAGGCAAAAGTCAGAGTGAACAAATGGGTTTTACACCATGCTTTGAAGGCTAAGGTCAGGCTCCACTGGACCAATCGGGAAAGTGAATTTCAGAGTCAGGATCCTCCCCTGCAGACAATCTGCCATCCAGCCACAGATATTCAAATCTAGGAACTGCTAACAGGCGTTTTTCAGATTATCTCAACTGCCAGAGTGGTTCATGGGCAGAGGCAGGCAGACATGAAGCTAAATTTTAAAAAACTAAGGGTATGCATACAGTGTAATTAAAAAACCATGGCAGGCCCAAGGTAGCTGACTCAGGTTCATGGTGTGCTCGGGTTAAGGGACTGTTGAATGGTGGTGTAGACATTCGGGCTCGGGCTGGGCCTGGGCTCTAGGACCCTGCGAGGTGAGAGGATCCCTATGGTCAACCCCATTATCTAGTATTTAGCATAACAGCAATCCCTCCCTCCCCCACACACATTTTAAATGCCCAGGATTCCGTGTACAAATGAAAACAGAGTGTTGAAGATTTTGTTCTGGACATATCTTTAATAAGCAAATACAACATTCTCTGTTTTCAACTCTCGGAGTTAACTCTAACAACACCTATTGTTATAATGTAGAAAATTGCATTATAAATCATATAGTCAAAAGAAGCAGTGCACTAGAAAAGCTAAAATTATTATTTTAGCATTAGAATATATTCTTTGTAAAAAGTCAAACTAATTGGCAGGAAAAAAAATTAAAGTCACCCCTTCTGACAATCATCGTTTAACAGCGAACAAGACTGACTGCTGTTTTTCATGAGTTTTACAGACACACAGACCATATAAGTGCCAGGCACTTAACATCTCTAGTAAATACACAAGAAAGAATTCACCAGTTTTCATATTTGTACAAATATGCTTTTTAGGCATGTCTTAAGATATATTTTTCTAATGTCACCATTATGAAACATAAAATTCCTGTTCTATATACATCATAGGATATTTATTTTAAAAAAAAACAGAAAGTATGCTTTGCAAGAAACTTCTTAATATGAAAAACAGGATGCAAATAGTGTGTGTGCTGAGATGTTCTCAGAGCTGCCTAGGCAACTTAGATGCCCAATTCCCAAGTTCCAACCTCAAGGATTGCACCTATAGTTACTCCAGAGGCCCCAATTAAAACAATGAATAAGGAAACAGGAGGCAATTGGGGTGGGGAAGGAAGACAGACAAGTGTAGAACAAAAAAATAAGGTGGGGGGAAGAGAAATAAAATAGATGGTAAAAATCAGAGGAGAGACGCGAGCCAAGGAAATCTCCTCCACCACAGAAAGTGCAGCCTTTCTAACAACCAGACCCAGCCTCTGGAAGTATGAAAGGCACAAGGTAACTGACTTTATATAGAGCAAAAGCTAAGCTTTAAAAAAAGCGGCAGGGTGTGTGTGTGGAGGGGAGAACAACCAATGAAGAAAAAAATGAGGGGAAATGACAATGAAGATTTTTTTATTTGGGTTTTTTGGTGGGGGAGAGGGGACGGGTTTGGGGTGGAAGGAGGGATATAGTTGTTTAGGATTACAGTATTTTTAACCTGCTTTCAACTTCCACAAAGTGTTGAAATTCAACTCCTAATCTTGGCACTTCTATATGCAAAACGTTTTGTCTAAAAAGAAAAGCATCAACTAATCAACACTATTGAATAGTGTCATCAACAAGGGGTAAAGTAGGTGAGATGCACTAAGTCAGTCATGAGACACTTATTTCTGTTAGTTTTTTAAAAATCAAGCTAATAACTATTTGAACAGTATCGTGCCATTAAGGAAAAAGACATTTTCTGAAGAGATCTCTTTGTAAATCTCAGTTCTGAGGCCAAGGCACATGGCTGTATTGTGTTGGGAAACTGCTTCACAGATTAAAATGAGAAACAGACATACATACTTTGATGACCCTAGTAAGTAGAAGCCTTATCTTGCTCAATCAAAGGCTCTGTAATGTCCTACAACTCATTGACTGACACTAACAAGTGATTGGCTTGGAGAGCAGTTATGTAAGGCACAAACATGCTACTGGACCTCAAATAAGGTCAGAACAGTGCTCTCATCAGTTATATGTACGTACAAGAAAAGATGGTCATAATTACTAATTTGCTGCTTGTTGCAATCTCTGACAGGGAATCCTGCATGGTGGAAGCTTTGAACCATATGGCGTCTCTATTGTTGCAGCAAGGAGAATGTCTGTTAAAAATATCAGCCTTTTCATCTAACCCTAGAAGAGTTTTGATTATTTTTGTTTAAATGACACCCATGAGAAATTAAAGTCTTAATGCAGCAAGAATAGCAGGAAACCTGGATTAAACAGGGCAAGGATGGGCATTTTTCCTGATTAAATTCCTGAATTATTAAGTGGGTGGCTGGAAAAGCCATTGTGTATAATAAGAAACACCTTTGAAACATAAGCATTTCTTCAGTGGCTTTATACCTAGTGGGACTAGATCTAGCTTTTGGTGGATCAACATATTCAAATCTCCAGTCAAATACTTTGCTTCACCAAAAAAATTTATTCCAGAGGAGAATATGGATATGAACTCTCCAAATGGATTGGAAGCAGAGCAATTACTTGTATTTCTCAGAGATGAGGGTAGCCTTCCTGCTATTTGCATTTAAGTTCATCTGACTAGGAGTTGTCCAGCTGTGCTCTTCCCCATCCTAAACCATATCTTTTGGGGACTTTTTCCCTATCAAATTATATTTGCTTAAAAATATTTCCACAACACCTTGTTTATACTAAGCTAATTCTGTAAAAATGTTCTTACAGCTCAAACGTCCTCAATTAGCCAATTACAGTTTTTGAACTGGAGTAGTATCATATCTTGGTAGTCATGGCACACTTAATTCAGCACTATGTGGACATGAAAAGGACAGTGCAAGCCATTAACAATGGAGATGCTGTATTATGAGAGTTCTCCACTTTATGCAGATAAGCTTGGCAGCATTAGAGACTGCTCTGAGTTCTTGAGGGTGTGCTTATGTTATGTACAGCCATCATAATTGTAGTTTATTATTTGTATTTCCATCAAGTCTAGATGCCCTAGTCATGGACCAGAACTCCATTATGCTAGGTTCTGTACAAACAGAAGAAAAAGTCCCTGCCGCAGACAGCAGTGGACAAACATTGTAAAAAATGGTGACAGGTTTCAGAGTGGTAGCCGTGTTAGTCTGTATCAGCAAGAAAACCCAGGAGTACTTGTGGCACCTTAGAGACTAACAAATTTATTTGGGCATAAGCTTTCATGGGCTAAAACCCAATTCATCCGTGGGCTTTGGCCCACGAAAGCTTATGCCCAAATAAATTTGTTAGTCTCTAAGGTGCCACAAGTACTCCTCGTTTTTTTTTATTGTAAAAAATGCAACTAGTTTGCCTTCCTGCCTTACTCTGCCCCAATCACCCTCTCTATGAATCACTTCCCTGGCTCCTCTTCTCCACATCAAGCTTCTTATCCTCACTTTCAAACCCTACATTACTCTTTCCTTTCCCTCCTACCCCGCACCGCCCTGCTTAGATGAGATGAGATATGGTACAGTAAGAGATCAGGTCATTTCCTCTGCCAAGGAAGTCAGCCTCAAGATTCCATTTGTACATTTCTCCCACCACTGTCTCCGCACTTTCTCCTATGCCCTCTACACCTAGAAAACCCTTTGCTGAGCTTGCCCACAAGGACCCCAGTGTCTCCTTGTCCAAGTCCCTCAGTAAGCATCACTTTGGCAGTAATACCTTAATTTTCAAATGTTTGTAGACCTCCACTGGAGTTAAAAGGAGAAAAAAGGAAAAAGACACCCTCTTGATACCATTCCATGCGCTGCTCCTCACTGAATAACCATGTACTCTTATTAGGTTAAGCTCCAGTAAAGAAGCACAGTGAGTGTCTCTCTTGCTAGTGAGAAAGGACACAAAACAGAAAAGTATTAGAGAAAAAGAAGAACCATAGTGAGGAGCCGGTAGGAATCTAGGGGGAAGTCAGTATTTAGGAGGACCTGTAGTCAAGTGGGGAAGAGAGGAACTGGGAAATTATGGCTAATACTTGTATATATATTACAAAGCCTGGGAAGAGAAGGAGTGAGTACAAAGCAAACGTCTCCAGAGACATCTGTTTTTTTTACTTAAAAGGGTGTATATTGTAGTCCTGTATTGGGTTAGTCCACCACATTTAAGCTTTAATGGTTAGCAAGGAAGTCTGGAGGAATCAGGTCCTGTAGCCAGTTGCTCTATAACTGTCCAGAAATTCTCCAGCCCAAGGTCAGTACTGTTTTTCTAAACTATGAAAATAAAAACAGCTTACATGTTTAAAATGGAACTGCATGTTGCTGTGGATATAGACGTACTTCCATGGCATATCGGTGCCACAATACATAGCTGTCTGGCAGTTAAACAACAATAATCAATAGCAAAGCAGGACTGGGAATTAGTCTCTAAAATTCCACTGGGTTTATATAGATTAATATGGTGCAGCACGGATCGTATATTATTTATTTTTCCCACTGACACAATTTAAAAATAAACTATCAATGGCTTCTTTGGAATGCTCGTTAAATTTTTTTTAAGGCTTTTATATTTTTCACAATTTAGTATAGCAATAATGAAACCTTTTGGGTCTGGAATTTCCTGGGGATTAATTACTGGCTAGGTTAATAGCCTGAGGAAGCGCACAAACCAAAAGTTTCCTTATTGTTCAGTCATGTAATTAATCTAACTCATCACCATGGGATGTTGTGATAGCCAAAAGTATAACAGGGTTCAAAACAGAACTAGAAAAGTTCATGGAGAATAAGTCCATTGTGGCTATTAGCCAAGATGGTCAGGGATATGGCCCCATGCTCGGGGTGACCCTAAACCTCTGACTGCCAGAAGGGGAAGAAGGTCTGGATCGCTCCAAAATTGCCCTGTTCTGTAGACTGTCCCTGAAGCGCTGGTACTGGCCTGAGACAGGATACTAAGCTAAAAGGACCACTCGTCTAACCCAGTATGTCAATTCTTATGTTTACAGTATACACTTTTCTGGTAAAGCTCTCAAACTTTGTAACCAAGATTTAATATGTAACATAAAAAGTATTTTCTCCATCACTTTTCTATTACTTGCCCAATTTCAGGATTTTTTCCTTTTATTTAACAAACTGTAGGCAGGAAAACTATGAACAGAACTAATTCAGCTGATTCTGGGAACTTCAACAAGACCAGAAGTAAGTAGTTTATTATTTATTTGTATTTTAGTGATGCCGATTCATATTCTAGGCACTTCATACAAATTAAAGGGAGAGCACTCAACGCAAAATAATAACCCTCGTATCTCCTTTATATCCCATTTTATGAACCCTCCTTCTCCTCACAAGTCTGAGGGGAAAGGTAGGCTTTGCAGTGTGCCCAAAAGATTGTTAAATCCAGGATTTGGAGAATGGCAAGGAAAGAGTTGCAAAATCACAAAGAACGCTCTGAATGCAACTCCATTTATAATAAGGTAGCACTCTCTCAAATGCTTCTGCCATGGTCAACTCCAGCAGCATGAAAAAGGAATATGGTGGCCTCTCAGATAACTAGATCACAAACCATTTAGGGATTTTTAGGTGAAAAACACCATTAATTCTACCCACAACGTATTAAGTGTAAGAATAGTACAATCTTGAACAGAGCTTCCATAGTTTGTTATGGTGCTCTTAAAGCCATAAACATGGAAACCCTACCACACTAAATAAGCCCACAGAGAAATGAAAAGTGTTTTAATGAAGAAACTAACTTGTCAAAGCAAGGACAACAAAAAACACTTGTGCATTAAAATCCTGATGACTTGAATATACAAACGGTTAGTACTAAATATTTTACAGTAGTCCATGAACCTCTTTGTTGCCATTTACAGATTTATAACAGCTAACAGAGGACAGTTATTGGCTAAGATTTTACTAAGAAGGATTATGGCTAAGGGGATAGAATATGAGAACAACATGCCTCTGTTATTAAAGCAAGTTTTCTGTTAAGAAGGACTGGTATCTGACTAAAGATTTAATACAAAAATGCTTTTTAGCCTGTGTTTAATCAAACCCACATATGGTAGCCAGCTGCTAGAGAAGGGAATTTGTACCATTTAATTTCCCTAATCTGTGCCATCAGACAAATAACTTGAGTTTTAAAGTACCTAGAATACTAAAATGTACATCAAGTAGCCAAACTATTCACACCTCATTTGGGAAACATGAAAGAGACTTAAAGGAACACCATCAGGCCAGGTCCTCACTGAAGAGGGTGTAGTTCTTCTATTCAGTATCTTCATAAGTGATTTGGATAATGGCAGAGAGAGTACATGTATCAAGTTTGTGGACAATACCAAACTGGGAGGGGTTGGAAGTGCTTTGGAGGACAGGATTAGAATTCAAAATGATCTTGACAAACTGGCAAAATGGTCTGAAATAAATAGGATGAGGGCAAAAGTACTACACATAGGAAGGAGTAATCAATTGCACAAGTACGAAATGGGAAATGACTGCCTAGGAAGGAGTACTGCAGAGAAGAATCTGGGGATTCTAGTTGATCATAAACTAAATATCAGTCAACAATGTAATTCTGTTGCAAAAAGAAGTGAACATCATTCTGGGATGTATTAGCAGGATTGTTGTAAGCAAGACATGAGAAGTAATTCTTCTGCTCTACTCAGCACTGATAAGGCCTCAACTGGAGTACTGTGTCCAGTTCTAGGCACCACATTTGGGACATATGTGGACAAATGGGAGAAAGTCCAGAGGAGAGTAACAAAAATGATTAAAGCTCTAAAAAACATGACCTACAAGGAAAGACTGAAAAATTGTGTTTGTTTAGTCTGGAAAAGAGAAGAATGATGGAGAACACAATAACAGTCTTCAAGTACGTAAAAGGATGTTATAAGGAGAAGGGTGATAAATCGTTCTCCTTTACTACTGAGGACAGGACAAGAAATAATGGCTTAAATTGCAGCAAGGGAGATTTAGGTTAGACATTAGGAAAAACTTCCTAACTGTAAGGGTAGTTAAACACTGGAACAAATTACCTAGAGAGGTTGTGGAATCTCCGGGCTAGTCTACACTTACCCGGTAGTTCGACGGCTGCGGATCGAAGTTCCAAGTTCGATTTATCTCGTCTGGTGTGGACGCGATAAATCGAACCAGGAAGTGATCCCCGTCGACTGCGGTACTCCAGCTCGGCGAGAGGAGTACCGCGAAGTCGACGGGGGAGCCTGCCTGCCGCGTGTGGACCGCGGTAAGTTCGAAGTAAGGTATGTCGAATTCAGCTACGTTATTCACGTAGCTGAATTTGCGTACCTTACTTCGACTTGAGGGGTAAGTGTAGACCAGGCCTCCATCACTGGAGGTTTTAAAAAATAAGTTAGACAAACACCAGTCAGGAGTGGTTTAGAAAATATTTAGTCCTGCCTCAGGGCTGCAGTCTGGACTAGATGACTTATCAAGCTCCCATCCAATGCTACATTTCTATGATTCTATGACTGATCCCAGTTAACACAAATCACCGCATCTACACACAACAGAGACTTTTTGTTGAATCCTACATTCACGCTAGCACTACAATCAGGTATGTCAAAAGCAATAGCTTTTGTGTACGCATCTTCAAGTTCCCATTGCCATTCCAAACAGTGGTGTACTGTGGATGCTTTCATACAGCTTTCTGGAAGACATGATAGGCGCACCAGGGAATTACGGGAGGAGCAGTCAAAATCACAAAGCTACCAAAATCACCATTCTCCTGGAACATCCCATAATCTCAGATACTATCTCATAACAATTTCCTGAACTCAGTGCCATATGTAGACTGGATTACAAAAGTTTATCTTGTCACAGAAAGGATACTTTCTGTGCCCTCACAGAGCTTTCATTTTCTTTTCGCACTGGTTGCTGAAATGTTTGGGTTGTAGACACTGTGGGGGTTTATTTGTTTTTAAAACTGCTTGATTAGAATTTTAAGAGAATTCATGGAAACCTTACTTGTGATCTTACATTTGGTAAAAGCTTGTTTTTCACAACCTAAATTTTGGGCCAAATTTGAACTGACGGTGTCCCTTAAAAATTTAAAATTGTGAAATGTTTTCACTGAAAACTTTTTGGAGCAAGGACTGTGTGCATTTTGGGTCTCAGATAGCACCAACCACTTAAATTAATAAATAAATAATAATAAAACATGCACTGCAATAAGCGATCATAAGAGTTACATACTTCTTGAAGTATTTTCTACATCCTTTAGCCTTCTGATCATCTTATCAAAAATATTAAGAGAAAACATTCATAATAGATTAATATTACTCTGGTATTCCAAATAAATTACAAACACCTCCTGAGTGAGGTGAATACAGTGTGATGGGAAAATTCCACAAATAATTGACGTGGGAGCAACAACAAGTTTATGAGGAAAAGTCCATCCATCTTAACTAACTTGCAAAACTACTCAGCTAAAGACTTAGTTACAAGTTTGGTAAAGCTCTTAAATTGGTTTAGAGGAAGACCTCCATTCCCACCAAAGGGATTAAAGGGTATGTAGCTAGGGCCACAATCACTGAAACACTTAGACATGCAGATTTGCCAAAAAAAGCACAATTTTACACCTCCCTCTGAACAAGAATTTGGCAATCTAAAGAAAATGACCAGAAGGTACTTGAATTATCTTACGTAGCAAATTTCCAAAAACATCATAGCTGAAAAGGCTGGAGTGGGGATGGACAAAAGTAATACAATGTTCTTTCCCTTCTGCAGAAAGAAACTGCACCTCCTCAGATTCAAAGTTATGGCATCTCAAACACAAATAAAACTCACCATGTTTGGTGAGAGTTGCTGGGTTTTTTGTTTTTGTTTTTTGAAGGAGGAAAAGAAAAGAAAAGAAAAGACTCCTCCAAAATACAAATCACAATTATCCGGTCTGTGGTAGAAAGAGGATGGGGACCTCAACAAATTAAGCAGCACTGAAATATTTCAAGTGCCATATGCTTAATAGATTACCATTCTTCATATGCGTAAACAATGTACGCAATAATGATTCACCAAGGCTCACAGGGAAACTGGCCTCATGTTTTGTGATGTACCATTTCACATAACAGAAACTACATATTAGAGCAGGCCTGCACAACTCGTAAAGTGGCGAGGGCCATATTACTCCAAAGAAAACAGCTGAGGGCCGAAACCCGCCGAGCGCCGCCAACCCCCCCCCCAGCGCCACCCAGCCCCCCCGAAACACAACACACACCCCCGCGCCACCCGCCCCACGGAAACAACCCCCCCCAGCGCCGCCGAAACACCCCCCGCCTCGCGCCACCTGCCCCGCGGAAACAAACCCTCCTTCCCCAGCGCCGCCCCACCAAAACAGCAGTATTGAACCTCGGTAATATGTTATAGCGGGCCCCTAAGATAGTATAATTAAGGTAAAAGAAAAATGTCTTTTTGCTAGAAGTAGAATAAGATCTTCCCCCCACTTCGTAATCAATTGCCCTGTTGAATGAATGAGGTGTGAATGAGGAAGGCATGGAAGGCAGGCACCTCCAGACAGCTGCAACCCTTGGAGAGGGCAGGGCCGGCTCTAGGATTTTTGCCGCCCCAAGCAAAAAAAATTTTGGGTGCCTCCCCTTTCTTTTTCGTGCCCCTCTGCCCCCGGCCCCACCCCAACTCCACCCCTTCCGAACCCCTTCCCCAAATCCCCAGCCCCGCATCCTCCCCCGGCGTGCCGCATTTCTCCCCCCCCATTGCTTCCTGCGGGCCCCCTGTGACCTCCCGCCCTAGCTCACCTCCGCTCCGCCTGCTCCCCCGGGCTTGCCGCTGCTCCGCTTCTCCCCCCTCCCTCTCAGGTGAGGGAGGGCGGAGAAGCGGAGCAGCGGCGCGTTCAGGGGAGCAGGCGGAGCAGAGGTGAGCTAGGGTGGGGGGGCGCAGGAAGTAATGGGCAGGTAGAGGAACCGCTCCCCGCTCCAGCTCACCTCCGCTCCACCGCCTCCCCCAAGCGCCTGCCGCTCGGCTTCTCCTCCCTCCCAGCCTTGCTGCGCGAAATAGCGGTTTCACGCGCGACAAGCCTGGGAGGGAGGGTGGAGAAGCGGAGTAGCGGCAGCATGCTCAGGGGAGCAGGCGGAGGTGAGCTGGGGCGGCAAGGGCACTTTTTCCCCATGCCCCGGAGTCGGTACCTATGATGGCCGGCGCCAGAATGCCGCCCCTAGAAATGTGCCGCCCCAAGCACCTGCTTGTTTTGCTGGTGCCTGGAGCCGGCCCTGGGAGAGGGGATGGGAGCCAGATCAGATCAGTAGAATAGGTCAGCCACCGACTCACCACTCGCCTCCTCGGCCCCCTTCCCCCGGCTTGCCTACTCACCCCCCACCACTGCCTGCTCGCTCGCCTCCTCAGCCCCCCACCCGCCCCCCCGCCACTGCCCGCCCACTCGCCTCCTCAGCCCTCCCTTCCCCCGTCACCGGATCAACCTGCCCCCCCTGCCACTGCCCGCCCACTCGCCTCCTCAGCCCTCCACCCGCCCGGCTCGCCTACTCATTCCCCGCCACTGCCTGCCCGCTCGCCTACTCAGCCCCCGTCCCGCACCCACCGCTTGCCTACTCACCCCCCCCCCCCCCCCGCGGGCCGCTCAGTGAGCCCATCTACTCAACCCCCGCGGGCCGCACAGTGAGCCCACGCGGGCCGCATGTTGTGCAGGCCTGTATTAGAGTAATAGGTTAAAGAAATGGAACAAAGATATTTCACAAACATATGCTTTCTACTGCATGTGCTATAAAATGACAATTTATTTTAAAAGACGTTAAACAAATGAATTTAAAAAGGTATATGCAGTACAATATATTGTCCTAAGAACTTGTGAAGAATGAATGAATGAATGGGGAAGTAAATTTTAAAGGCCAAAGGGACATTGTCAAAGTTGAGAGGCCTCAAAGTTAAATTTCTTCCATCCTAATGTTTTATTTACATGTGTCCCTAAATCTAGTAACCCTTCTAGGACTGCATCAATGTTAAACGCTACAGGTGCATCTCTACTGTGTTTTAAAACCCATGGCAGCAAGTCTCAGAGCCCAGGCTGACAGTCTCGGTCTTGCTTTACCGCACTAAAAACAGCAGCGTAGCCCAGGGAAGAGGGTGAGCTTCAGAGCTCGAGTTCCAGCCTGAGCTGCAACTTTTATACTACTCTTTTTAGCGCCCAAGTGCAAGAGTGTGTCTGCAGACCTGGGCTCACATACTCACTGCTGCAGGTTTTAAAACAGCGTGGACATACTCTTAGGCTCCTCAGGATTGGCTACACCAAAAGCCAGCTGTTCTGGAAGCTGGGTAAGCTCAATGGCAGTCACAAGTGCATGTGGTGAAGGGATGTTCTGCTACTCACCCTGTCTGTCCTGTTTGTGCAAGTAATTGGCAGGAAGGGGGGGAGGGTGGGCTAAAATGGCTAAAATTCCAGCTCTCAAGATTTTGTCAGTTTTGATCCCCTTCCTGCTCAAAGGAAAGAATGAAGAAGCTAGGTGACAGATATGTGAGCAGAGTGGTTTAAAATTCAATGTAAGACAGCAGGGATCCTTCACCTCATCCCACCCACACACAATTAAAAAAAATTCTAGTGGGGTTACTCATGCATGGGAGGACAGTGCCTGAGCACCTGTTCCTGTAAACAACACCTACCCAGCAATCCTGGCTGAAGCACAAGAGGGTGAATGCTTGTTGCTTCTGTTTGTTTACAAGGAAATGCACTGTGTAGAAGCAGAAGGGGCACAACTCCCTGCCTGCCTGCCTGCCTGCCACTGGAATAGCAGGGGAGGGAAAGGTGCCCCAACAGTTCCCTGATGGTGACTATGCCTTGGATTGCTTTTGGCAACTACCTCTGGTGACTGTAGCATACATGAGGTCTGGAGTGAGCTACATAAGGCCCTCCTCAGTTAGGTCACAAGGCACGTTCTTCAACAGCAAGATAGAGCATAATCTTGGCCCAGCTCTTTCCTTCACAGGTCCCTCCCACATTCCTCTGACATGAGTCTAGCAGCAAGGGACCATGGCCTCTGTTACGCCTATGCACAGCACTTCCCTGGTGTGACAAGGAAGGTCATCAATGAATGGTCAGCAGTAAGACAGAAAAATAAAGAATGCAAACTAAGCACTGGGATTTAGTACTTCTGCAGCTTTCTCCTTAAAGGGACCGACAGTGAAAAAACTGTTAAGGGGCCATTAAACATAAAATGAGGATTTACTTTTTCAGCTGGTTTGTCCCTATAAAGGGATATGTTTACACACTTTTCCCCAGGGCAGTTTTAGAAACATTTGAAACAAACCTCAGCCTGGACCACCCAGTAGAGGGGGGAGCTGCAGGTATATGTGAGCTCATTTATCTCGCACCAAAAAAAGTTTCCACTTGCCTCTTTTCCTTTCAGTTTTAGCAAACAGCTGCCTATGGTTTTGGTCATACAAAGTCAGAGTTCTCTGAAATGGGACAATAAAAGGTTTTACTTATCTACAATCCAAATAAATATCTCTTCCTACAAATCTATGGGGCATTATAATCTAGGCATGTCTTTCAAAACAACAAAAGCTCTAACGTCTCACGTTCCCTCCCAGTGATGAATTGCCTGACGCGTAAGGCGTTACAACAGAACATCAGGCATTTGGAATGAGAGACCTGATCTGCTTATACTACCAACAATCAAAGAGGATCCTATCCTGCTCCCATATAATTCAATGGCATTTCTCTCATCAGCTTCAATGGTGCACGATTAAGCCCATATTTAAAAAAAAAAAAAATCACTATACTCATAAGTAAAGTTACTCATGTGCTTAAGAATTTGCCAGTCTGGGTCCTCAGAACTTAAGGTCTTCGGGACACCCAGCACAAAATGTTTCATGTTTTTCAGCCAGCCCTAGTCACAGGGCCCTTACCTCAACTTCTAAAGTGAGAATGAGAGGGAATTGCATGAGCACCAAATGGAATTCCAGCATCTTATATCAGGGGTGACTTACTTTTCACAGCTCATGACAACTATGCATTTACAGAGAGAGAATCTAAAAATCCTACCAGCACAAAAACAGTTGGAAGAGAATAAGAAAAGGCCAATAGAAAATAATTAGGGAAAGCAAACAGCGCTCAGCCTGACAGAGCTGTTTCTACCTTCTTCATCTAGAATTAGCCCTTCTATTCAACAATGACAGTATGAATTTCTCAAAATGTTGTCTGTATCTACTGGTAGGGGATAATGTTACCCATTGTCTTGATGTCATAAGGGCCAGAGAAGAATTCAAATTGTCCACTTTCTATCATCCATTCACAGCCCTAGAGAGACAATACTTCATATTTTGAAAATTTGACATTTTATATATTTTAATTTGGATTTAGCCTATAGGGTATAAACTCTTTACGTTCTTCATGCAAAAATAAACAGTTCAGATCAACGACTGAGCAGATTAGTTTCTCTACGACTGAATAAGAATTTTATTACTTTGTACTTTTTTGACATACACCTAACATGTTGACTCAGTTGCATCATTTCTCAGAATTCAAGCACAGTCAGCTGATAACATGGTATCTTACTTTGTGTCCATAGCTTCATATATCAGAAATTGGCCACAAGAATGCACATCAGATTTTAGGAAGAGCTCAATTAAATTTGTTTTAAATAAAACAAACTCCCCCAAACAGATTTTTGAAAAAGTATAGCCCGTTGTAACTATAAAAACAAAAAACTCCTGTTTTGAAAAGTTATCAACATTTCCGTGAAAGTTTAAGAAACAAAATTTAAATTATATTTTTAGCAACATGTATTATTCACATTTTGAATGCAAACAGAATTCTGTCCCAGAAAGGTATTAAGGGGACTCCTTCTGCAGATTCCAAAAAAAAAAAGAGAATGAGAGAGAACTTCACATTTTTAATTTTCTCATTATTCACAGTCTCAGACTTTACCAGCAATCAATGGTGCTTATAGGTAGTGACAACACCAGATGTTGTTTGGCTTTGGGACTCTGCAGGAACTCAAAGCCTATACACAAGCTCTCATACCTGCAACTGAAATCCAAACCACACCTACTTGGAACAAAACCCTGATCTTTCTAAAAACTAACTTTTCATGCACAGTTTTTGTAACTGGACTTAAACTTTGGAAATAAATATGCTTCTTGTCAGAGAAAGCATTATACACATATACACTTTGAAACTGATCATATTCTCTATTAACAAAATTACATTTTGTTTTAAATAATTAAAACACTGATTGGGTTTATTATGGTTGCCTTCCATTAAAGGTTGAATTAATAATTATTATAATAAGGGAGTGAAAGACCAGATTTTTTATTTGTGCCTTACTGTACCCCTAAAGCCAAATCCTGCTCTCCACATGGGTAGTCACAGAAAAAATCTATCTATTGGATTTGTATTCCTTAACCATTCTTGGTATGTAAAGTCCCAATGAATTAAAGGCTAAAAGCATTCTGATATACACTAAATAAGATATATTTTATTTGACAAAAGCAAGTCTAGTTTTATACCAGGAGAATGTCAAGAGCAAGATAAAACACTTAAAACTATTCTTTTGCTATTATAATTAAGACATCCTCAGTCATATACTACAAATTTATAAAAAATAATCCCTCCTTTCACTGAAAAGTTGCATGCCAACTTTCCCCTATGACCTAAAGTGTGGTTAGATTAATGGAGCAGCATTGACACAGGTCTCTGAAGCAGTTGCTTGTCTGTACTGCCATATAAAGGAAAGGAACAAAGGTGGCTGTTTCTCAGCGGACATCTTGAATGAAATCGTATAGACTGAAAAAAGTTGTCCTCAGACATGGGTTTTTCAGAGACTCTGTGATACTTACGAGGAAGAGAGGGTCTCACCCTGTGAATTTCTGCACAGTGCCAAATGATATGTGTTACATACACAGGACTGTCAGTGTTCATCTAAAGAAGCTAATTTAATGAAAATAAAGTAAATGGTCTCCTCAGTTGAAAATCTAGAAAATAAATGGTACATGTATCAAGAATATTGTACCTCATGTATCAAGAATATTGTACTAGTCCTTCCACTAACTTGGAACCAGTTAAAATAGTTGCTAAACACTATTCAGGGAATTTCATATAATTGATTTTTTAAATCCGTTCCTCCTCAGGGAAAAAATGGACAAATTCAGACATTATCTCTTCTTTATAGTTTGTTTTGTAGCTTTTTGATGAGAATTTCTTTTCACTGCTTAAGGTTGACTTTAATCAGTGATTCCAGTTCCAGAGAGCAGGACCTTAAAGTGCAGTATTTATTAGCAAATTCTTTTTTGTTTTTCCTTGAATAGTTGTAGAAAGCATTTGAAAATATCAAAACATATTCCGTAACTGAATTCCTCTACACTTACTCATTATTGGGCCAGTGAAAATAATTTTAGCATCTAAAAAAGTTAAATATTTTAGAATTAAGATTTCTGATTCATCTATTTAATACAATCAAATACTACAATTGAAACTGAAGCTGTAGTTTTGGGAGCACAAAATCTACACATATATCCAGAGGTCTGCTTTCCAATCTCTTTGCACCACCTGGAGGTATTTTGGTCCATTTCAGAAGCCAGCTGAAAATTTGGTCCCAAAAAGTTATTTGAAGAAAAATATCTATTAACAAATATTTCCTGATATGTGCATTCCAGCCATTAGTACTAAATTATAAATAAATGGTTTGCTAACTCTTACAGTTGCTCATTTCAACTTTCTCATGGCAGTGATATTTTGTCAGGAAAATCATATCTTGGAAAAGAAACTATGAAAAAAACCCACGGGGTTATACTGTAGCTAGATTCTTGTTTGAACGGAATCCAAGTATTGTAGTTTGTTTCCTTTTGATATAAATCAGAGCTTCTCTAGTTTAACTTAGCATAGGCCAGCAGGAGAAAAAACGTATTCATCTCTGTCCACAAATATTTTGTGCAACACTGAATAGAACTGGAACACAGAGCACATTTTAAAGGTGCTGAAGTGTAAAAACAACTTTTACCTAAGCCTCGGGGATACTTTAGCAACTCTTGGGAAATGAAAACTCAGTCTACAAACAGTAATAGACAAAAGTCTGAATCTCTAATTTAACATTACTGTACACTTAGAAGTCTTTTTGCTTCATGTACAAATTAGAGAAAGCATATACTGTAGAATTATGAATGCAACACTAAAGAGTTTGGACAGTGTCTACTTCTTTATTGTTAACCTCTATTTTTATCTGGTCTTAAACTGCATGTATGTAAAAAAAAAAAAATCTTTCTACCTTGATATGGTTATTTTAAAAATTAATTTTGTCACTTTTCAAATATATTTTGTGTTTGAGTTATAAATATTTCACTTTTTCTTGCCAAAATATCTCCGTAATAAATTATCTTAATGATCAGTACAGACACCACATCAGATTTTAACAGTGACTATATAATACTAGAACAGTTAATTAAAATTACATTTTAGCCCAATTACATCATTTTATGAATTAGGACATCAGCTCAGCTACAAACTATTTCTGATTTTTTCCTACCCCAGAGGTCAGTCACTCTGAAAGGCCGAATCTTTTCAGTCAAATGAAAATTCCAAAGCTCATTGCTAGTTGTGCTGACTGCCAACAAACAACTGTATTTCATTCTCTCAAATGAAGCCCTGCATGACGGTTGCCTTCAACAATCAAAGTGGGGGAAATTACCATGTCACAGGAAGACATGGCATATTAGTAACTGCAGACATTTTGATAAAGTGCATTATGTCTAAAAGACAGTGTGATTAACCAGTTAGTCACCAGAGTTTGGAAATTCTTATTGCTGCTGCCAAAAATTTAAGGGCTTGCTCCAACACTCATTGCAGACAATGGAAAAATTTCCACTGACTCTGGTAGAAGCAAGATCAGGCCCTAAATAAACACATACTGTACAATAGGGTTCATAATTCTTAAAGGAATAGTTAACTTCTGGGGTTAGACTGCTTTTTAAAAGAGTATATTTCAGATTAAGTATCCTACACATAATTCAGAAGAAAATTACTTATTTGAAGAATTATATCTATTACGCTATATACACACACACTATCCTAACTTCTAAAGACAATCATTCATAGAAGTACTTTAATCTGAAAACGGAAACTGGAGAATATTTTGTCTTCAAGTGACTTCCATGTTCATGAAAGGTCATGTACTGACTGTTTAACAGCCATGAATCCTCTTTTTCTCCATAAAACAAGTATAGAAACGACAGCAAAAGAGTGAGCTTTCCCACCCTACCTATGTTTTTCAATATTTTTCTGGAGAGATTTCCAGCAATGAGACTAGTTAACTCTCTTTGCTCACTTCATATTTGGACCTTCTGCTAAGAAGTGCAATTAGAGTTTCTTCAGATGGTAGTTTATATTATATGGACACATTTTTCTTGTAAAAATGGTCTTAGATCAGCAGTTCAGTACATAAATTATCAAATAACCACCACAATCAATCACTAATAACTTGAATCAAATTTTATTCTGTGACTTATTGGATATGGAACCTTTCACCTTTAAGTGAAAATAATCCCAAAACACAAAATTGACACCGAAAGATCAGTGTGTTTTGATTCCATGATCTGGTTCGGCCCACTATAGACTGATCCAGGTCATAATTTTCACACTTGGGTACCTAAAGTTAGGCAGCTTAATCCATATTTAGGTACCTAAGTAAGAGTGCCCTGAAGTTTCAGAGATGCTGAAAATCCAAGATTCCCATTATTATTCTGACCCAATTAAAGTTACTTTAGATAGTTAAAGACATTTTGCCAAAATCCAGTAAGCAAATATTACAATCACTGACAACAGAAATAGAACCTGACATGAGTCAGTACATCCAGAAGGAGCTCAACATGGTAGAGGGACCCATGTTTCCACTATTATTTCCCCATACATCGACCAGAGCAATGTTTTGTTTTGTTTTTCCCTCAATAAACTGAAGATCAGAAGCTGTGGTAAAGGAGGCACTTTGCTCTGCTGCCAAACAAGTAACTGCCCCCACAGGGCTTAGATGTTGCAGAGAACCTTATGCACATACCCAGCCCAAGGCCGAAGTTTAGTAAAGACAAGCCATTCTTATTAAATATGGCATGGCACATTCCCATACCCCTGGGAAGGTAGCAGAAAATGAGTCCAGTCAAATGCTCTCTCATAGATTCTAGGACTGGAAGGGACCTCGAGAGGTCATCGATTCCAGTCCCCTGCCCGCATGGCAGGACCAAATACTGTCTAGACCATCCCTGATAGACATTTATCTAACCTACTCTTAAATATCTCCAGAGATGGAAATTCCACAACCTCCCTAGGCAGTTTATTCCAGTGTTTAACCACCCTGACAGTTAGGAACATTTTCCTAATGTCCAACCTAAACCTCCCTTGCTGCAGTTTAAGCCCATTGCTTCTTGTTCTATCCTTAGAGGCTAAGGTGAACAAGTTTTCTCCCTCCTCCTTATGACAGACACCCTTTTAGATACCTGAAAACTGCTATCATGTCCACTCTCAGTGTTCCCTTTTCCAAACTAAACAAACCCAATTCTTTCAGACTCCCTTCATAGGTCATGTTCTCAAGACCTTTAATCATTCTTGTTGCTCTTCTCTGGACCCTCTCCAATTCTCCACATCTTTCTTGAAATGTGGTACCCAGAACTGGACACAATACTCCAATTGAGGCCTAACCAGCGCAGAGCAGAGCGTAAGAATGACTTCTCATGCCTTGCTCACAACACACCTGTTAATACATCCCAGAATCATGTTTGCTTTTTTTGCAACAGCATCACACTGTTGACTCGTATTTAGCTTGTGGTCCACTATAACCCCTAGATCCCTTTCTGCAGTACTCCTTCCTAGACCGTCTCTTCCCATTCTGTATGCGTGAAACTGATTGTTCCTTCCTAAGTGGAGCACTTTGCATTTGTCTTTGTTAAACTTCATCCTGTTTACCTCAGACCATTTCTCCAATTTGTCCAGATCATTTTGAATTATGACCCTATCCTCCAAAGCAGTTGCAATCCCTCCCAGTTTGGTATCATCTGCAAACTTAATAAGCGTACTTTCTATGCCAATATCTGTCGTTGATGAAGATATTGAACAGAGCCGGTCCCAAAAGAGACCCCTGCGGAACCCCACTTGTTATACCTTTCCAGCAGGATTGGGAACCATTAATAACTACTCTGTGAGTACGGTTATCCAGCCAGTTATGCACCCACATTATAGTAGCCCCATCTAAGTTGTATTTGCCTAGTTTATCGATAAGAATATCATGCGAGACCGTATGAAATGCCTTACTACAGTCTAGGTATACCACATCCACCGCTTCTCCCTTATCCACAAGGCTCGTTATCCTATCAAAATGGTCATGACTAATTGAAATATTGGACAAAGTACAAGTTCTGGTTTCTCACACACACACACACACACACACACACACAACCCTGGGAACTAACATTCTCTGGGTCACTTGGTTACATAGCTATGCATCTGTTCTCTGTTTATTGTTTTTAGGTCAGAAAATGTCTTCCTTTAAAAGTACTGCCAATCTGCAGGAGATCAGAAAAAACAGACAATACAAAGAAATATTTGGATTGTTAAAAAATGGGTACTTGATGGCATATAAATTCAGCACATCTGCAGAGCTACTATTCCAGAAAATACTAAGAAGTTCTCTCAAGATACTCCCCTAAGTACAAACAGTACCAGAAGACCATATAAGTAGCTGGTAATATTTACTCATGACTCTGAGAATGAGCCCAGGAATGGATGCTATAGATGGGATTGTTTTAGGGTTGTGCTACACAGGTAATTCCACATCAGATCCTAACATTTTCTTCTATTGCCAACAACCTAAGACTGTTCACCCAATTGGGTGGCTTATTTATAGGTCCGAAATCATGCTAGGTGCTTCACATAAGGGTGTACCTCCTCTTGTGGAGACCTTACGATCTAGATTTTTGACAAGACATGTGAGTGGAGTAACAGACAGATGGAACAGAGGCTTGTTTGACCTTTCTGTGCTTTTCTAGATTCTCTGATTGAGGATCTTATACATTTCCCTCCTGGGTCAGTTGTATCAAATATCTGTTTTGCTTGTCCCCAGAACAGATCTGATCAGGTCTTTCTCCAGATGTGAACAAGTCTTTTTCCCATGTAACTACCACCTCCTAAAGCTGTGGTCCCATAAATCATGTTACTGAACTGACAGAGTCTCTAGAATCATAGCGGCATCTGGATTTTCCTTCCCTACCAAATCCATTTCAGCAGCCTCCTCCTCAAGAATAGACTTCAGGTCTGGAACATAGAAGCCTGGTCAACACAAAAAGGATTCTCTATTTCTGATCAACTGCTTCTGGGCTGCTTCATGGAAAGAAGGGATTTATTCTCCCATCTTTAAATAACAGAGCGCAATGTACAGCATCTTCTCAGAATCTGAAAGATGATGCTTCCATTTTGTATTTGTGTCCTTGTTTGTCATATCCACTTCCTCAGGCTATATTTCCAATCTCAAAAAAAAAGGGGGAGTATGGCGGTGGGATAAATAGCATGTGATCATGTAATCAGAGACTACATCATAATGTATATACACAAGGGGGCCAAATTAAGATTGCAAAGGCAACCTGAATTCTGGCATTTCCAAATTTTTGATTTTGCAATCTTTTAGCATAGCTTTTGGATGTGGTAACTTATACATCAAGAGGATAGAAATGAAAAAGCAACCAGAAAGTGTAACAAGGGGTAAGCAAGATCCTCCTCTCAAAATTCATTTATTTTACACCACTGTTGGTTGCTTTTCTGGCTAGTCTTGCTCCGCTTCCCGCTGGACATTTGACTTACACCTCTTCACCGTCATTTAAGTAACCTCTGAATTTAAGACAGTGGTGTGTCTCAAATCTGCCACCTATACAGGGCCTAACCCTCACTAACCCATACCACCACAGCTAAGATCACCAGGGCTGGTGTGAGTGAGAAGGGGCTGGAGACGGGGCATTTTCTGTGAGGGCTTCATAGTTTTGGAATTCACTTCCCTCTTTGATTCATAAACAGCCAAAGTCTGATGACCATCTTATCCTTTTTTCCCAGGCATTTGAGATTGTAGGGGAGTGCAGAGGAGGGAGGAATTGCTGGAAAGAGTAAGTGGTTTTTAATTCTTATCGCCCCTGCTTGCTGGTTGGTTACACATCCTTTTGTACAGTAGAGCTGCACTCTAGTTATTCTGGAGTTCTTTTTTATATTTTAAAGATATTTCAAGGGTGCCCAGCTAGAAGTTCCTTTTTAAAATATATATAAATCCAAGTAAAATAAGCAGTTATACATTTTTCTGCAAAACAAGAAAACTGGTCAAAGCAAAACATGACCATGCTGCATATTTCCATGTCCCCCTTAGTCCAGGACTGAGATTAATCCACTCTTCCATCATTTCACATATAGTAGACTCTGAATATGGACTATAATTGCTATTCTGTTTGTAACTGTTATTTGTTAAGTGTTTTAATATCATGTGCAAACATAACTGCTTTGTTCTGCAAACCCATAATCTGACAATAAACAAAAAAAACAAATACTTCTGGATGGAGAATTTAAGAGCTATGTCAATACAACTTACCTTTTAAACCAGATGGGTTTGGGGCATTTCTGCTGGAAAAATCAGACATTAAGACTATACAGTCAAGAGAAAGATGGCAAACTGTTCTGTCTCATAATCCTCTGGCAATCCAGTGGAATTTCCAGTAGACATTAATGTTGCTAGACTGTGAACTACACAGAATTTCCCTGTAAATCTTCCTTTCTCATAGGAGATGCTGATCAGACCTTTAGGTTTAGGAATAAGGCTGTAACTATCTGTTACTAGCACAAAACTCCATGCGTGTACAAGGAATACCCTATTGGAACAGCAGTGCATGCTGTCTCCCAATTCTAATAAGTTTCTTCAACCTTTTCAGATGTGCAACTCATTATCCATGTATGTATTCAATACAAATTTTTTCATGGGCCCCCCACGTTTTTACTGTTATAGAAAATGTACCAATGATACGGCTATAGAATTTGTGTGCACGTGTGCGTGCATGTGGGTATTTTGAGAGCTTGACGGACAATATTTGACCTTCAAAGATAAGGGTGTGCAGAGAGTGGGGGAGCTAGATTTTCTTTGCTTTAGGCTGAAATAAAATTTTCAATGTTGCCCCACACACCCACAATCTGTCCCAGATTGCCTTTTGTGACATCCCTGTGAATTGCAAACCACCTGTTGAGAAAACTGACCTAGTGGATGGGGCACAGGACTGAGAAGCAGGGAGGTGGGTTCTACCACCTCTGCCACTGACCTTCTGTCTGATCTTGGGCAAACGGTTTCATTTCTCTGTGCCTCTGTTTCCCCTCCTATCCTTTCGCTTTGTTGTCCATTTAAGTTGTAAGGTTTTCTGGGCAGGGAATGTCTCTTACTAGGTGCTGTACAGTGCCTGGCACAATGGAGTTCCAATCTCAATTGGAGTCTTTAGGCCAGGGTAGTCCACAGACAAGGGGCAAAATTCAGAATGGCAGATGTTTTCGAACAGACCCCAAAATCTTATTTACTTATCATCATCATAATCATTATTGGGTTTCTTTTATTATTTTCTTTGGAGTCTACCCCGACCAAGAAATCTGGACCTTGACAAAAAATAATTGACTACCCCTGCTCTAGGTGCTAATGTAATACTAGTAATTACCAATACCAACAAGAACAATGTCACATGTTTCCAGGCTACTCACCACTATTCACACTACTGACCTGACTTCCCCCTTCATGTCTCTCCAGGCTCTGAGACACAAGAGGAAAATAAAGGAGACTAAGATCTTTAAGACAGGTACCTTGTCTTTTCATTGGTTCTGTGCATTTTGAGGGCTATAAATAAATAACCTCCCTATATCCAAGCTCTCTGCATGTTCTTATGGCTGTTTGGTGGGTGACCATCAGACTGGACCTTCATGCATAATCCCATGGATGTCAATGTGATTACTCCTGGTAGTAAACAGTGTACCCACTAGCGTTAGATTGGAACCATTTATTTTAGTCTTATGTACACAGTTTTTTATTTTAAATAAAATTTTTAAGTGACTACATGTTGCCTAAATGTACATATGAATCTATTTTACTAATGTGATGAAATGTGACTCATTTCCTACATCCAGAAAGTTCAATAATATGAGATTTGCTACTGTTACGTCTGGTCACCATTCTAAGTAGATGATTTTTAAGAAGAGATAAAGCTGAACCAAATGTTTGAAAAAAAAGCAGTTTCAAAATATGCAGAAGTACAACTTGGTTATGATACATGCATAAAAACTCTTCAAATGTCTTCAATTTTAGACTGACTCACAGATGCTAGAAATGGAAAACACCAGGCAGTCAGTCAATCTGCCTGCCAGTACAGGGTGGTTCCTTAAACTACATTTTCTAGAATTATATCCAACCTAGTTATACAAGTCTCAAGTGATGGGGTTTTCAACGCTTCTCTTGAGCAACTAATTCCAGAAACTGTTACAATTTACCATTAAGAAGCTTTACCTCATAGCTGACTATATTTTACATCTTAATTTCATCCTAAAACTCCAAATTACATCCCTATGAGCCCTCCTAAATAATCTCTACCCCCTTCTTGGCATTTGCTGCCTTAAAATTCTACATTGCTATGTTCCATCTGGAATCGCATCACATAGAAACTTAGCTACTTAAAATAATATTTATTTGGCCAACCTGCAATTAACCCTCTGCAAACTCTTGAAATACTATTTTCTCACCCTTGGTTTCTTTTATTTCCAATGAAACTAGAGAAGTAGAAGGGCATGAACAACAGATTTCAGCAGCACAAGTGTTACATTATTAGACTTGTACTGCATATCCAGAGGAATAATTCAGCTGGGGAAAAAAATAGGTTTTTATAACAAGGTTATGCATATTAAAAAATGTGCAGTACTTTCTAATGTGATTCCAGTAGTGAAATAGCAACGAAATACCAGGGCAAATGAAATTAACCAAGGTTTTAATCCCTGTGTACTTCATGGATTTCCTTTTTAATAAGACTATCTAAAAGGGAGCGAGCATGCAATGAATGCCCACAGGCAAACAAAAGAATAGCTATTCTTCTCATTGATAAAGACTCTTTTTTTAGGCTTAAACATGATTGATTTATTTTTGTATTCCCTCAGAGCTAATCTCAAACTTAAATGCTTTGTCTGTTGAGGATGCTACACCAGGATGCTACCCTCTCTCCTCTGTTACACACTTTCAGCCTCTTCAAAAATCAGCATTGCCAACACTCATGATTTTATCATGAATCTTGCAACATTTGGTGTTGTTTTCAAAGTACCAGTTCCTGGATTCCTACATTTCAGCTTTCATTTAAAAAAATAATATATATATATATATATATATATATGAGAAATTCTAGCCCAGATAGTTGTAGGGAAAGAGAGCTTGAAAACGTTAGCCTTACAGGCTCAAAAAAAATAAAAGGCAAATAAAAAAACCCCAAATGTACCACTTTAAAAGCTGATCTCATGAGGTGTATGTTGTTGTTGTTTGGTTGGGCCTTTTCTGTTTGTTTTATTTTATTGTTCTCTCATTTTAAAAGCATCATTCATAATTTTTGAATGCTTGGGCTTGGGAATACAAAGCCCAAAATAGCTATTCATATGACTATAAATCTCTCAACAGTTTGAGACTTTGCGATGTTTCAGACAGGCTGTTCAAACTGCTGCTATGATATCAGAGTGAGTTCTTACGCCAGTTTAAACCTGGGGCGCGTTAGGCCAACCTCCTCCACTGACTAACTCCTATGGCAAGGGTCGGCAACGTTCGGCACGCGGTTTGCCAGAGTAAGCACCTGTTTTATTTACCTGCTGATGCGGCAGGTTCGGCCGATCGCGGCCCCCACTGGCCGCGGTTCGCCGTCCCGGGCCAATGGGGGCGGCGAGAAGCGGCGCGGGCGAGCGATGTGCTGGCCGCGGCTTCTCGCCGCCCCCATTGGCCCGGGACGGCGAACCGCGGCCAGTGGGGGCCGCGATCGGCCGAAACTGCCGCGTCAGCAGGTAAATAAAACTGGCCCGGCCCGCCAGGGTGCTTACCCTGGCGAGCCGAACGTTGCCGACCCCTGTCCTATGCAATCACACAGGGAGAGTCTGTCTGAGAAGCAGCAAAGGCCAAAACCATTTAGGGCTTTACAGGCCAAATAAATAGAAAGAGCTCAGTTGGGCTTTTTTTGAAGGGAACAGAAGGGGAAAAAAAAAAAAAAAAGGAGAGAGGTTTATTTTATTGAAGTTCCCTCTATGGGATACATAGAACAAGCTGAAATGCACTTTCATGCCCCCAGCCAACATTCAGCTGAAGGGTCAGACAGCAGATGGTGTGAACGCATCTCTGACTTGCACACGTTTTCGTGTTTAAAGCCTTTTCTAGGTGCCTCATGGAAAAAGGCACCTTTTCATTTGGACATAAATTATACTGTCTGCATTTCCATCCCCATTTTTATTACTAGGATTGATGAGAAATTCATCTGCTCTTTAGTTCTCATTTGAAGATACAATCCCCATGACATCATAGTTAGTTATTGCACTGGTAACTATGAGGCCACAAAGGACTTAAAAAAAAAAAAAAGGAATAATCAGCAGCAGAAAACTAAGCAATAAACAGTCCATATTTTATCTTTTATGAGAGTGTCTTTACTGGAGAAGAGGAAAACAACACAGATAATATGATGCATAAGCAGAAAGCTGTCTAAACTGAAACATGTCAATGTTTGTTCTCAGACGCATCAGTAGCTCTCCAGAGTTTGTTCTTTGCTGAGAGACGCTGAAGACACAACTTTATTTAACAACCAATCACTTATCAGCCTTGCATAACCCCCATTTAAATATATCTGTTGAGGTCCATGGGCATGGACCATTCACTGTGTGACCAAAACTTGTGAAAATTGCTTACCGAAAAAACAAATCTTAGATCAATTTGAAGCACAAAAAAAGCCATCGCTGTTTACGCACCCCTGCATATAACCCAAACCAAGAACTCCAAGACACATTCCAATTATTCCATGGATGGGGAAGACAGGTAATATTGGCAGCCAGCATTAAAATGCTTTAGTACCGTCTGGCAGCTCCTTAATCAAACCCAGTTACCACTTACCCATTTCCAGACACAGCAGTAAATGGCCACCAGGGGAATTCTATAGGGAAATCTTCTGTTGACCATCTTTTGCCATTTATGCCAACTGCTCCCTATTTACTTTAGGCCAATTATGGTTTATTTTTAAGGAGTAAATATTGCTTTTTAACTAGTGTCTTTGGGATTTTGTTTCTTTAAATAAAAAATTAACCTAAAATCAGAACATATTTGCAAGGTTTATATATTTCCAAACTAGTTATTTTTCCTATAAATGTTTTAATGTTTTTACTTTAGTTTTGAGGCACAGATTAGACATGCATAAGCAATACCACAAAAAAAACCACTAGCTTAACCTAACACACTGGTTTGTTTGACCCACTCACAATATTCTTAAATGAAATGAACTTTTTCAATTTTTATTTAGACAATACAACACTTCCATTATAAATCTTAATTCATACATGAAGAAAGGCCATTACCATCCTCACAGTCTGATTGATTGTTCAGACTTCCAATCTGTGAAAGTTTTAGATGAATAATGGCTGGGCATAACAGCCCAATTTATGGTTGTTTGACGTTAGAAGTCTAAATGTGCCATTTTCTGGATGGTACAACACTGGTCCCCATCAAAGGCTATTTTATTTTTACAATAGATTAGATAGATTCTTTTAGTTTGGACCACTGTAGATAGAAGTACAAACTAGAACACCAGGCTCAGCATCTTCACCTCTCCTTCAACCTTCAGGGGAGTCTGGATATGAACTCGGCAAGTATAAAGAGCCAACATGGAAAAGCAAATCCAAAACACCAAACTTTGGAGAAAATATGGATTCAGAACATAAAATTCACAACTGATTATATATTACAACCAAAAAACAACATTAAAAGAATATTAAGGTTGCAAAGTCAAGCCCTCAAAAGTTAGGAAATGCCAGAATTAAGACTGCATCCACTCCCCCCACCCTCTGTCTACTGCCATCCTGCCCACTCCCTCCCAAATCTCCTATTTTCTCTGTCCCCACCCCATCCCTTTGCTTTCTTGTCAGACTCTGGGGCTATCAAGAAGGCCAGGGCTTTATAAAGCAGTGAGCAAGCGACCAGGGAGCTTTGCAAACAGGGCTGCTAACAGGGAGTTTCACAAGGGAGTGGGAAGGGGGCAAGGTTCACTTGCCGTCCTTTTAAACCTGTAAACTAAACTATATTCAAAACTTTTTGATTTAAACAAAAGCCTTTCATTAACCTAGGTAGCTGTAGGAGAGAATGCAGGTAGAAGCCCAGCAGCACAGTGGGGGCTATCCAGTTTATTGCACTGAATGCAGCATGTATGATTACCTGCCCTGTGGGCGGGTGGCATATGTGTGCATTCGGTGCAAGGAGCTCCTGGCCCTCAGAGACCGCGTTCGGGCTTTGGAGGCCAGGGTGGCGGAACTGGAGGAGCTAAGAGAGGCAGAGAGGTATGTTGATGAGGCTTTCCGGGACACTGTAGATTTGTCCCACCACCGGTCAGACAGCCCCTGCTTTAAGGATCCTCAAAGCACTGCCGCGGCAAAGGACTGTCCTTAAAGCGCTGCCGCGGGAGCGCTTTAACGTTGCTGCCCCTTCCCCCCATTGGCGGCCCTGCCGGTAGGGTCCATACCAGCAGAGCCGCCGACAGCGGAGGCAAAAGGGGCAGGGACATTAAAGCACTCCCGCGGCAGCGCTTTAAGAATGGACCTTTGCCGTGGCAGCGCTTTAATGTTGCTGCGCCCCCTGCCCTCCCCCGTTGGCGGAGCCGCCGACAGGGAGGGAGGGGAGGACGCGCAGCAATGTTAAAGCGCTGCAAGGTCCTTTGCTGCAGCAGTGCTTTAACATTGCTGCCCCTTTTGCCCCCCGGGCCGCTGACGGGCGGGGGGCGGGCAAAGGGAGCAGCTGCCCTGGAGACGGCAATTTAAAAGGGCCCGGGGATCCGGACACCGCTGCCACAGCATGGCAGGAGCCCCAGGCGGAGCAGGCCAAGGGCTGGCTGGGGGATGCCGCCCCTTCCGTCTGAGGCCCCGCCCCTTCCGGGGGCCAGAGCCCCCCAACCCCCACCCCCCCGTACCGGTAAGTGTCCTCAGTTACTTTCACCCCTGGATAGGGGGAGCCTATCCAGGAGGGATGGGCTCCACCTAAACCAAAGTGGAACCAGACTGCTGGCACTTAACATTAAAAAGGTGGAAGAGCAGTTTTTAAACTAAGAGATGGGGGAAAGCCAACTGCTGCAGAGGAGCACGTGGATCGGACAGAGACTTCTCTTAGAGGAGAGTCTATTGATAGAGATTCTCTAGCTTTTAGACAGGAGGAGAGGATGGAAAAGGATAAAATAGGGGCCAGATCAGACAAGAAACATTCACATAAAAAAGAATCCAACACATCAGAAAAGGACAGACAAATAAACAGTGACAAGTTTTTAAAGTGCTTCTACACAAATGCTAGAAGTCTAAATAATAAGATGGGTGAACTAGAGTGCCTCGTGTTAAAGGAGGATATTGATATATTAGGGATCACAGAAACCTGGTGGAGTGAGGACAATCAATGGGACACAATCATTCCGGGATACAAAATATATCTGAAGGACTGAACAGGTCGTGGGGGGGGGGAGGGGGGAGTGGCACTATATGTGAAAAAAAATGTAGAATCAAATGAAGTAAAAACCTTAAGTGAATCCACATTTTCCATAGAATCTCTATGGATAGTAATTTCATGCTCTAATAAGAATATAACATTAGGGATCTATTATCGACCACCTGACCAGGACAGCGATAGTGATGATGAAATGCTAAGGGAGATTAGAGAGGCTATCAAAATAAAGAACTCAATAATAGTGGGGGATTTCAATTATCCCCATATTGACTGGGTACATGTCACCTCAGGACGAAATGCAGAGACAAAATTTCTCGATACTTTAAATGACTGCTTCTTGGAGCAGCTGGTACAGGAACCCACAAGGGGAGAGGCAATTCTCTATTTAGTCCTGAGTGGAGCGCAGGATCTGGTCCAAGAGGTAACTATAACAGGACCGCTTGGAAATAGTGACCATAATATAACAACTTTTAACATTCCTGTGGTGGGAAAAACACCTCAACAGCCCAACACTGTGGCATTTAACTTCAGAAAGGGGAACTATGCAAAAATGAAGGGGTTAGTTAAACAGAAATTAAAAGGTACAGTGACTAGAGTGAAATCCCTGCAAGTTGCATGGACACTCTTCAAAGACACCATAATAGAGGCCCAACTTAAATGTATACCTCAAATTAAAAAACACAGTAAACGAACTAGAAAAGAGCCACCGTGGCTTAACAACCATGTAAAAGAAGCAGTGGGAGATAAAAAGGCATCTTTTAAAAAGTTGAAGTCAAATCCTAGTGATGTAAATAGAAAGGAGCATAAACACTGCCAAATTAAGTGTAAAAATGTAATAAGAAATGCCAAAAAGGAGTTTGAAGAACGGCTAGCCAAAAACTCAAAAGGTAATAACAAAATGTTTTTTTAAGTACATCAGAAGCAGGAAGCCTGCTAAACAACCAGTGGGGCCCCTGGATAATCGAGATACAAAAGGAGCACTTAAAGACGATAAAGTCATTGCGGAGAAACTAAATGAATTCTTTGCTTCAGTTTTCACGGCTGAGGATGTTAGGGAGGTTCCCAAACCTGAGCCGGCTTTTGTAGGTGACAAGTCTAAGGAATCGTCACAGATTGAGGTGTCACTAGAGGAGATTTTGGAATTAATTGATAAACTTAACAGTAACAAGTCACCGGGACCAGCTGGCATTCACCCAAGAGTTCTGAAAGAACTCAAATGTGAAATTGCGGAACTACTAACTATGGTTTGTAACCTGTCCTTTAAATCGGCTTCTGTACCCAATGACTGGAAGATAGCTAATGTAACGCCAATATTTAAAAAGGGCTCTAGAGGTGATCCCGGCAATTACAGACCGGTAAGTCCAACGTCAGTACTGGGCAAATTAGTTGAAACAATCATAAAGAATAAAATTGTCAGACACATAGAAGAACAAAAATTGTTGAGCAAAAGTCAACATGCTTTCTCTAAGGTAAATCATGTCTTACTAATCTATTAGAGTTCTTTGAAGGGGTCAACAAACATGTGGACAAGGGGGATCCAGTGGACATAGTATACTTAGATTTCCAGAAAGATTTGACAAGGTCCCTCACCAAAGGATCTTACATAAATTAAGTTGTCATGGGATAAGAGGGAAGATCCTTTCATGGATTGAGAACTGATTAAAAGACAGGGAACAAAGGGTAGGAATAAATGGTAAATTTTCAGAATGGAGAGGGGTAACTAGTGGTGTTCCCCAAGGGTCTGTCCTAGGACCAATCCTATTCAACTTATTCATAAATGATCTGGAGAAAGGGGTTAAAAGTGAGGTGACAAAGTTTGCAGATTATACTAAACTGCTCAAGATAGTTAAGACCAAAGTAGACTGTGAAGAACTTCAAAAAGATCTCACAAAACTAAGTGATTGGGCAACAAAATGGAAAATGAAATTTAATGTGGATAAAGGTAAAGTAATGCACATTGGGAAAAATAAACCCAACTATACATACAATATGATGGGGGTTAATTTAGCTACAACTAATCAGGAAAGAGATCTTGGAGTCATCGTGAATAGTTCTCTGAAGACACCCACGCAGTGTGCAGCGGCAGTCAAAAAAAGCAAACAGGATGTTAGGAATCATTAAAAAGGGGATAGAGAATAAGACGGAGAATATCTTATTACCCTTATATAAATCCATGGTATGCCCACATCTTGAATACTGCGTACAGATGTGGTCTCCTCATCTCAAAAAGATACACTGGCATTGGAAAAGGTTCAGAGAAGGGCAACTAAAATGATTAGGGGTTTGGAATGGGTCCCACATGAGGAGAGATTAAAGAGGCTAGGACTTTTCAGCTTGGAAAAGAGGAGACTAAGGGGGGGATATGATAGAGGTATATAAAATCATGAGTGATGTGGAGAAAGTGAATAAGGAAAAATTATTTACTTGTTCGCATAATATAAGAACTAGGGGCCACCAAATGAAATTGATGGGCAGCAGGTTTAAAACAAATAAAAGGAAGTTCTTCTTCACACAGCACAGTCAACCTGTGGAACTCCTTGCCTGAGGAGGTTGTGAAGGCTAGGACTATAACAGGGTTTAAAAGCGAACTGGATAAATTCATGGAGGTTAAGTCCATTAATGGCTATTAGCCAGGATAGGTAAGGAATGGTGTCCCTAGCCTCTGTTTGTCAGAGGGTGGAGATGGATGGCAGGAGAGAGATCACTTGATCATTACCTGTTAGGTTCACTCCCTCTGGAGCACCTGGCATTGGCCACTGTCGGTAGACAGGATACTGGGCTGGATGGACCTTTGGTCTGACCCAGTACGGCCATTCCTATGTTATGTTCTTCTCCTCCTCACTCCCTAGGCAACACCAATGGGAGTACTAATAGTGCAACAGAGACAGTCTCCCTATTCATAATTCCAGTGCACAACCGCACGACCACAGCCTCTAGAGCAGCTAATGCAGAGAAAGTGCTGTGCAGTGCTTGCAGCCCTGGCTGCAGCATATCCAATGCTGGCAGACTCTTCAGAGAATTTAGCTGCCGTAATTTGAGACGCCGCTATTGAGCATGTGCAAACTGAAATTTTTCAGAAGCTCATTACTTGGCCAGATTTGGCCAATATTTCACAGTGACAACAAAAGGCATTTCTGACAGGTAGACAACCCCTTTGCCCAGTTTCAAGTCCCTGCTCCAAAGCATGGAAACACTAGAACTTCTCAACAAAATGGCTTTACATTTGGGGTTGTTGTTTTTTTTTAAAGATATGGGCAACATAATGCATTTTTCCCTAACCTCAGTCTCAGAAATGGCTGACCTGTTTTTGCTGAAACTTTCCCCCCCAAAATGCAGCCTGAGACATGGGAAATTTTAGCCCAATGGCTGAAGTCTACCAGAGTTATAAGTAACTGAAAAACAGGGTCTTATGTGTCTCAGGCAACCTAAACTATAGGCATCACTACCTAGACCACCTGTAATATCCAGTTCATAACTGGTTATACATATGCCTCTGCACACAAATATATAGGCCTACAAATGCACTTTTCTCACTTTTGGGATGTACTTAATGTAAGATCCTATGATGGAAAGTCCTACAGAAGTACATCTTTGAAAACTCATGGCGATCGGGGGAGGTCTCGAATGACTGGAAAAAGGCTAATGTAGCGTCCATCTTTAAAAAAGGGAAGGAAGAGGATCTGGGGAGCTACAGGCCAGTCAGCCTCACCTCAATTCCTAGAAAAATCATGGAGCAGGTCCTCAAGGAATCAATTCTGAAGCACTTAGAGGAGAGAAAAGTGATCAGGAACAGTCAACATGGATTCACCAAGGGCAAGTCATGCCTGACTAACCTAATTGCCTTCTATGAGGAGATAACTGGCTCTGTGGATGAGGGGAAAGCAGTGAATGTGTTATTCCTTGACTTTAGCAAAGCTTTTGATACGGTCTCCCACAGTATTCTTGCCGGCAAGTTAAAGAAGTATGGGCTGGATGAATGGACTATAAGGTGGATAGAAAGTTAGCTAGATCGTCGGGCTCAACGGGTAGCGATCAATGGCTCCATGTCTAGTTGGCAGCTGGTTTCAAGCGGAGAGCCCCAAGGGTCGGTCCTGGGGCCGGTTTTGTTCAATATCTTCATTACTGATCTGGAGGATGGCGTGGACTGCACTCTCTGCAAGTTTGCAGATGACACTAAACTGGGAGGAGTGGTAGATGCGCTGGAGGGTAGGGATAGCATACAGAGGGACCTAGACAAATTAGAGGATTGGGCCAAAAGAAACCTGATGAGGTTCAACAAGGACAAATGCAGAGTCCTGCATTTAGGATGGAAGAATCCCATTCACTGTTACAGACTAGGGACCGAATGGCTAGGAAGCAGTTCTGCAGAAAAGGACCTAGGGGTTACAGTGGACGAGAAGCTGGATATGAGTCAGTGTGCCCTTGTTGCCAAGAAGGCTAACGGCATTTTGGGCTGTATAAGTAGGGGCATTGCCAGCAGATCGAGGGACATGATCGTTCCCCTCTATTCAACATTGGTGAGGCCTCATCTGGAGTACTGTGTCCAGTTTTGGTCCCCACACTACAAGAAGGATGTGGAAAAATTAGAAAGAGTCCAGCGGAGGGCAACAAAAATGATTAGGGGGCTGGAGCACATGACTTATGAGGAGAGGCTGAGGGAACTGGGATTGTTTAGTCTGCAGAAGAGAAGAATGAGGGGGGATTTGATAGCTGCTTAGCTCACAGCTAAGACAGGGTGAGGAAACCCAGGCTGATGGAAAGGGTGGAACCAGTGGGACCCCAGCACATCAGGTGGCATCCCGGATGGGGGGGTCCAACCCATCACACAGTAATCCTCTCTGTCAGAAATCCACTGTTCTTTCTACTTTCATCCCCCCATTGAAAATGCACAGTCAAATAGCAACCTGTATATGGATACAAAAACATACTGTTCATTAATTTATGAACACATACCATTCACATGTGGTCATATTTTAGAAACAGACGGGAATACTAAACAGATGAAGTTCAAGTCTACTCTACAAAATTAAGTCCACCACTGGTCTAGACTACAAAATTAAGTCGACCTAAGTAACGTCAACTACCTGAAACGGGGTTCCAAAGAGGATGGATCTAGACTGTTCTCAGTGGTACCAGATGACAAAACAAGGAGTAATGGTCTCAAGTTGCAGTGGGAGAGGTTTAGGTTGGATATTAGGAAAAACATTTTCACTAGGAGGGTGGTGAAGCACTGGAATGGGTTACCTAGGGAGGTGGTGGAGTCTCCTTCCTTAGAGGTTTTTAAAGTCGGGCTTGACAAAGCCCTGTCTGTGATGATTTAGTTGGGAATTGGTCCTGCTTTGAGCAGGGGGTTGGACTAGATAACCTCCTGAGGTCCCTTCCAACCCTAATATTCTATGATATGATTCTAAGTGTTCCTGTAGGTTTATCACCTCAGCCCTGATCTATACTCCTCTTGCTGTTCTATATGTGGGCTTGTCTTAAGCAGAAACAGCTAATCATGCCTAATTGTTTCAAATGGTATGTTGGTTTTATGACAGAGAAATATGTCCACTGAGGTACAGGAGGAGGCAAAACAACTCATTTCCAACTAGAACCTAAACAGAATTTGAAGCTACCTCTCAAGACTGAAATATCAATTTTTCTAGCTCTAGAGTATGTACTTTGACAGCATTCCTTCCTAGAGGGACAAGTTGCCCTTGGGTGTGACACTGACTTCCAAGAAAGTAGCGAGTGATATAAAACTACCAGATCATTCCCTTTTGTTTCCCTTTTTACAAATAGCATATCAACACTGAATTACCACATCACTGGGTTTCTTAATGTTTTGACTCCTTTGAAAATTCAAGTTATTCCTTTTTCTTTTTTGCTATTTCCGGTTTTATTATTTTTCCTTACCTTGTTTCCCAAGGTGTCCCTGAGTGTATGCACCTTAATAAAGCTAATGTTAAAATTATATAATACACAGGTTAAGGAATGTCTGTACATCTGGGCATAGTGCTTAAAATTATCCAAAAGTACAAAGTTTGGCTTTTAAAAGTCATACAATACAATACCCTCTAAACTGATCATTGTATGAGGCCTCCTTTACGCATGTCCATAATATCCCTTTGTAACCAACACACATCCCTCAGAGACTGACTTTTTTTTTTTTTTTGAAACTAAAACATATTTAACACAATTGAAATACCGGAAGGTTCTCATTGTTGGTTTTTTATAGAACCCACATGTAAATAATCCCCTTTTCATCTGCCCTATAGAATAGCAGGTTAAAATAACTGATGACTTTCTTTTAACTATACAGTTGAGGTGGATCCACCAGGTCACAGTTGAAAAGAAGGGAGATTTATATCTTTGATAAGCATGGTAGTTACTATTATTCTATATACAGTACTGCTCTAAGGGAGGTCTAATCATTTCCTTACACAGTAGTAACACTGTATCCTTTGATTTATACTGTATTACTCTAGCAATACAACCAGTATCCTGTTTTTGTCTTTAAACACAACTGAATAATTAGTCTGAAGGCTTTATTTCCCACATTTTCTACAACCATCTTCTGATTATTAGAGCACAGCACCCAATTTAGCAGGCACACTCTCTTTCCCATGCTTTGCAGCTAAACTGCTAATTCCATATTTATCTGTTCTAGACAGCATTTAGATGTATGGTAAGTGTTTTCCCAAGCAAATAAAACTTTGTTAGAATTAAATTAATTATATGTACTTACAAAACGTAAAAGGGAAAACCGTAACAGAGCATTATCATTTTAAACAAATTCCTCAAAAACAGGAAATTCAGAGCAAAAGTCACATTAAAAGAAATCTACCATACAACATTGTAAAATACAGAAATGCTGTTAGTATAAACTGAACAACCAGAGCTATTTTACCTTATGAACCCCCAAAGTACCTTCCTGGCGCCTGAGCTTGAGAAGTGTGTATAACATAACATTCAGATATATTTTCCAAGAGTACTGTATAGTAATCACTGCAACCTCAGAATAAACATTCACAAAGAATATGAAAAAATTTCTGAACAGATTCCCATCAGATTTCTTTAAATATCTCTTATAATCCTCCCCCATCCTATCTCCCCATTGAACCAATGACAAACTGGTCAATAATATTCTGGTATTTCTCTAAACATATTTTATGAACATTTATACATTATTTACTAGTAATGAATTCACATTTTATAAAGTGTGTTTTAAAAATGAGGAAAAATATTTTTCCTCGGAGCAAAGTATATTCTCTTCCTGTTCCTTCATCTAATTTTCCTTTCTGGTTCATTACCAGCTGTCTTTCCTGTACACAGCTGTGATAGGGAAGAACTACAGTGGAAGATCAGAAAAAATAAAGCCCAAACTACTGATTTTTCCTGACCCAAGCTTTGTAAATATAGCTAATTGACAAAGGGAAATATATTTCAGGAAAAAATTAAAAATAAATTAATTTGTTTCATTTAAAATTTTTCAAATCATTTTTCAGGATTTTTTTATATTAAAAATTCATTTCAGTGAGAAAAAACCCTTTTTCCCCCCTATACTTTTCTCCCACTGGAAGAAGAGGGCCAAGTGCAAAAAATAGTGTGATATTACCTGTAGGGTGTAAAAAAAAAAAAAAAAAAAAAAACTTGTGTTTATATTTGTGTCAAAAGAATTGGAAATTCTGAAGTTGAAATGTTTTCAAACATTTTGATTTAGTCAAAACTTTATTTTTCAAAAAAAAAAAAAAAAATCCCCCCTCCCTAAAAAAAAATTAATCCAGCTCTTCTTGTAACACAGTACAGAAGAGCACTTAATAGCAGTAGCATGACAAAGAACATAATCAATTATGGTTTTTCTACCACCACCACCAAATTGCTATTAAGACTAGGCAAACTCTTTAGTTAAGACAATCATGTTCTGAGATGAGAATTCTGTCACTCAGCAGTTAGAAGAGATTACGAGTAAAGCATGAAAAACCTTGGATGAGGACTGAAGGATACAGACATACAGAATATTGGCTCCTCCCTCTTCAGAGTTAATTTTGATGCTATGGCATGAGCTCACCATTGTGATCACATTTGTGAAGTCTTTTAAGCACTAAGTGTTGTACTGATAAGGCATTCCATTTCTTCCCTAGCATATGTCATTATCACTCTTCTCCTGTTTTATAAGAACCAACTTGGTTGAAACTGTTCTTGGAAACCTTTAATATGAATGGCACAAGAATAATTAAAGTAACAGGCTATTCTGAGTTAAGGTATTTAAAACTCTTCACTATTTGAAGATTTTCTAGAATTTTCTAAAATACTAAGGCAGGGATCAGCAACCAAAGGCGGCACGCGTGCCGATTTACTGTGGCACGCTGCTATTGGCCAGGGGTCCCCGCCGCCTGCCCCGCTCAGCCTGCTGCCGGCCTGGATGGACGGAACCCCGGGCCAGCAGCGGGCTGAGCGGGGCCGAAGGCTGGGACCCCAGTTCACAGGGGCCAGCGGACGGAACCCCAGACCGGCAGCAGGCTGAGCCGCTCAGCCCAATGCCAACCTGGGGTATCAGCCGCTGGGCCGCTCAGCCCACTGCCAGTCTGGGGTTCCATCCACTGGTCCCTGTAAATGTAAAATGTATTACTGGCACACAAAACCTTAAATTACCGCGAATAAATGAAGACTTGGCACACCACTTCTGAAAGGTTGCCGACCCCTGTACAAAGGCCAGTTACCACAAAGACAAGAGTGACAAGGATGCACTGCTATCTGCTTCCCTTGTTGGATTCCTAAAACTGACTGAATATTGTTCCTAGAGTACTGATTAGACACAACCATATAAAAGGTGATTATGTAATGTTCCAGATACAATCACTAAAAAGTGTACAAAACACAGGTTATAGTGCAGTGGTTTATTAGTTATTGGGTTAACTCTTGGCCCCGTTGAAGCCAACGAAGCCAGGATTTCATCCCTAAATTTAAGGTTCTATAAACTCTTACCTCTACAATACTATTACTGGATTTTCTCACAAAACAACATGTTCTATTCTATGGAGAATTATCATGAAAGCTACACAAGCTTAGATACGGAAGTTTTTACAGTACATTGTTTTGTTTGAGGATTTTTGAGACAAAAAAACCATATTTTATGAGTACGTTTAAAGCTACTGAAAATAATTTATTAATTATACTGATGGAACATGAGCAATCACCACACAAACTCCTACACACAGGTTTGCAAATGTACCTTATTTCTAACTTATCTTACATTTACTCATTTTCACCTTGAGCAATGTCAACTGTTTCAAATTATATCAAGTTATATGTTGGTTTTTCTCTCGGCTTGTCTACATGGGGGTTTAAACTGGATCAAATCCAGTTTTAAAATGCTTGCATACACACAACACAATTCGTCACTGCACAATAACTCAGAATTTATCACAAACTCTGGAGTCCTCTTGCAAAGCGGACTAGCTTTGCTTCAAATCATATTAGTGTAGCCTATTATTTGTGTGGAAGCATTACTGTGCACCACTTTTGTCATGTTTCCAATGGCTATCCCACTGTGCTTTGCAGGTCAACTGTTACTGGCATTTATCTCTGTGCCCTCCCATGCTTTAGTGTGAAGTTTGCAAGATGACAACTCCCCATTTTTAAATTTGGAGTGGAGTAAGATTTTGCCCATTTACTCCTGGATCTCATTTAGCAGTACAACAGTAATAGCACTCCAGAAGCCCCACAACATGCCTCACACAGCTGCTTATAGTCATGCCGAGACCCTGGATCTCATCACCACCGGGGAAGAAGCATCAGTTCAGGAAGATCTCATGGCCTGCCCCCAGAATGAAGTCCTTTTAAAGGACATTGCAAAGCAGATGTTCATGAGGTTTCATGGGAAGGGCTGTTCTAGATTTGATTTTGACAAATAGGTAGGAACTGGTTCAGAATTTGAAAATGGAAGACAGCTTAGGTGAAAGTGATCATGCAATGGTAGAGCTCATGATTCTACGGAATGGTAGAAGAAAAACAGCACAATAAAGATAAATGATTTCAACAACGCAGACTTTAGCAAACTCAGGGAGTTGGTAGATAAGATCCCATAGAGCAAGTCTAGGGGGGGAAAACAGTTCAAGAGAGTTGGCAGTTTTTCAGAGACACATTATTAAGGGCACAAGAGCAAGCTATCTCACTGTGTAGGAAAGATAGGAAGTATGGTAAGAGATGACTATGGCTTAATGATCTGAAACTCAAAAAAAAGTGTCCTACAAAAAGTGGAAATTAGGTCAAATTATGAAGGATGAATATAAACAAATAACACACGTATGTAGGGGCAAAATTAGAAAGGCCAAGGCACAAAACAAGATTAAACTAGCTGATAAAACTTAGTCCTGCCATGAGTGCTGGGGACTGGAGCAGATGACCTCTCGAGGTCCCTTCCAGTCCTACAATTCTATGACTGTGATGCCAAGTAATGCCAGATAAAGAGCAAGCAGCTCAAGAGAAAGAACACTGCAATGAAGGACAAAAGGAGGCAACACGATAGGGGACATATGACCTGCCAATTTTTTGATTAACTGGACAGGATCCTATATAATTATAGCACAACCCATCCCAGACACTATTCAGAGCCTGATGCCTGCACCTTCTCCTCACCAAGGACAAATGACCAGACCCATCAGAGAATGAGCAGGAACATGCCGGAGAGGAGCTATAACATGAGAGTAAGGATCTTTTTGGGACTCAGGACCCTGATGCCATCCAGCTGGAAAGCCAGCCCCATTCCTAACCTACTACAACAGATCCTGATTCATGCTGTGCATTGGCTGAGCCCAAGTCTCAGACAGAAACTCAGGCTGGGACCGAAGAGGTAGATCCCCTGGAGGGAATTTTGGCATGTAAGTACCTATTTTTACAATTCTTTATTATTGCGCAATACTCCCGCAGTATAGTTTGGGAACATGATGCATGAAAAGCCAGCAATTATCTCCTCAGTATAAGGACTATTAGACCGCACCTTACCAATGGCATAGCAGACCTGCATCAGAGTGGCCCCACAGCTGATCTGTCTACAGCTAATTACACCCCATTCTGGGGTGGCCAACTTCTGGATGGCAATCATGACCCAAATCTCCACAGGTATGAGGCAGCGGATGTTGGTACACTCTCACTGCAGCTCCAGGGACAGTTCAGCACAGGTCTAAAAAAAAGATAGCCCTCCCATCCTGAAGGTCTCTCTACACTATTGGTTGTACCAAGTCTGCAGAACTACCTCTCCCACCAATCCATGCTGGTTTCCCAGACCCATAAATGGCACTGAAGGCTATGTAGCTCATCCAGGAACTGGTCCTCTAGTTCCAATAGCTCAGCATCATCCTCTTCCTCCTCATCCTGCTGCCACTGCTTCAGCATGTTCTGCTGCTGCCACCATAGAATATTGTCCTGCTCCTGCATCATCTGCTCAGTAATGAAAAAGGCGAAGTCCAAGGCCGAATTTGTCTGGCTTTGAGTGCTGTAATACCCAAGCAGCCCCTGTGTATTCACACCTACCACCGTAGCAACACAGTGTATTTCTAGGTCCATGCTGGAAGACAGGGATTCAAAAAATGGCGGGAGCATAACCAAAAAGGAAGTATGGGGCATACAGAGAAGAAACATGGGAGGTTTTTTTACAATTTGAACCCATTGACTTCCCACAATTCACAGCAAAATCAACCTCAGGACGCACGCTGCTCGACAATTAAGTAAAGGACCCTAGGATAACCCCCAAGAATGCTACGCTCTCAGTTCATAGCAAACTGTTGCCATGTGTTCACATGATGAGAATTGAAAATGGAACAGGTATTCCGTGTGCCCACTACTGGTGCGAGTTGCATACTGCAAGTTACCTGAGATGCATCAAAAAGTTTTGGATTAAAAATCCCATGTAGACACACCCTTAGAGAATAGGATGAGACCAAACATACTCCAAATGTATAGAATCCAAATCAATAGAGGTGATTTTTTTTTCTCTTTTTCAGTTACAGATAGAAACATTTAATGAATGCCACACCAAAAGCTTTGGACATTTATACACATACAGGCTGGGTTAAACCTCATTTAAAAACTGTAGGGGGCAACCACTGCCCCTCATTTAAGATAGCTATAACAGAAGGTTAAGCAGCCCCTTCCTAAAACAAAGGCATATCACCCAGAAATTAGAACTATGTGGGCAGTGTGCTTGTCTGAGTATTGTTTTGGGTAAAGATGGGGAGGGAAGGAGGCAGCAGGAGAAGCACCACAGGAACAGATGGAGCAGGAAGCTCCACCACAGCCTGAACAAATGCAATAGCCCGATCCTAAGGAAAAGCCTAGGGAGCTTTCAGGGGGATGCTGGCTGAAACTGGTTTGATGCTGTAGGCAGGGAAAAACTCTCTGGTTCAATTCTTTCTGCATTCAGGGAAACAGGACTTTGTACATAAACTTGTAAATAAACAGAACTGCAACAAAAATACCTGGTCCCATCATCAATTTCTCTTCTTGACTAGAACAACCTGCAAGACCCCAAATTTTGGCTAATCACTCGAATCAAAAGGGGTGTAACAGGATGTACTGATGCCAGCATCTTGGGAGAAGACTGCTTTTGCCACTCTGCTGAGCATGATCCATTTCACCACGATGCCTTTTGGGCTGCATGGAGCCCCTGCCATTCTCCGGAGACTCATGGATTACATGTGGCAACGATATGCATCTGTGTACTTAGATGATGTGGTGATACTCAGAACCAACTGAAAAGCGCATCTAGATCATCTCAGGGCAGTTGACCAATCGTTGAGAGAAGAAGGAGCCCCCTCCTGCACCAAGACTCCCTCCCAGAGCCCACATCCCAACCCCCCTCCTGCACCCCAACACTCTGCCCCAGCCCAGAGTCCCCTCCTGCACCGCTACTCCCTCCCAGACCCACATCCCACCCCCCCTGCACCCCAACACTCTGCCCCAGCCCAGAGCCCCCTCCTGCACACAAACTCCTTCCCAGAACTTGCACCCCTCACCCTCTCCTGCATCCCAACCCCCTGCCCCAGGGTCAGCCCAGAACCCCCTCCCAAATCCCTGCCCCAGCAGTGAAAGTGAGTGAGGGTGGGGGAGAGTGAGTGACGGGGGGGTAATGGAGTGAGGGGGCAAGGCCTCGGGGAAGGGTCAGGGTAGATCCTGAGTTGCCCTTAAATTCAAAAAGTGATCTTGGGCATAAAAAGGTTGGAGACCATTGATCTACTGAATGGGTTTACCCAATTTGTATGCATGTATCATTTCTGTGTCTGAAGTTAGGAATATTGACTATGTAACAATTACAACTGTGTGTGTGTACTTAGGGAAAGACCCACCAGACAGACAGTAGGACGGGGTGGCCTACCTGTGGCTCCAGAGCCACATGTAGCTCTTCAGAAGTTAATATTCGGCTCCTTGTATAGACACTAACTCTGGGGCTGGAGCTACAGGCGCCAACTTTCCAACGTGCCGGGGACTGCTCACTGCTCAACCCCCGGCTCTGCCACAGGCCCTGCCCCCACTCCACCCCTTCCCATCCCCTCCCCTGAGACTGCGTGCTCTCACTCTTCCCCTCATTCCCCCCAGAGCCTCCTGCATGCCACAAAACAGCTGATCGGGGGGTGCAGGAAGGGAGAAGGAGGCACTGATCAGCGGGGATGCCGGTGGGCAGGAGGTGCTGGGAGCGGGGGGGAACTGATGGGGGGCTGCTGACGTATTACTGTGACTCCTTGGCAAGGTACATTAGTAAATTCTGGCTCCTTCTCAGGCTCACGTTGGCCATCCCTGCAGTAGACAATCAATCAGCCTGAATGAGCCATTTAAGGAGGACAATAGAACTTTGGAGATACTAATCTCCCACCATCCTGAGAAGCTTCCTGGGATGTTGCTTTGACACTGCAGGGTCATCTGATGATGTCACCTGGTACAGAGTACCACCTTGGACACAGCTGGTATTTTCCCACTGGAAACAAAGGGTTCCCACTTTATGTAACTTCTACTTAAGGCAGGGGAGTAACACAAACAGGACTGTCCTCCATTGCCTGCCCAGGAAGGAAGACTGCTAAAAGACACCTGAAGGGAAAGGCAGAGTTGAGTCCAGGCTCAGACAAGAGTCCAATCTGTAAAAAGAAATAACTGGAACTCTAAGCCACAGAAACTCTAAACAACATTTAGGGTGAGAAATTACAATGTAACCTGTTTCTTGAATGTATTGAGCTTAGTTTGAGTGTTTTGTTTTATTTGCTCAGTAATCTGCTTTGTTTGGTTTACTATCCCTTTTAATCGCTTAAAATTTACCTTTTGTAGTTAATAAACTTATTTCTTGTTCATTTCAAAACCCAGTTTGTGTAATTCATATGAGCGGGGGGTGCAAAAAGCTGTGCATCTCTCTCTCTCCACATTGAGGGAGAGGGCGAATTTTTATGAGCTTGTGCTGTGCAGATCTTTCTATACAGCGCAGGACAATATTATTTTGGGTTTACTCCCCAAAGGGGGTGCGCACAGGAGTACTGCGTGAATCCCCAAGCTGATTCCTCCCACACAGAACTGATCTCAGTGTCTCTGTGTCCATTTGCAGCTGGGTGTGTTCCTACCTGTATGTATGTGCTGGAGAAGGCTTGAGGGCCTGGCACAGCTAAGACAGGGTGAGGAAACCCAGGCTGATGGAAAGGGTGGAACCAGTGGGACCCCAGCACATCAGGTGGCATCCCGGATGGGGGGGTCCAACCCATCACACAGTAATCCTCTCGGTCAGAAATCCACTGTTCTTTCTACTTTCATCCCCCCATTGAAAATGCACAGTCAAATAGCAACCTGTATATGGATACAAAAACATACTGTTCATTAATTTATGAACACATATCATTCACATGTGGTCATATTTTAGAAACAGACGGGAATACTAAACAGATGAAGTTCAAGTCTACTCTACAAAATTAAGTCCACCACTGGTCTAGACTACAAAATTAAGTCGACCTAAGTAACATCAACTTACAGCTACCACAGTAATTAAATCGCTTTTCCATGTCCACACTGTTTCTCTTGTATCAGCGGTGCACGTCCTCACAAGGAGGGCTTGCACCGATTTAATTGTCACTGTGGGGCATTGCGGGCTAACTTCTGAAAGGCAGCAACAGTCAATGTAAGCAACGCAGAATTTACACATATGCTAAGGGACCGTTCAATGTAAAGTGGCCCATTAACACCTCTGCAGTCATAGGGCAAAAAGGAGGGTTAGTGGGTTACAGATTGTTGCAATAAACCATAAATCCAGTGTCTTTATTAACAGGCCACTCTACTTTGAATGGGTTCTTTAGTAGTCTGTCTAATCTGACATTTCAATGGATCTATTCCCTTCTTTTGGTACATCTAAAATACATTTGATTATGATTCTGTCTACTTTCAATTGTTTTGGAATGCCTGAGGTACTGTGCTGATGTGTTAATAACAGAGTAATATGTCAAACATTATACAATGTTTTAACACTTTGGAATTAATTATGTAATAAATTAGGGCTTGATCCGGCAAACCTTACTCATGTACTCAACTTTTCTCATGTACTGATTCACATGGAACCCAGGGTACAACTATTGAGCTTGTAGAACCAGCCAATAGGAGCTAGGTACCTAAACACCTTTAATAATCTTGCCCTTTAGCTTTTTTATTTCCATAAAAACTATAAAATGTTATAACTTCTTCCATACCCTTTATAAAGAAAGTAACTCATGCTGCTTTAGGGTTAGACTGTAGAGCTCTTTTACACTTTAGTGAGCTATTACTCATGTGAATAATCCCATCAAACTGATAAAAATACTTTTTCACACAACCTGTAATTAAACTCTGGAATTCAGCGCCACAGAAAGTTGTTGAGACCAAGAATTTAACATCATTCAAAAAGGGATTGAATAATTATATGGCTGTCAAGAATATCCAGAGTGGCCATAATTAATTATATCAACAACTTTGGAAAGGATATTAAATCTCATGATTTAGGGTTTACGTCAATCTTTAACTACTGGAATCAGGATAAAACCTAATGATAGGGGCAGAATATCCCATATATGCCTACTGCAGGTTATCCCACATCTGCCTACTTACTCTGAAGCATTTGGTACTGATCACTATCAGAGACAGGTTACCAACTAGATGGACCTTGGGTTTAATCCAATATTGTAATTACTATATTCCTATATAAAACTCCTTAGAGATTGTTTACCCTGGGTGTAACAGGAAAATTTATCGTGACTTACCCCAGAAATCTCACCATTCTGGAAAGAAGCTGGCAGATCCCTTCCAGCAAGGTTTTCCCCCCTGCTTGCAGCTTCCTGGTAGTAGAACCATACCTGCCACCCAAGGATGGTAGGAGCATCTCTGAAAACCCTACCACTTCAAGATACTTCTACAGCTACTACTATATTACTAGTTTCTCTACAAATAGATTAACTAATTTCTGAACAGAATAATTTATATGAAAACTTCCTACTTCTGCTCCAATGTGTGGCAGATAGGAATATATTTGTGCATCACAAAGAAAGGAAAAGAAGGTACCATAAATATTACAAGCAACACTTGTCCCAGGAGCGATAGATCAGTGGTTTTTCCCACTAAACAAAAGGAAATTTTGAGGTAAGTCAAGAAAAAAAAAAAAAAATCTTCACAGGGAAGCTCTACAGATTCCTTTCAGTAGGATTTCCAATAGCAGTACGTAGCCAGTGAAGACAGCAAACCAAACAACTATCCACAATTTGAGAAGCACCTTCTTATCGGATTACTGAGGTACCACAATGTGCAGAACCCTTCTACCAGGCACACATCTAATTTATAAAACTTAGTAGAGGTGTGGCTGGATGGCCACCCTATCTCTCTCTTCATACAATACATATGATCTTTCAGCCCTGGAGGTTGCCCATTCACTCAAAACTATGGCAAAAACTTTGAAGGAGGAAGATTTTTAGCCTTGTAATTTTCTGATATGCACCATTTTAACAATCCAGAAATTGACACCTTGGATATGCCTGAGCAAGGTATATTTTTTAATGTTCTCCTGACATCCAGGACATGCCAGTATTTTTAGTGGGATGTTTCAGATTTAGGCAGAAGGCTGAAAGAGTTGTCTCTTGTTAAACAGACCTACTTTGTCTAGCAACCAGATTTCCAGTTTTCTATGCCAGAGATGGCAATGGGACAAATCATAGTTAACCTTAAGATTTTTTCATGGTCATTTTTAGTAAAAATCACAGATAGGTCACAGGCAATAAACAAAAATTCACAAAAGGCAGCAACCTTTTGGTGACTTTTACTAAAAATAATAGGCGGGAGAGTGGGAGGCTGACTGCAAGGGAGGACTGAAGCCTGAGCCCCATGGTGGGGAGGGAGGAGACCTGACAGTCCCCGCCGCAGCTGCAGGGGCCGAAGAGGTCATGCAGGTTCATTAAAGTCACAGAATCCGTGACCTCTGTGACAAAACTGTATCCTTACTCAGAGTCCTTGCAGTGAATTTCAGGCTATCCAGACAGGCGTCTCACATAAAGACTGCTGCCAACAAAATGCTTCTTAAGAGTGGTTCTCAGTCCAAAAGATAGGAATGTCCAAAAGGGAATCTGTCCTTGCCAAAACACTTCTTATGAACAACATGAAAGCAGCAGATGCACACAATACTGCTGAAGAAGCTTCAAAATGTCTCCTTGGTGAAGATTGAATTCTGTCTCCCTGATCCTTAAGGAGGGAATCCCTACACACTGGAATCACCAGATCTTTAACTAAAGATGACAGAACTGCACCAACCCTTGCTAAAGAACTAGGTCAGACTTAGATTTATGCATGTTGTAGTACTCTCTAGCTAAGCTCCTGAGCTCATTGGATTTTGCTGGGTTTTCCCACTTTGTCCTAATTACATTCCTCTGCATGCAGCCTTTGAAACCATAAGGTGAAAATTGCAAAACTATGGGAAAATACCAACAAGTAACCTTGCTTCTCTGTCTGTCCCTCTCCTCCAGTATAGGTTTCCTTGAGGCCCATCCTTTCCGGGTTTCCTTTGCTCCTGAACCACTGAGATCTGAATATCACTGGTCTAGAGACTGGCCACAACAACCAGATTAAGAATATGGAGTTTTAATTTTGAGTTTTAGTTATTCTGAGCAGGACCAACTGTGGAACCTGCTTGTAGCTGCTGGAGACAAACTGGATGTTTTTTCGAGGATGGACACTCTTCCCCTGCCTTGACTTACAGGTGTGGTTCCACTTCAACAAGCTATAAAATATGCCCCCACCAAAAGAGATCTGTAGATCTATCCTGAGATTGAAAAGGGCACATTAAATTAACAATAGGTTTCTCAACAGGTTCCCCCTCTTCCCCTCCACCCCGCCGCCCCATCCTTGGGACAAGGCAGACTATATTATGAGAACAATTTTGGTCAAAATGAAGATTTCTCAAAGTAATTAAATTATATTATTTAGAAGGAATAAAGTTAAGGGGATATATTCAGAAGTAATTATTCAGTAAACAGGAATATTATTCAAAAGGGAAGAACGTTATAAGCTTCAAAAATGAGTGAAATCTTACCTTGCACATTTCTTTAAGAAGGTTGTCTAACTTTCTAAAACTAATTCCTGAGCCTGCCTAATGCAGTTCAAGTTAATAAGATTGTAACATAATCATATGACATCCTGTGTTTAATTAACATGGTATTATTCCTATGCATTACAAAACTAACTTATAAGAAAACAAAAGAAATGCACCATGCCCCAATTAAATGCCCAGGTTAATGGTATTTCTAAATATAAATACAAATACAGCAGCAGTTTCCTGATGGAAGTGAACATCTTTACTGCACTAACATTTACAATTTACTGAGTTTGTCCTGAAATTATATCACCTGTAAACATACAGGTCCTTCCATTGACCTCAATGGGACCAAGATTTCACATACATAGCTTAATCCTCATATGCAAGTGGCATCCACAGACAGGCCCTAAGAAACCTACTCACTTGGTCTCCCCGAGTGAGTAGCAATTTTATGTGAACATGAGCTAGGCAACTCGGGCCAAGGAGTTGTGGACTCCAAAAAAGAAAGCAGCTTTGGGGCTGTGACACCACACATTTTAGCACTCATCTAGTAGGTGGTCAGGCAAATTTTTCAAACCCCGCCTAAGACTACACAAAAAGAAATATATACAACACTAGTTTATATTATTGCACATGATGAAGCTTCAGCAGTTCCATTATAAGTCACTATTTCCAAAGGTTTATAACTGTGCCATAAAAAATTTGTTCTGGATTGAGTCTTGGCAAGCAAGGCCTTTTTAAAGTTATGTTCAAACTGATTTGTTGGCTGTTTTTAAACTCTGGAGATGGAGAGCCAGGAATTGTTTGTTTGGTGGGTGGAAGCAGGCAGGAAAAAATGTGAGCAGTGTCTTTTTTTTTTTTTTTTTGAAAATGAAGAACCACTCTAACACACTAGTAAGAGAATAGAGTACTTGTTTGGCGCCATGGTGATTTTTTAGATGTAGTCAATATTCATATTGCTAAAATAATCACTGTATATTTTTGAAATTTGTAATGAACATTTGTGAACACTATTATTTTTTAATTCCATTCCAAGTTCCTGGGCAAGGAGGCATTGCAGGGAGCCTATTTTGGGAGGAAGACTGGAAGATGACATGGAAATACTTGGGGATTGAGAAATGGAGAAGAATCATAGAAGGCTGCACAGAACACAGGGCAGAGGGATTCCAAAATGGTCAGATAATCATCACTAGTGATTAGGATCTTTGAAGGAGTATCAACCCCATTATAAATAAAGGAGTATAGTATGTAGAATAGGAACTTTTATGTCTTCACCAGAAAAAGCAGGGTATATGTTGGTTAGAAGTGAGTGAACACCAAAACGTGCCATTTTTTAAGCTTCTATTAAAGACAGGGCTACCTTAACCATAACCAGAAAAATGCACTGAACTTGTACTACAGTAGGGCAAACCATGTGTCTACTGGAAAGGATACATTATTACAAATCCTCTATTATTACCCAATGGTTAATCGCAAAGAATGTTTCTGATACTTATTTATGCTATTTGAAAGTGGCAGAAGTGTTAAGAAGTGGATGGAAATAAAACGTATATTGATCACCAGTTCTCTGTGGTAGAAAACTACATTTCAGAAGGAGGGAAAGAGAAAAAGAGAAAAAGAATCTAGGCTGCAGGAAGGAATAGTTCTGAAGGGTAAAAAGCATAGAAGAAGGGAGAGTTTGCAGTGAGACTGGGCTGAAGGAGGAAATAAGATTTGGTGATGTGGGTTTTGCTGGGAAGGAGGGAGTTCTTGTTACATATGCCAATTATTTTTACAAAACTGTCAACATGGCAGACAGAGTTGGATGCAGAAGATATCTCAGAAGAGAGTTTAATGACAGCATCAAAAATACAAAAAAGAGACAATATGGGAAGAATACACATGAACATTGGAACCACTATACTGAATCAAACCTGTGATTCATTTAGCCCAACATCCTGTCTCCAAGAGTGACCAGCACCAAATGCTTCAGAAGATGCAAAACTCCCCATAGTAAGTAGACGTGGAATAATCTGTCCTCCATGAAAGTCTCATCCTAATTTATATTAGCTAGAAGTTACCAAACCCTAAAGCGTGATGTTTTATATTCCTTCTAAAGTTGTTCGCATTATCTGCTGTAACATTGGAATAGAGTAAAGACAGAGAAATCTTCCAGAAAAGAGGAGAGTAGAGGAAAAAGGAAGTAGACCTAAAATCATAGAAGTCAACATAATCACAGGACTTGCTCCAAAGACTGGGAGCAGCATAAGAACAGGAATGAGGTAGAAGTTACTGGGAGAGAGAGCCAAGGGTGGAATTAGTGGGGCAGCAAAGTAGTGTCAGTGGAGAGAGTCAAAACAGGAATCGGGTAGGGATGTGTCAATTGCAGGGTGCAATCCGGACCAGTGAGAGGTTGTGTCACTGCCTGCCCTGTAACCCTAGCTGCCTCACAATGTTTTGCTGTCATAGCTCCCAAACTGGTCCACTCACAAACAATATAACAGCATGCATATTACACCCTGGGTGTTTGTGTATAGCTATAGCCTTTGCCCAGCAGCTTTAACCTCAGCAGCCTTTCAGCAACAGTCCAGTCACACACTGGCTTCCACAAGCCTTGGTTACTATTTGCAGGGTACCCCAACATACTCCCAGTCCTGAATTTTCCGTAAAATGTATGTTCTGTACTGTCCAGCTCTCACCTGGGCAGTTCAGATATTGGAGGTCCTCATTCCCCATAAGGGGCAATATTCAACATTTTGCTACTTTAATTGGAGTTACCAACCAGTTCAATTTAAACACAATACTGGGTTACTTTATATTAAAAATAAGACAAGTTTATTAAACTACAAAGAGATAGATTTTAAGTGAGTACAAGTATAAGGTATTAAAGTAAAAAATGATTACAAGAGAAATAAAATGCTTTCTAGTAGCTAAAACTTGACAAGCGAGACTTGGTTCAAGATAAAAGCCTTACCACAGGTCCCCAACAACATTGCTGACCAAACTATCAGGTCAATATCCCTCTCAAAGTCAAAGGGCTGGTTCCTTTGTCTTCTTAGGTGAAAGAGAGAGAGAGAGATGTCTTGGGGTGTTTCCCTTTTATAGTCCAGTCACACTTTGAAGTGGATTCTTCTGAGGATTACCTCTCAAAGTAAAGTTTAATCAAACAGTAAAGAAGGTGACATGGAGTCTGGTGGTGAAGGTGGCTCCATGGGCTTTCCTCTCCCCTGTGTGCGCTGAAATAGAGATCCGTCTTGTCTCCTGCTATTTCCCCCTCTTGATGCTTCAAGGACCCTTTTTACTACTTACATGTAAACTGAGGTAAGCACACATTCCTTTGTTTAGGATAGACCTGTTTAACAATTTTTGCCTAGTCAGGGCTGTGTGGGTTTGAACGTGTGCTAACATCCTACAAGGGGAATTCATAACTTCACATATAATCTTGCTACATTCGTTTCCCCATGATGATATTGACCAGCAAGTTATGAGTTTTCAAATGATACCTCACAAGACATATTTTGTACAAAGATTATTACAATGGTGTGAATACAGGGGATGAAAGACCATGAGTCAGAGAGAGACCCACAGAGAATTAAGAAATGTTGACAGAAGCCACAGAAGGAAGGACAGGACAGGGGAGAGAGAGAGAAAGTGGGGAGCAATCGAGTAGTGATCACAGAGTGGGACCATGTTCAAGAGAGGACTGTATTTGGTGAAGATCAGATCAAATTCATTAATACAACAGACAGTCGAATGCCAATGATCCGACAAGGATGTTAGAGAAAGGCATTGAAGGGTGGCAGGATATTGACATGAAAATTGAAGTTTCCCTACATGTGAGGAGGGATTGAGGAAAGGGGAATATTATCAAGTTGTTGAGTCAAAGAATCAGCATTGCAGTGGTGCAGCTTGCATGCATATTAATGCTTAGCACTTTATGTACTTTCTGAAATCATCTTAAATAAATTCAGAGTTGTCACCTATAAAACACAGCTGCTACAACTCTTGCTCCATGCAGTGAGAAAGACAAGAGGAACAGCCAGGTTAACCCATCCAAGCACACAGTTGCTGCTCTCTGCTCCTGATGCCATTCTGGCTTGGCGTTAAATTCATGTGGCCTCACACCGCTGAGATCTGAAGATGGTAGTACCCTTCTTAAAAATTAACTTGGTGTTTGTACATATTTTCTTTTTCTTCTTCAAGTGAATGTAATGATCAAGAAAGGCAATATACCAACTGACCTGGAGACCAAATTCCTCTATTTACCTACATGACAAGTACAGTCTGGACACCTGCAATGCAAGCTTCCTTTTACTGCTTTGCTAATGGGCCTCTATCCTGACCTATAACTACCCATGGACAAAAGTGAAAGGTTAGTTTATTCTCCATGCCTATTCAATCATTGCCATAGTGACTGAGCCTGCCAAAAAGTCAAGGTGGACATCTCCATAAAAGGAATCAAGAAAATGGCTTGAGTCATGGTTCACTGAACAGCTGCCATATGGTAACAATTTTTGGTCATTATAAGCCTGGCTTGAATTCCAACCGATGAAACTAAATGGAATGGTTCTATATCCCATTTGGAGTCCTATGAACCATCTTGTCCCCAATTTTATCTTTCTAAAGTGTTTCACAGCCTCTCTAAATTGAATATTTAGGGCCTGATTCTCCACTAGCCATCTCAGCAGAGACACTACATTATAAATGGGGCTGGAGAATTAACTACACTGTCAGTTCTAGATTTGGTCCCTCCAGATGAACGTTAAGACACATGGCTACCATATACCACCTCACCAGTGTATTTTATTTCTGTTTTCATAGTCCCTAACACTGAATGTGAGCAAGCCTTTGGCACCACTTTCAGACACAGAGGCACTAATATTACTTATCAATAGATACAATAGATTTGATATTGCCCCCACAAGGCACAAGAGAATGAATCACATCAAGCTTTGGAAGGGGCTGGTCATTTAGATCTCTCCCGCAAAAAAGCCTGTTGTCATGGTTAAGTGCTGTAATGGGAAGGGGAACAAAGGGTTTATACTACGTATTAGAGTGACCAGATGTCCTGATTTTATAGGGACAGTCCCGATTTTGGGGGCTTTTTCTTATATAGGCACCTATTACCCTCCCACCCCCGTCCCGATTTTTTACACTTGCTATCTGGTCACCCTACTACCTATAATAAAAAAGAAAACCTAAATACAGATGCAGCTCCATCTCAGATGCCTAGAAGATACCTCAGATGTCCAACTTTATTGCATAACATGTAGTTACCTGCAGGTCAGTGGTTCTCACTCTTTCAGACTGTTCATACTACATCTAAAACTCAAAAGTACTTACCACCAATGTTATTTGACGTTAATCAGTGCAGCTTAGAGTTATCATGAAGTTTAGGTTTTCTTTTTTTAAACCAAGACATATCACATTTTGAGAACCGCTGCTTTAGGTCATTCATATTACAAGGGACAATTCAGAGAGATGCAAAACCCTCTGATGGTGAAATAAAAACACACATATACTGGCATAGGCATTAAAGTAAGGAACTAGGAGTTAGGAGATCTAGATCTAAAGGCCCCTTTCCAGTGCTGTCAGCACTGTGTAAAGGCCGCTTTACACTGCCCGAGTGGTACAAAGCGGACTATATATGAATGACAGAATAAGGCATTAAGAACATAAGAATGGCCCTACTGGGTCAGACCAAAGGTCCATCTAATTCAGTATCCTGTTTTCTGACAGTGGCCAGTGCCAGGTGTCCCAGAGGGAATGAACAGAACAGGAAATCATCAAGTGATCCATTCCCTGTCGCTCATTCCCAACTTCTGGCAAACAGAGCCTAGCGACACCATCCCTGCCCATCTTGGCTAATAGCCATTGATGGACCTATCCTCCATGAATTTATCTAGTTCTTTTTTGAACCCTGTTATGGTCTTGGCCTTCACAACATCCTCTGGCAAGTTCCACAGGTTGACTGTGCGTTGTGTGAAGAAATACTTCCTTTTATTTGTTTTAAACCTGCTGCCTATTAATTTCATTTCATGACCCCTAGTTCTTGTTATGAGAAGTAGTAAACAACACTTCCTTATCTACTTTCTCTACACCAGTCATGATATTATAGACCTCAATCATATCTCCCCTTAGCTGTCTCTTTTCCAAGCTGAAAAGTCCCAGTCTTATTAATCTCTCCTCATATGAGAGCTGTTCCATACCCCTAATCATTTTTGTTGCACTTTTCTGAACTTTTTCCAATTCCAATATATATATTTTTGAGATGGGGCGACCACATCTGCACACAGTATTCAAGATGTGGGCATACCATGGATTTATATAGAGGCAACATCATATTTTCTGTCTTATTATCTATCCCTTTCTTAATTATTCTCAGCATTCTATTTGCTTTTTTGACTGCCGCTGCACATTGAGTGGATGTTTTCAGAGAACTATCCACAATGACTCCAAGATCTCTTTCTTGAGTGGTAACCACTAATTTAGACCCATCATTTGATATGTATAGTCGGGATTATGTTTTCCAATGTGCATTACTTTGCATTTATCAACATTAAATTTCATCTGCCATTTTGTCACGTATCAGAGGGGTAGCCGTGTTAGTCTGGATCTGTAAAAAGCGGCAAAGAGTCCTGTGGCACCTTTTAGACTAACAGACGTATTGGAGCATGAGCTTTCGTGGGTGAATACTCACTTCATCAGATGCATTCCACTACATGCACTACAAACCCTACCCTTTGTTTCCTATCTTTTAACCAGTTACCAATCCACCAGAGCACCTTCCCGCTTATCCCGTGGCAGCTTACTTTGCATAAGAGCCTTTGGTGAGGGACCTTGTCAAAGGCTTTCTGAAAATCTAAATAAACTATATCCACTGGATCCCCTTGGTCCACATGCTTGTTGACCCCCTCAAAGAATTCTAGTCAATTGGAGAGGCATGATTTCCCTTTACTAAAACCATGTGGACTCTTCCTCAACAAATTATGTTATCTAGATGTCTGACAATATTGTTCTTTATTATAGTTTCAACCAGTTTGCCCGATACTGAATCAGGCTGACAGGCCTGTAATTGCCGGGATCACCTCTGGAGCCCTTTTTAAAAATTGGTATCACATTAGCTATCCTCCAGTCATCTGGTAGAGAATGGATTTAAATGACAGGTTACAGACTATAGTTAGTAATTCTGCAATTTCACATTTGAGTTCCTTCAGAACTCTTGGGTGAATACCATCTGGTCCTGGTGACTTATTGCTGTTTAAATGTTCCGAAGATTCACCAGTGGTCTTAAAAATGTAAGAATTAAAAAGGGTGATTCAGAAGGATAAAATTGAAACTGCAACATGAAGAAAACTACACTATTCAAATTTCTAATAATGTTCGTTTAAGATGCAATTTGTTTGGAACATAAAGCAACGTGTTACTCAATGGGAAAGACGCAGAGCAAAGAATAGAAACTGTACAGCCACTGGCATTTGAAAGAATTTAAGATCATGACTTATGCACAGAGTAAGCATTGTTTACTCTGCTCTGGGGGCTGTACAAAGATGTCTTTTTTAATAAGATTGAGCCATATATTCCATACCAACACAAAATAATTATATTTCCAGAACTGAGGTGGAAAATGAACAATCTTCTCCACATATTTCCTTGGATACTGAATACATTTATTTAAAAAGCAGTCTCCTCTGCAAACCATTAGTAAAATTTAAAAACTAGCACAGCAAGTGCTTTATCATAGCATGAATTTGACTTCTAGCTAAAAATATTCATGTGGGGCTCCCTATACCAGTGAAAGAAAACAGAGCAAACAACTCCCATCTTGCTGAACAGCTGACATGTATTTTAACTCCCTGGCAACATTTTCCAGATATATTAGGATTCTGTCCTTAATCTCAAAGAGCCCTTCTATTCCTTACAATAAAAAGACACAGTATAAACTGTAGTATGTTTTTATATAAACATCTACATACACATATTGGGTCTCACTTGCTAGAAAATTACATCCGTTTTTATCCAATTAAGTAACTTTCAATTCTATAATATCTCATGTTGTATTAGCCATGTCATTCCCCTTCCCATACAGAATTTAAAAAACACACCCTCTATTTTCATCTATATTAGAAAGGGTTAGCCTATAATAATCCAAATTTTACTACAGAATATTTTATATCTATTTAAATCTCATTGAGCTGCAGGAATTTACTAGTCTACCTTCTGTACATAAGGTTAAATTTCAAACTGCAGGACTGCACCACGAGTGAAGATTCAACTTAAATTATTACAGCTTTTGAATATCCAGGGGACAGCTCAAAGCAATGTGTTCTTTAACACTCCACTGTTGCCTGCTGTACAAGCAGAGAATTTCCTCTTCATTGTACTAACACAAGATGTGGTCGTAGAACTCTACAGGAATCCCAGAGTCAATATCTAGGTTCCTCTTCATCCACTAATGCCTTGATGTCAACTTGCAGATACCTACTGAGTTCTACAATAGTATACAGTCAGCAACACTTACAGTGAAGAGACATGCCTACACTCAGACAGCAGCAGCAATGTGAACATAAATCAGAATGCCAGGTCTGCAGTTAGAGAAGGTAGTAAAAGTTGGGGGGGAAATTATAATGGAGAGAAAGTGTGCAATTAAATCTACTTTAACTTACAGGTACTTATAAAACGGATTCATAGATTCTAAGGCCAGAAGGGACCATCGTGGTCATCTAGTCTGACCCCCTAGTATAACACAGGCCAGAGAACTGTCCCAAAATAATTCCTAGAGCATATATTTTAGAAAAACATCCAACCTTGATTTAAAAAGGTCAGTGATGGAAAATTCACCATTGTTCCAACGGTTAATACTCTCACCTTTAAAAATTTACCTTGTTTCCAGTCTGAATTTGTCTAGCTCCAACTAACAGTGTTATACCTTTCTCTGCTAGACTGAAGAGCTCATTACTAAATATTTGGTTCCTCATGTAAGTACTTATAGACAAATCAAGTCACCCCTTAACCTTCTCTTTGTTAAGCTAAATAAAGCTCAAGGAACTCAATCACTATAAGACATGTTTTCTAATTCTTTAATCATTCTCACAGCTCTTCTCTGAATCCTCTCCAATTTACCAACATCCTTCTTGAATTGTGGGCACCAGAACTGGACAGTATTCCAGCAGCAGTTGCACCAGTGCCAAACACAGAGGTTAAATAACCTCTCTGCGCCTTCTCAAGATTCTACAGTTTATGCATCCCAAGATTGCATTAGCTCTTTTGGCCACAGCATCAAAACTGGGAGCTCTTGTTTATCTTATTATCCACCACGACCCAGTCTTTGTCAGGGTCACTGCTTCCCAGGATAGAGCTCCTCACCCAGTAAGTATGGCCTACATTCGTTGTTCCCAGATGTATACATTTACATTTAGATGTATTAAAAATACAGATTGTTTTCACCCTGTTTATCAAGTGATTCTTCTTCCTTTCATTCACTGAACAGTTATATTGATTCATTATATAATAATCAGTTTAGATGAACAAGCCTTCTCTTATTCCCCCCCCCCACACACACACACACCTCCATCCATCCCTCCCAGACCGTCTCCGTCTTTACATCCTGAATAATCAGGGGCCTACTGTCTCATTGATTTGTGTATGTAATTGCCATTATAATAATGGCAGCTTATATACACACAAAACCAGGGAAGAACAATTAGCCTCAACTAACAGTGGATTTAGAAACTTTCCTCCCCCCACTTTCATGTAAGCCAGCAGCAATATTTGACTTCATGGAGGGAAGATTTCTCACTAGCTTATGAAATTCATGTCCCTCTTTAAATATTGCTAAAGTAGATCTGCTAGAATTTACTTTTATTTCCAGCTCAAAAAATACTTCATTCATTTGCTCTTCAGATGACAGATACCTTCTAAGCCTATTCCAGAGGAAACTGAAATCCCTGGGTTCTGCTACAAGAGGTTTCTCCTTTTCTCTCCTTCCAACTGACACTCCTTTGCAAGTTACTCAGCATGAACACTGATTTCTAAGTGTCTCCCATTTGAACTGCTGTCTTTGCATATAGATGAAAGCATCCCAATCTTTGGTATGATAATACACAGTTATTCATTTCCTACATAACAGAGTGCTAATAAAAATAATAATTATTATTTTTTTAAATAAAACAACACTCCACTCTTGAATGGCTTTTCCCATCAATTTATCTTTGACATACTATTCATCAACTCCTTACTTTCATATTGGCCCTTATTTTTCCTTTTGACAGGATACCATCCATCTTGGACAAAGATCTGAAATGGCCCTGCCTACTTTTCTTTATTTACACATTATCCTCCGACATATTTTGTTACCCTACTATCCACATTCCCTAAACCCCTAAAGTTTCCTTGATCTCGTTCCCACAGCAACACTCTCTGATAGTGAAGGGCTATAACATCACCACTGAAGACTTTACAAACACACAGTGATTTCTGACCTGACAAGTTTTACTGGGAATCAAACCAACTCTGAAATGGAGCAGTTAAGAGCAACATACGATTGTGTCAGACAACTATTTGATGCGGTTTCAGTTTAAACAGATCCGATATAAAGCACCATATATGGCAGCTATCTAAAAAGTGCTGGTTATAATCAGCTCAACTGCCTGTATGGCAGGTAAACACTGAACATTTAATAGTAAGCTAACATGGCTCTTTATAAGATCTAGATAGAAAATAGTCAAATATGCAGGGGGAGGGGCGGGGAACTTTCATAGTAAAGCTGTACAACACTGTTGCCAGTTTGATTTTTCTCCTTTTTTTGTTTCTTTGTTTTCTAAACATATTTTCTGTACTCCTTACAGTTGCATATATTTTTATCTTATCTAAGACTAGACTGCTGGTTAGGAGCCCAGTGAACCTGTGTTTATTAATCATACTCCCAGGTGGACATTTGTTGAGAATTCATGCATGCATTTCAAAAGGACTGGCAGCATGCGCCCAGGAGAGGACCAGAAATGGAATTGCAGAGGTGATCTGACTCTGGATTTAGGTGAATTGAAGGCATGTGCTTTCTCATAACTAATTTTAGCTAGGACTACTCATTAGCATCATAAGCACAACAGTCTTGCTCTCTTTCACCCATAAAAATATTCCTATATACTGATTAGAATTTCACACTTCCATAATAGTTTCTGATACAAGTATGCATTCTGTAAACTACATAACAACTTAAAACAGATAGTTACTAAATAATTCCATGTAGAACTCCAGAAAAGATTCTGTTTGCTACATGTGACTAAAGTGAAAGCATTGCTCCTAGATTTTCAGAGGTACTAATGAACTTTACATTTCTTTCATAACAACCACCACAGGGAACTTGGCTTTTAGAGGATCTCACACCATTAATGGAATTTCATAACAGAGGGTTCATAGATTGGATGTAAACATTTAGAACTTTAGTATAGGTATTATCTGACTGTTTCACAGCTATAATTTATTGGCTGAATGCTGCAAAGTCTAATATAATAAATTAATCTGATGTTAGTGTTTACAAAAGAGCTACTATACAATTCAATTTTAAAATAACAGTTCATTGTGCTTAACATAGCTGAATTTCATTTTCTAAATTGTTCTGAAGATTTGTAGGGAAGATAATGGGTCCAATTCACTGAAGATGCATACAAGAACCTCCTCTCCCCCCACCCCCGCGCTGTGACCTGCATAAGCAATACATCAACCTCAATGCTCATGAAAATCAGGAGATTTCAAAGTCTGATGATTTTAAATCAATGTTAAATTTTGGGTTCTGAGTTTTGAGCCTCTGGAGCATGTTTGGGTCAGGTTTCAAGCTTTCCTCTGCAACTATGAGGGCTAGATACTTACTTTTTGTAAAAAGGAAAGCGGAGTTTCACATAATCAGTTCTCTCCAATCATTATATATTTAAGAAATAAAACAAGATATCTCTAGACTTGCAATAAAATTGTAAGAATCAGCAATCCTATATAGGCCACAATAGTAATCCCAATGATTGATGAAGCACAGAGACTGCTTAAAAGTCATAAAAGCTAGTCTATTTAAAAAAAAAAAAAAAAAACTATCAATTTTCTCACGATATAACCCCTAGTTGTCAAAGAGGCAGGAAAGTGCAGAAGGCATTTAAAAATGTGTTTAAAAGAACCTGGATTACTCTTCATTTTATCTATTTTTATACCAATACAGATTCTCTAACCCACGGATCGGCAATCTTTCAGAAGTGGTGTGCCGAGTCTTCATTTATTCACTCTAATTTAGTTTCACGTGCCAGTAATACATTTTAATGTTTTTAGAAAGTCTCTTGCTATAAGTCTATAATACATAACTAAACTATTGTTGCATGTAAAGTAAATAAGGTTTTTAAAATGTTTAAGAAGCTTCATTTAAAATTAAATTAAAATGCAGAGCCCCCCGGACTGGTGGCCAGGGACCCGGGCAGTGTGAGTGCCACTGAAAATCAGCTCGCGCGCCACCTTTGGCGCATGTGCCATAGGTTGCCTACCCCTGCTGTAACCTGATAAAGACTACAGAATAGCATTAAGACACATTGTGCATGGAGCTGAGCTGATTGGAGGAAATACCCAGTGCTCCCTAGGCAAACTTTTTTGTCTGGTTGGCTCTAGGCCTGCATGGAGATGAAGTCTTTTCAAATACATTTCTGCTTTTACCTCCCTTATCTTCCTCCAACTCATCACCATAGAATAATGCATTGAGATTTGTAATGACAGCGACTAAAAATAGTGAACTCCCCCCTATTATTTTGATGTGAGCAGCAGCAGAGATGCTGAAGCAGTGTGCAGTTTCATTAAGACAACTGCAAACAACACATACTTGGAAAATGGTTTTCAAACCCATAATAGCTAGATGCTGAACATTATTTTTAAATGGAAATTTAAATACTGCAGAAATTGATGGCTGAGCCCCTTCCCCTCTGTCTTTTTCCAAGCTCTTTCTACCCCTCCAGTAAAGAGAGAATTTTCCCCAGCATTGGCATAAGTCTGCTTTTTGCTGTAGGTTATTTTTATAGTGTTTTTGTTTGGAAAGCAAATGTGTCTGTATTCTGTCAGAAACCATTTTATCTTTAATTTAAAATTATGTAATAAACAGAACTGTTGATAGTACAAATTAATCCTATTTTGATCTTCCAAAGAAAAATAATCAGGTTAGCTATATACCTGTTTGCAAAATTGCCTCTAGAATTTACCAACATAGGCACAAAATCTACTTGCCTGTCTTCTACCATAATAGATTATGATAAGAATGTACCAGCTAATATTTTACTCACATATATAGAAAATGTCAACTCAGTCAAGTATTGGTGTAATGCATACTGCAGCTCACAAGGGTCAAGAATCTTTTTTCTGAAGCTGTAAACCTCTTGACATTCTTACCTGTTCTGAATTCAACCCCAGCCAAAGAGAAATTGGCCAAATTTACCCCCTTTTTTCCCCAAAGCTACCAGAAGAAGGGTTCATCTACAGTAGTTTCTATCAAATGATTAATTTTTCCCTTCAATAAGTACAAGAATGCATGAAAACATTTAATCTTTGGGAAATAATCACGAGAAACTTCCCCCAAAGCCCATCACAGCGTAACAGATGGTAAAAATTCCAAAGAACAAAGTCATGTAAATATATCACCGAAGACCATTACACCAGTGCTAAACCATATAGAAGATTCCAGCCTTAAAAAAAAAAAAACACACACATTAATACCTTTATCAATTTTCTAGGGTTAAGGGGTTCAAAAGGTATCAGATTTAAAATTTAGCACAAATTAATTTTCTAAATTCAAACATTTATCAATAAATGTGGTCAGCAATTTCTTTAGAGACTGTTTAAAAATGCATTTTATCACCAACAACTGCTTGCTAACTAACCGGGGCTTAGCAGCATTGTCTCTGTAAGTCCAACTGACCGTATGAGTAAGACAAAGACATAAGGCTTTTACTCAATAATTTGATAATTTAGTCAAAGGAAATCACTATTTCAAATCCTGTCCTTTCTAGATTACACAAGCTTTCCAACAACTTCATTCAGATGGAGGACTAGGAATTGTTTTGGTGTACAAAAGCATTTCACTGGATCCTCCTGTTCAGAAGTTAACTTTTTAACACTTTTATTTCTTAAACCATTATCAAACCAGAGTTTGGTGGCTAGCAACCAGCACAATTATGAACCAACACGAATAGCAACAGATGGGACACGAAGCGTAAACTAATTTAATAACTTAGACGTTCGTGTAATATAACATACTTGAAAAATTGAAAGTATTTGAAAAAAGTAATTTAAAAAAGGGGCACCAAGTCTCCATGTATCGGAGGGCATAATTATTGTATAAAGTATCTTAGCTTTTATATTCTGCTTTCTCTACTTGCACAGAACTCTCAGAATCATTGGAGAGAGAAGCGTAACAGAATTAAGATCCACCATTTTGATACAATTAATAAAACAAACACCTATTTTTTTTCAACTCTATGTGAAACAAAGGAGAAGGAAAATCAAGTTTTCCAAACATAAAAAGGGACAACTGATATTCCTGATTCTAAAAGTGATATTTTAGACAACAGAAAGCACATAAAACACTGATGAGTCTCATGGTGCATTTTTTGGTATAAAAGTTAAAAATATATAAAGATTCTAAAATTTAAATAGAAATATAAATTCTGGTTGGTAGAAGTATTTCGATGATATAAGCAGGGATTTACACTTTTTATCTAAGATCTGATTCTGCAGTCCTTATTTCAGAAAATTACCGGTTAAGATGGACCAGTGTGTTGTTTTAGTAGCTGGACAGTCAGAAAAGCTACATTAAAGAATAACTATACAAACAGACATTTGCTTGAAACTCAATGTTTTGGTCAGCAAACAGACCATCTTCAGGAAATAATTAAAACTGCTAATAGATGGACCCAGTTGTAATGAGCTAGGAAGAAACAATGACAACATTAATTTTCAAAGCAACAGTTATTTCAGAGTTGTTAAGTTGCCTGTACATATGCCCACGGGGCTAAACAGAGTAAGTTTTATTAGCTGCACTTTTAAAAAAAAAACAAAATTCATTTGCTGATAGATGTTTTAAGAGGTATTAAAGAAACAGGCTATTTTACTGATTTACAGCAAAAATATAGCAGCCAGAATTCAAGTCATAATTCACCAAAAGTAATATGACATGCTTCAGGCCTAAGGAAATTGTAAGAACAGCTGAAATGGTATCATATAGCCATTCAAACTTTAAAAAAAAAAAAAAAAAAAAGTGAAATAAGCATGAACAAGGAACTTAGAGATTTCAGAAGTACAGTTATAATGCAATATTTACATGTTCTCACATTACTATTACGTGCTTGCTCTTTTGCTGGAGCAACGAAAACTTGATTTGCATGCCCGAAGTCTTGTAAACACGAGAAATAACCTTCTCTTGTTCTGCCTCTATGAACTGTTTACCCCTCTCTTAAATATCAGTTCTTAATGACTTATTAATAATAAGAATAGACTTGCTACAAGGCCATAATTTTATAAATACCTGTTTCCAAAAGATTCATATATGAGGTGGATATATTGGACTTGAAACAGATCTACCTATAAATCCAAAATTTATTTTCTTCTTCTGCTAATCTAATAATCATAAATCAAATATAAATAGAAATATAATTAGTCTCACACTCCAGAAAGTGTTTGTTAATACATAAGTGTGTTCACTTATAAAAACTGGGAATTAAATTGTATTACTTTGGAATATATGGCCTGATTATCAACAGTGCTGAACACCTGCAGTCCCTAACCAAGAGTACAGGTGTTATGGGCATTCAGGCCAATGCTCCTCCCCTTTTTGCCATTTCATATATCTGATTCCTCTTAGCTCCCCAATTCCCCAAAACAGAGCAAGAGTAATTTTGTTTATGACAGCAGTCGTGTTCTTTAAATTGCACATTACTGTATTTTCTTCCTCAATGATCAATCTCTCATCTATTTATATTCCAGATTTTGTTTCTATTAATTTTACAAAACATATACACTATTTCCATCTACATAGTAAAGCATTACTACACTGGCCACTCAAATTTTAAAGAAAAACTCATTAACTATCATGGATTTAACCATAAAGATAAGAAAGGAAGATAAGCAAAAATACAGAATTACCACAATGTTACAGCATTAGAAATGACACAGAACTGAAAATGCCTACAATTACAATCACTGGTCTGCACCAATGGTATTTCATATCAGCACGATCAAGTAAAAGAAAATAAAAAGCAAATTTTCTTATCTGTGACACTAAAAGGATTTTAGATTGTTAAAACAGACAGAATTTTAAAAACTGGTTGTTTTTTTTGATACTGAAGCTGTCTGTCCACTTTTTGCATTTCACATTGGACAATTACCAAAGACCTGAACGATTAGCTTCTCTTTTCCCAATATTCAGTTAATTTCCTGGCCCTCATACATTAGCACATTGCTGCAACACTTAGGCTGCAGAGTACTGAGGAATATTTCTTCTATGTAGTTAAACATTTGTTACATAGCACTGTAGCTAGAGTTTTGGGGTCCTGAGAATTTTCGAGTCTATCGCCAACATTTACATGGACAATGATATGAATAAGCAGGTACTGACTTGCTTCTAAAGAAATTCCTTTCATAACATTCTAAGAGAAAATTACAGCTACACCCATTAAATAATACCGATATGAATTCCAAGTAGCTTGTGGCACCTTAGAGACTAACAATGTGCCACAAGGACTCCTCGTTGTTGTTGCTGATACAGACTAATCCAGCTACCTGTCTCCAAGTAGCTTGTTTTTCTTAACACCTAATATAAAGACACACTCCTGCTTATCTAGCCATTTGAATAAAATATTATTTACATCAAAGACAGAATAACTTGTTTCATGACGAGAGAAAACAAGCATATGAAAGTTCTCTGATTCTTTTGGTTCACGGTTCATAGTTTTGGTTCATATTCTTGACAAGGTCAATGCATGTGTTCATCTCCAATTAATCTCATCGTCAAACTGTTAGGGTTTTTTTGTTTGTTTGCAAAATTAACTCCCCCCCCCCATTTTGTTTCCACAAATGCTAACTACAATCAACATGTTTGTTTACATGACATTTCATCACATGAACTCTACGTCAAGTGACACCATAAGAGCACTGGGTAAAGAGAGACAGTGAAGAAAGTTATAGCTGATGGACCCAATCACTTAGTATCTGCCAGCCAACCAGCGTTGTCTGAAGTATTGCTTTAGTCTCAAGTCTGTTTCCCTTTCAAGATGGTTCGTGTTTAGAAACAAGCATTTATTGCGTTTGATTCCAAAGTGATTCCGCCAGTGAGATTAGTCACAATTGATGCCCCTTTTCAGCAGACCCAGAGAGCTGCCTAGTCCCGAGGCGCAGCCATAATCGTTCCCAGGTATTACCTTGCAAAAGCTACAGTTCCACAATGGCCCTTTGTTGAGCTGCACGTTGCTGAGGTGGTGGATGTGCCCTGCTCAAGGTGCTGTGTGCACCTACCCCTCCTTCCCCTTACAGTCAGCTGAACTTCCACTTTCCAATCCGCGCAGACCCGGATAACCTCGCCAAGGGGGCAGAGGCGAGCAACTGCATGCAGCTCGGCAACCGCAAGGGAAAGCTCACGCGGGCCAGCAGCAGAGGACGGCGGTGCCTGCACACCCGGGACCCGAGTTGGGGCCCTCACACATGCCATGAGTTGTTGTGCTTACCCTAAGGGAGGCAGGGCTGCCGCTGCCCGCCAGACGCGGCCGGCCCTTCCCTTGGCCCCCCGGACAGCTGACGGCTCCACGCCTGCCGGGCCGGGGCCGGGCTCCAAACTGGCCGGGAGACGCGCTCGGCACAGCTCCTCTGCTGCCCTCCTCCCCCGTCACCTGTTTGCAAAGGGATCCGGGAGACGTCGCGGCTCCGCAGCCCAGCGCCAGCCGTGCTCCGGGGCGCGTGGATCCCCCCTCCGCTCCCAGGGCAGCCACGGGGCGCCACGCGCGCTCCCAGCTCAGCGGGGCACGTTACAAACCACACCTTGGAAAACTGCAGCGCGGAGAAAACTTGGCGCGCGGAGCCGTCCCTGCTGCCGCCGCGGGCCGCTCTCCCCTTGCCGCTCCGGCTCGGGCTGAGCAGCGGCTTCCCGCCCAGCCGCTCCAACGAGGTTCCCTGCTCCCAACACAGCCCCACTCCGCGCCGAGAGCCCGGCCAGCGCAGCCTCTCGCTCCTCGCCCCGCCGCGGGGAGGCGGGGGCAGGGCAGGGCTGGCCTTCCTTCGCGCTGGAATTTTCCTCTTTCCCCAGCTGGTACGGGCTCCGCTTCCCCCAACCCACCACTAGGGCGTGCGGGAGGCCGGGCGAAGAGCCCTACAGGTGGGGAGAGCCGGGGGCGGAGAGCCCAGGCGGGGCACAGACAGCGAAGGGTTCGGCTGCCACCACCTGCCCGCGTTATCCTGGTCGGGGTGCAGTTCCCCGAGAGGGAGCCCTGCGAGGCTGCGTGGGGGGGGGGTTATAGGCGAGGGGGCCCCTCTCATCAGCCCCGTCTTCCCTCCGCACCAGCAATCAGACCTAGTCTCTGTTAAAGATACACGTGCCTGCTCCGTGCAAGCTGTAGGACTGAAGGGGGCAAGTCTGCGGCGTTCTCTCTCCCCTCTGCGCCCCCGATCCCTTTGATCCTCAGGCTGCGCAAAATGAAAATTAGACGGCTAACAAAATTGAAACTGATTAGTCTGAAAGCACCGGGTGCCCTGTTGTTGCCGTGCAAATATAAGACAGGAGGCAGGTTTTGCTTGTTTTTATGGCCTAGCATCATGTTGCAATGTTTGGGTTGCAAAAACTCACATGATAACTTTTTAGTTAAAGGATTTTTTTTTAAATTTATTTCCTTCAATAAAATCTAAATGAGGCCTCGTGGAGACATTGTCAATTTAATCACATTTGTCTCTTCCTCACCCCCATTGTTACAAGTAACAACTATTGTTCTACAACAGATTGGGGGGAATGTTTTCATTTTGTTTGCATCCTGTGTATGACAACACTTTAATTTTGTTTATGTGAAAGAATTGCTCCATTGCAACCTGAATTGTGTGACTGAACTGGTCCAACAGTGCAGTGTCCGCACTAGTACTGTATTGTGAGTATCTAAACCATAGAAAGGGCCGTCCCGGCCATAGGATGAACCAAGGCAACCACCATGAGCCCTGAGCTTGGGGAAGGGGTGGAATGAGAGTGGGGGCGGGGCCTGGGCTGGAGGGTGGGAAGGTTGTCCCGGGCCCCGCATTCCCCTAGGGATGGCGCTGACCATAGATAGGGGTAATGACACAGCACCATAAAATATAATTCTTCATTCAAATGAAGTACTTAGCACTCCATTTTTTCATTGGCTTTTCATTTTTGCCAATATAACAACTAGTTCTAGTAGTAGCACACCTGGGAATCTTATACTGTCACCTTGATCACCTTGATCGATAGGTCCTTCAGCCCTCGTATAGACTGCACCAATCACAACACGTCTTCCATTCTTCTAGTATCCTGGCCTTCTTTCTCCATGTGCGGCCATGTCTTTTCACAATAAAATCTTACCATCTCTTTGGAGGTCGGCCGAGTGGTCATTGCACTTCCCGTGGGTACCACTCGGCGACAGCTGCAGTTCATTGATTGTCAGTGAGCCTCGCTATATGCCCGGCCCATCATATTTTACAATGCCTGCTCTCAACAATGACATCGTGCACTCCACTCTGCTGTCTGATCACTTCATTGGGGACTCAGTCCTGGATTGAAATTCCCAGAATTCTTCTTTCCATCACCCTCTCCATGACAGATGGTTGCTGTTCTTCTTTCATTGTATCAAATAATTATTCTGTAAGAAATATTGTAACATAGACATTGTCTATATGTTATGCTTTCCCTTTCACTGTGGGAGTTTTTCTCAATTGTATTCTCCTTTTACAATAAAGAGTACATAGGCCCTATTACTGCCTGATCAGTCAGACCACAGGTGTGTGGTTACCCACGCCCTGTATAATCAGATACCGTCATTGGGCACTCCCAACTAGTCTGTCTCCGTTCCCCACACCAAAAAATAAATAATTGATTAATCAGATGGGCTCCCATGACCACTCCATAGCACAGCCTCCTGAGAAATAGTATCCAGTGAATCCCTGTGAGTTGAAGTATGATCCAGGAGTCCATATGGAAGTCTCTCTCCCCATTTGTCTCCTTTGCCAGTCCATCATTTTTTCTTGACAGTTCTGATGACCCCTCAAATTGCCAAGTGCTTGTCCCCTCCGGGGTTGGTGTGAAGGTTGAAAAGGCTTGTCAGGCCACTGAGCCACCATAAAATTCTCCACTCTCTGCCTTTGGAATAGTGCCTGAGTGATGCTGGTGGAGCCAGATTTCCATACTCATTGCCATGATATCCTGATATGTTACCAATACAAAATAAGCTAATGCACTAGCCAGGTGATTCTTGGGTGAAGCCATCAAGTGGGCCATCCTATTGAAAGTTTCACCCATTAGTGAGGTGCAGCCACTTCTAAGGTATAAAATAGTAGCTGCTCAACAGCTTAGTACTGAAAATGAAGAATATCATATGCAATTAATAATTCAGAGGGTGTTTAGATAGGTAGAATAATGACCACAATTAAAATATGGCAAAGTGATGTAAAAACCCCTGCTCTTAAGCAAATTTCATTGGCTCTTTAGTTACAGTAAGTCACAGGACATCATCCAAATGGTCAAAACTAAATGTTATGTCTCATTTAAAAAATACGGCACACTGCCCATCACTAACATCATTCTAGAGCTTTGGTTCAGTACCAGTTTTAAAAAAAAAGAATGCCATATACTGAATCACTTACTAGTGCCAATGATAGAAACTCAGTAATGACAGGGAGAAACACAGCTATTAATATAAACTTTCAACACCAACATTGTGTGGAAAAAACATAAGGAAACCAGTGTCAACAGTGACACACCCAAGTAGATTGAACCCTGAGGGGGATCTCCCAGCGGCCCAGCCAAGGAGGAAAGGGTTCACTGGGGAACCCAAGCCAGACAGAGAGGCAGAAGCTGTACTTCCCTTCTCACACTCCAAATTCCCTTCATTTTAACCCCTGGTTGTTAATCAAATGCAGCGTACCACAGGCTGGATGCCTGCAGGCCATTCTTCAAGCAAAGCTTTATTAAAATTATATTTAAAGTAGTTGTTTGAGACAGTTTAGATTTTATTTAACCTATGTATCTCATTCTTTAGTAAGGTTCAAAGTGCTGTGCTGACTTCAAAATGCTGCTCACGTAAAAGCTAAGTGAGAGTAGCTGCCTTGGACACAGATCTATGAAATAACAGCCAGGGAAGACTGGATAAGTGATCTGTTAACTCTATCTGTGTCCCTGAAAGTGAACTCTTTTCTGTTACTGTAAAGCAGTAAGTTTAAGACAAGTCCTTCCACTTTCTCAAACTGATTTGGGAAGCTACTGTTTAGTAAGTGCTCAGATGATTAGTTGTATAGCTGACATACATTAATGACTTTTAGAATGACTTTCTGAGGTAACAATTATTTACTCAAAAGCATTGACCCATGTGACAAGTCCTGGCCTACTGTATTTTTTTAATGTACTACTAGGTGACAGTTCTGATCATTGTTAGCATAACCTTCAAGCATCAGGGACTGTTAGTTCCAGTTTCTATTTTAACCATCCTTCTCAGGTAGGTACATAAAGTTCCATGAAGTTTTCTGAGTGTGGGTCTTTCATGAAGAACTGAAATTAATAAAAACAAGATCCTATCTGTTCTGAATAAACACTAAACAGCCTGTGGCACTTTTTGTAACAGTAGCTAGTTGTCCAGTTGTTTATTGAAAAAATCCCCACACCTCCACCCAGCCACTGGGCATCATGTTGGTGGTTGCTTTCCTTCACCCCAGAGGTGACTGCAGTCCAGTGATGCTGTATGTAAACACTTTGGGATGAAAGGGGGCTTTAGAAATGTAAAATATGGTATAATTTTCATGCAGTTGTGCCCATTATTGCCAGTGGTGAATGCTATTTAAAATATTAAATCAAATAGAACACAGCATTTTTCACTGAATTCCATTCACAAAGTGGGAAAGGTCTATTTAGAATTTCTTTCTTTTAGCATTTACTTGTATATGTAACTTTAACGTTGTGTGCAGTGTTGTGGCCATGTCAGTCCCAAGATATTAAGGAAACAAGGTGGGTGAAGTTATATCTTTTATTGGACCACCTTCTGTTGTTTCAATAAAAGATTCTAACAGAAGGTGGTCCAATAAAAAGATATTACTTCACCCACCTTGTCTCTCTAACTTTAATGTTGTCATTTCCTGATTTTGAGATACTTAACTATACCACCTTTACATTCTCAACCACCACATAGTTTTGTGCATGGAAAATAATATAGTACAATGGCTGTTTTGAATAGCATTGTGCAATAGGGGAGTGGAGCATGAAAGAGAAGGGCGTTTCCTATGTTAAATTAATTGTATGGTTCATTACTAAATGAGGAGGAAAGCAGAACTGCCTTATTTTATCAGTACAGAGGAAATGGATATAAAAAAAAATCAAACTTTTGGCATCCCAGCGGAATGGCAAAACATTGAACAATTTATAGGGCTCTTGTAGGCCCTTAGTTTTGTTTACAAAAAAAAAAATCTACAAGTGATTTTACTGTCGAGTAGCCAGTCAGCGTACATAGCATAGCATCCTATTAGAGTTGCCTTTTATCATGTTTGAATTCCAGTAGCTGGGTGGGGTTTTTAGTGAGCATGCATATGCATGCACACAGTCAGCCACTGAAAGTATTACTATAGGCATGGGGACACATTTTTGCATGCCCATCTAAACAATTAGGTTCTCAGATGAAGAATATTGCACATTTTAATCATGCATTTATCTATAAATGTATAATAGTAGTAGTTTGCACTTCTGGAGCACCTTTTACCCAAATAGCTCAAAGCATTGTATAGTTGTGAAGAGGCTTAATTACTTTGAAAAGTAGTTAACAATTGTTACTCCTATTTTTCAAATGGAGAAACTGAGGCACTTTCAGGTTAAGCAATTTGCTCAAGATCACAGCTAGTTAGCAGTAGAGCTAGGAATAAAACAAATTATCTTCCATTTTATATCACATCCTGTTGTATCCCCTCTCTGCTTCAATCCCCCTCCCCACATGTGCATGTGCACACACTCTCACACACACACACAGACACACATGCACGTGTGAGGCTAGGGGCTGGTTTACACTGGGAATTTACACTGGCATAGTTATGTCACTCAGGGGGTGTGAAAAATCTATATCTCTGAGTGATGTAGTTAAACCTCCCCTGTGGATTAAGGGCCTGATGCTGAAACTTGCTAAAATTATACCTTGCTACGAAACACTTCGCCTGCTGTGGACCATGCTGAGTAACAGATGCCTACAGGTGTACCTGGGTAATAAGACCAACTCACCCCGTATCATAAACAATGGGATACCATAAGGTTCTGTACTTGTGCCAACCTTTTTTAATATTTACATAAGTGACATGTCTCCAACTAAATCACAAAAATTTGGATATGCAGATGATCTTGCCATGACAATCCAAGCATCAAACCTCCATGACATTGAGAAAGCATTGACTGAGGACCTCCAAAATATCGAACAATATTTCCAGAAATGGAGGCTCAAACCAAACCCTGAAAAAACAATAGTAAGCGTATTTCATCTTGATAATAAGAGTGCCAAAAACACACTGAAAGTAGCTTTTTGTGGTAAAAATGTGCAACACGATTACACTCCAACATATCTTGGAGTGAAACTTGACTGCACCCTCTCCTTCCATGATCATCTTGAGAAGGTAGCTGCAAAGATAAAAACAAGAGCCAACATAATCCAGAAACTAGCAGGTACAACCTGGGGTCCATCAGTGTTGCAAACATCTGCAATAACACTTGTATATTCAGTAGCTGAATATTGTGCACCGGTATGCAGCAGATGCAACCACACATGACTTGTGGATACACAGCTAAATACAGTGATGCCGCGCATCACGGGAATCCTTAAGACGACTCCAACACCATGGCTACCTGTCCTGGCTAACATTGCTCCGCCGATATGCCAAACTGCTGCAACATTCCACAAAGCTCAGCAAATCCAGGAAAATAGATGTCTTCCTGTTCACCAAGACCTTGACAACCCCCTCCTGAAACGTCTTAAGTCCCGCAAGCCTTTCTGGGAACATTCGCTTAGCTTCATGCAATCAGGCTATGATCAGAAGGAAGCTTGGAAAGCAGATTGGGCTAAACAAGAATTAAAAAATAAGCATCTTGTGCCAGATCCCAAGCAGAAGGTTCCTGGGTTTGACCCTCCATGGTCATCTTGGTCAACTATGAACCAAATTCAAACCAACCATGGTAGATGCGGCTATCTAATGCCCAAATGGAAAATCAAGAACTCCCCGGTGTGCAAGTGTGGTTCCCCAGGACAGACCATCAAACATATCACTACCTACTGCCCAATTTATAAATATGAAGGAAGCATTACTGCAATAAATTCTGCTACTCCTGATGTAGCCATTTGGCTCGATCAACTTCAGGTGAAATTGTAGTTGCTGCTTTTCACCAGCCATACAAAAGAAGAAGAACCTCCCATGTAGACAGCACTAGATCAGCAGAATTCTTCCATTGACCTAGCTACCATGTCTCAGGGAGATGGATTACCCTCCCATCGGTGCAGGTAGTGTCTACACTGAAGTGCTATATTTCAAGTGTAGACAAAGAGGTAGAGTGTTGTTAGGGGACAGAACAGTAGAATGACTTCAGCGATTGGCATGTTTGATATTTTTATTTGGTTAGTTTTTGGTTTTAGTTGACCTGTATTTTGACAGCCTCAGGCGTCTGCCCTTTTGAATTCAACTGCAGAGACAGGGCCTATATTTTTAAATAAATGGCAAGCTCTACTTGCCATTAAAACTGTTTGATTTATTGTTATCTTTGTATCTTTCAGATTAGCGGGCTCAAAATTTGATGTACCTTTTAATGGGACTAAGCGCAAACAGAGCAGCCTGAACTAGCAAATCCCATGCAGGACTGGGCAATATGTTTTTTTATTTTGTTGCATACATGGTAGGGCCCTGATCCTACAACTTTTGTAGTGCTGACAGATCCCTGCATGGAGACCCATTGATTTCCATAGGGCTACATTTGGGTGCAGCATCATGGTCTAGTTTATTGTAGAGACGCTCATGAGCAACTGGGGGTTGGAGATGGGCTGGGGGGGAGAATATAAAAAGGACTGATGTGGTTACTCCTACACAAGGAAAGAAAAAATAAAAAAGATACTGTAGGTCAAATTCTGGGCCTACCAAATCTAAAGGAAAATAATAGTAAATTCACCAATTTTTATGGAAAGTATTTTTTTACTTTTATTTAAAAATAATATAGGCCTTGTCCTGCAATTTGATCTATGCATGTGAACCCCTGTGTGTTCAATTGAATCCCACTGAAGTAAATAAGGCTCTGTAGGGATTGGCAACACTGGACCATGTAATCTTCATGTGTAAAATGTGGGGCATGGGCCATTTGTTCACCTTCTGCACAGCGTGAATTTCACCCCTAATGAGCAACGGAATCATTGTCTTTTAAATACTGACAGTAACAGTCTATCCTTTTAGTGCTTTAGTCTGCTGGAAGACATTGTTCTCTCAACATACTGCTCAATGTAATGGCCTAATACTGCTAACAGTTACTACTAGGGGCCATGGGTGGCAGGTTTGTAGAAATTTTGGTGGTGCCCAGAACCCGCTCCCCCAAACTCCGCCCTCCACCTGCCTAATGCTCTGGAGTTTGGGTGGGGGAGGGGGTCTGGGGTGCAGGCTCTGGGATGGAGTTTGAGTGCTGGGTGCAGGCTCCGGGCTGGGGCAGGGCGTGGGGATGCAGGAGGGGGTGAGGGGTGCGGGCTCTGGGACAGAGTTTGGGTGTAGGCTCTGGGCTGGGGCAAAGGGTGGGGGTGCAGGAGGGGGTGAGGGGTGCAGGCTCTGGGAGGGAGTTTGGGTGTAGGCTCTGGGCTGGGGCAACGGGTAGGGGTGCAGGCTCTGGAAGGGAGTTTGGGTGCAGGTTCCGGGCTGGGGCAGGAAGTGTAGAAGGGGGTGAGGGGTGCAGGCTCTGGGAGGGCATTTAGGTGCAGGCTCCGGGCTGGGGCAGGGGGTGGGTGTGCAGGAGGGGGTGATGGGTGCAGGCTCTGGGACAGAGTTTGGGTGCAGGCTCTGGGCCGGGGATGGGGGCATTGGAGGGGATATGGGGTGCAGGCTCTGGGAGGGAGTTTGGGAGTGGGAGGGGGTGCAGAGGGAGGGGTGCAGGCTCTGGGAGGGAGTTTGGGGACAGGAGGGGTGTGTGTGAAGGGGGAGGGGGTGAATGCTCTGGGAGGGAGTTTGGGGATAGTAGGGGGTACAGGGGTGAGTGCTGTGGGGCTGAAGATGAGGGGTTTGGGGTGTTGGAGGGGGCTCAGGGCTAGGGCAGAGGGTTGGGGTGTGGGGTGAGGGCTGTGGATGAGGGGTTCATGAAGCAGGAGGGGGCTCAGGGCTGGGGCAGAGGAATAGGGGGGATGAGGGCTGGGTCTGGGGTTGAGGGGTTTGGGGCATTGGAGAGGCTCAGGGCTAGGGCGGAAGGGCAGGGTAAGGGCAGCCTGCTCTGCCATTAGTGGAAGGGGGGCACTAGGACCCTGTGGTTGCAGTTGATGATGGGAGCCAGCAGAGCAGAGTCAGCGTGAGCTGCAGGCTCTGGGGGAGGTGAGCGGGGGCAGCAAGTAGGGGCCAGGGGACACTCGGGGGAGGACCATGGGGGCGGCAGGCGGAGCCGGGGGAGAGACCCGGCCCCAAACATTGGTAGAGCCGGGCCCCCAGGCCCTGAATATTGTTGGAGCCCAGGCACCACGAGTGTATATAACTCGCCACCCCTGCTAGGGGCTTGTCTACACTACAGGTTATGTCGACATAACTTATGTCACTCAGCAGTGTGAATAAGCCACCCTCTTCAGCAACGTAAATTACACCAACCTACATAAGAAAGGTCATACTGGGTGAGACCAAAGGTCCAGTATCCTGCCTTCCGACAGTGGTCAGTGCCAGGTGCCCCAGAGGAAATAAACAGAAAAGGTAATAATCAAGTGATCCAGCCTCTGTCGCCCATTCCCAGCTTCTGGCAAACAGAGGCTAGGGACACCATCCCTGCCCATCCTGGCTAATAGCCATTGATGGAACTATCCTCCATGAATTTATCTAGTTCTTTTTTGAACCCTGTTATAGTCTTGGCCTTCAAAACATCCTCTGGTAAGGAGTTCCACAGGTTGACTGTGCGTTGTATGAAGAAATACTTCCTTTTATTTGTTTTAAACCTGCTGCCTATTAATTTCATTTGGTGACCCCTAGTTCTTGTGTTATGAGAAACAACACTTCCTTATCTTCTTTCTCTACACCAGTCATGATTTTATAGACCTCAATCATATCTCCCCTTAGCCGTCTCTTTTCTAAGCTGAAAAGTCCCAGTCTTATTCATCTCTCCTCATATGGCAGCTGTTCCATACCCCTAATCATTTTTGTTGCCTTTTTCTGAACCTTTTCCAAGTCCGATATGTCTTTTTTGAGATGGGGCGACCACATCTGCATGCGTACCATGGATTTATATAGAGGCAAAAAAAATCATATTTTCTGTCTTATTATCTATCCCTTTCTTAATGATTCCCAACATTTTGTTCGCTTTTTTGACTGCCACTGCACATTGAGTGGATGTTTTCAGAGAACTATCCACAATGACTCCAAGATCTCTTTCTTGACTTGTAACAGCTAATTTAGACCCCATCATTTTATATGTATAATTGGGATTATGTTTTCTGATGTGCATTACTTTGCATTTATCAACATTGAATTTCATCTGCCTTCAACCTAAGCGCTGGTGTGGACTGTGCTCCTGCTGACATATTTATCATCTCTCACGGAGGTGGTTTTATTATGCCAACGGGAGAGCTCTCGCCTGTCAATATAGAGCATCTTCACCAGATGCCCTACAGTGGTGCAGCTGCATCACTGCAGCTACACTGCTGTAGTACTTCTAATGTAGACTAGCCCGAGGTGTAGTACTTACTAACTTTAATTCCACTGAAGCAGGTTCTCAAAGTGCTACATATAGCAGTACATTTTTGCCGGATCAGTCTGTAAATGTTCTATTATTTCTGGTTGAAATATGATGTTTTTTTGAAGCATATACAGAAGATATTTATGTATTTTGTGATTTATTATCTTTTGGGGACACATTCAGGATTAGTATAATAAATTCCATTATGATTAACGCTAGGTTTGTTAAATCAAAATTGCTACCCATTATGTTTCTATTAATGTAGTATTTCATTGTTATGATTATCAAGATGAATATTTACCATATTGCATGTTGTAACGTATAGGTTATATTATCCTGATTGTTGAACAGTATGTTTGGGGACAGGTTAAATCATAATTAGAGAGGTATTATTATAGAATAACTGCTCACCTGAAGGAACATTAAGTAGCTTCAGATGATGACATAGCATTGCTCAGTGGTGCATATGCCATCCAAATGCATGGTTAATTATTTTTTTTAACTGTTTTGTCTATGCTTTCAAAAGTGTATCAGGTTAACCACAAGTTGTTGCAACAAAACCTAGATAAGAAACAATTTTAAGCATCTAGAAAAATCTTAAATTCACTGAATTATTTTCATATCCTGAAATAAATTATAAATGTTAAACATTTGTTTATCATTTATATTGTACAGAAATCCTCAAAAACTAAATTTTGTAAAGTCCTAAAATATAAAAAAATTGATCAAAAGAAAGTACCCTTGAAAATAATATTCACATTTGTATTTATCAATTGTTAGAAGTTCACGTGTTACCAGTATTTTCATGTCATGTTTGCACTATTCTAAAAAATAAAATACTATGTGTCGCTTCTCTCCCCTTTTGGCTGGAACCAATACAGTTAGTTAAAATACTTCAAACTTTTATGAAAATGAAACGCTTTCTTGAAGGAAGAGTAACTAAGGAAGAGCAGGAATTTACCATCTTTTGTAATCCCCATGACATTTAACCTTTTAAAATACAAACTCCACATTTTATTCCTATAATTTATCCCAGTGTCTATTTTATTATTACAAAGAATGAAGAGTGAATATGATCATGGATAGGATGCCAAGATTTCATTGTATCGCCAATTTTTTCCATACAATTGGTATCCATCTCATAAGGGTGGTATGAAACATTGTTTGCAAAGCACTTGGAGATCCTCGGATGATAGCATAACTAATTTTAGTTAATATAGACTTCCCAAGTGGGACTCCATTTTCCCATCCCTTTTCTGCTGCTGCTATTCGTTTCCTACTAATTTACAGTATTAGCACTTATTGGCTGTTAAGCAGAAGCTAATCTGCCCCACTATAATATGGAGTTTCTGGTGAGATGGGCCTAGGCTTTGTGTTGAGTGAAGATGTAAGTTGCACAAGTGTCTATGCCAGGGTTGGCCAAATTCTGGCTCGCGAGTCACATGTGGTTCTTTTACCATTAAAGTATCAGAGGGGTAGCCGTGTTAGTCTGGATCTGTAAAAAGCAACAGAGAGTCCTGTGGCACCTTTAAGACTAACAGATGTATTGGAGCATAAGCTTTCATGGGTGAATGCCCACTTCGTCGGATTACATGCATCCGATGAAATGGGCATTCACCCACGAAAGCTTATGCTCCAATACATCTGTTAGTCTTAAAGGTGCCACAGGACTCTCTGTTGCTTTTTACCATTAAAGTGCAGCTCACGGAGCCCCCCCACATTCCCTTCCCCATTCTCCACCTACCAGACTGGCGGGGAAGAGAGCTCAGAATCTCTGCCTTGCAGCAGGGTGGTGGGGTAGGGATTTCTGACCAGCGGGGAGGGAAGTCTCAGGGATTCAGCCCCATGGGGCGCACCTGCCAGGGCTCGGGCCTTCAGCTGGAGCAGGGCTGAAGACCCAAGCCCTGACAGACATGTCCCAGCACTCGAACTTCTGAAGATTGTTGTATGCGGCTCGGAGGGTCAGTTGGCCACCCCTGGTATATGCAATATATCAAACTGATTTATCAAAATGGTTTGTATATATAGCAGCTTCCAGTGCTTCAGGTTTTATTTTGATTTTATGAAGTGTGACAAACCTAAGGTTGTTCCATTTTTTTATTCAGAGATAAATTGTGCTTGTGAACTGAGCTCCTAGGCACCCTGACTTGATCTCTATTGTCATTAATGTATTATTATTCTGAAGTTCTTGCAAACTATTTCATGATAGTAACTGCCACTGAATAAGGTACTGCTTGGAAACTTTCATTCATATCCTACATAATCAAGAGAAAAAGAGTTAATGTAGTTTGGTTTTGTTCTGTTTATTATGACATAACCGCAAAATCTAATGAAGAAAGTTCTTATATGCTAATTATTCTGTTTATTCTACCATGGAGTAGATAAAGTTTACATTGTTTCTGCTGTCATTAACATCATTATTTCTCCCTAACAACACATTCTGCACTAAATGAGAGACAAAGTTTGCATTGAATTGTACAGACATTTCAGTTAAAAATTAATTAAAGTTAAGTTGTGAAAGCTAGGTTCAAATATGAGATGTCCAACCTAAACTGACAAATTAAAACATTCAGAATCACTCTGTCTGTAATCAATTAGACTTGGGTATTGGAGCACTCTCAGTTCGGTGGATGATCTCACGTATTACATGTGCTGCGAAGGTTTGTGAACACAGTATTTCAAAAATAAGGGACTGTTTTCTTAGCATCCCTCCTCCTGGTATTATTAATAAATAATAATAATGATTAATAATAAGCAGTACTCACCTACATTCCCCAGGGGTATTTCTTGTTGCTTTTTGCAGCACTCAGCAACTTCTGATCTTGTTGTACAGAGATGAAAAAATAAGGGATGTCCCTTGTAATAAGCCTAGTGCTGTGGTACACTGGCGTAGTTAAAAGAGAGCTGAAGTTTTAACCTTGAATTACCTAACTTGTTAAAATTGTTTTTGCACTTTCTCACAGTTAAAAAGGCCACTAAATACAATGAAAGATTTTTGACCTTGGGTCTCCAGTCCCATCCCAACCCACCCTCTTTGTACTGCTTAAAGAGCTCCTTGTGGAGCCCCAACGCCACCACCTTGTTTGTAGGGGGATGCTGAGATTGTTCCAGGAGTGGGAGGAGGCATGGCCAGCGTGTAATGGAATCCAGTGATCCTAGGCTGGCAGAATCGTGCCATGAATGCTTTAATGCAGGGATCTCAAACTCAAATCACCACGAGGGCCACATGAGGACTAGTACATTGGGCCGAGGGCTGCATCACTCACACCTTTTCATACAAAGATACAAAAGCCCCCCCACTCCACCCCTGGCCCCGCCCCCACTCCACCCCTTCCATGAAGCCCCACCCCTGCCCTGTCCTGCCTCTTCCCACCCCTTCCCCACCCCTATTCCAACCCCTTTCCCAAATCCCCGCCCTGGCCTCGCCTCTTCTCCGCCGCCTCCCCTGAGCACACTGTGTCCCCGCTCCTCCCCCCTCCCTCCTGGAAAGTCCTAAGCTCCGCCAAACAGCTGTTTGGCAGGGGGAAGCACTGGGAGGTAGGCAGAGGAGCGGGGACGCGGCGCCCTTGGGGGGTGGAGGTGGGGAGCGAGGGGGCGGAGGTGGGGGAGTGGGAAGTGAGGGGAGCTATGGCAGGAAATAACTCCGCGGGCCACGTGTTTGAGACCCCTGCTTTAATGTGTGCTGGGCATCAAACAGCTCTGGCTGCCCTCAGGAATAAGGGTTAGACAATTGGTAGAAAACTATGTATAATACCTTTCTCCTCCTTCTCAGGTATACCTGCAGGTCTGGCCCTTTAAAAAGGGAAGAGAACATACATATAAAATTCTGTCAGGTTTATGTGGTTTCAGTGGAAGTGAGAAAGATGCCTCAATGTTTTAATAAAACATAGGAACTATTATTGGTACTGTAGCAATCTGTAGCTTCTAAGGATTAAAATTATTATTTCAATAATTTATATTTGATATTAAGTACTCTTTTTAAACATTGTTCAGTACACTTGAGAGCTAGAGAAAGTCAAGAAATTCAGCAAGTTAACAAGCAAGTGGTGTTGGTATAGGGACTCTAGCTCTCTGCTAAAGTGTTTGTACCTACATTGATATTGGAAGCCCTATTTAAAACAGGGGTACAATAAATAGTCTAGCTTGTAGTTCTTAGGCTAATGGGTGCTCTGAGTCTTGTACTCCTGGGGGAATTCTGCACCATTGTACACATGCAAAATTCATGTCCCCTCGCAGATTCTTCCCCCTCCCCCCTCCGAATAAGAAGATTCTTCCAGGGAGGTGCTGCAATTATATCTTTTGTCCACTACACCCAACAACTCTCCAGGTTCACTCCCAGACTCCTTCCCAGCAATTACTTCCCTCTCCCTCAGCTCCTCTGCTACCCCTGACTCCCACAAGCCTTTGCACTACTTCTGAGGGGTGCGGGAAATACATTTCTGTATTGTAGTTTAAATGAATTATTACTAAAAGTTCTGCATTAATATGCCTAGTAAGGAATCTGTTTGTCAAAAAACATTTCCTGAATCTTTTTGGTTGTCTGTAGTATAACTGACATACTTGCTAACAGGTATTTTGAAAAATTACCAAAATAATTGAAACTAACATGATTATATTGTTATTTTGACAAATAAAATATACAGAATGTTGTAGAATTTTAAAATATTGTGTGCAGAATTTTTAATGTTTTGGTGCAGAATTTCCCCAGGAGTAGTCTTGCAGAGACAGCACACACAGTAACTGAGAGCAAAGGAGAAATTCTGGTGTTGCTCTCCAGCAGCATGAGACAGGGTCTTTTGGCCTCGATGGGACCCTAAAGCTAAGCCACACTCCAGTCAGACAAAAGCCTGGGTTGTAGGGTTTCATTCCTATTGAGTTTCCCAGAGATATTACCAGTTAACAACTAATTAAGTACAGCTGAGTCTATTTAGACTAAACTATTTAAAAGTAGGGTGTTGCTCTCCAAGCAAAGAGAGAGAATGGGTTGAATTACCCAGGGGCTAGGACAGGGTGTGGTGCTTTAGAGAAACAGAGGAGTCACCATTGATAATTTGTACTTTTTCTTTTGTATATTTGAATGCACCATTTTTGAAACTACATGGGAGGAATGTGCCATGAGAGGCTTTGGCCTCTTTGGTATCAATTTGAGTTAAACTACAACTTCTGATGCCAGGTCTACACTATACACTTACATCATTATAACTACTTCACTCAGGGGTGTGAAACATCACCTGAGCGACGCAGTTATACTGACTTAATTCGCAGCATAGACAGTGCTCCCATCAACATAGCTATTGCCAATTGCAGAGGTGGATTAACTACACTGACAGGAGAAGCTCTCCCGTCGGTGTAGTGGCATCTTCACTGAAGTGCTATAGCAGAGTTTTAACTGTAGACCTGCCCTTAAATACACCATATCGAGAGAAGGTTTCCCCCAATCACCTTTCAAACCTAATCCTCTACTGAACTCACTTTCCTCTAGTGTCTTTACACTCCACATCAGGGGTGGGCAAACTTTTTGGCCCAAGGGCCACATCTGTTATAGAAATTGTATGGCAGGCCATGAATGCTCACGAAATTGGGGTTGGGGTGTGGGAGGGGGTGAGGGCTCTGTCTGGGGGTGCTGGCTCTGGGGTGGGGCTGGGGATGAGGGGTTTGGGGTGAAGGAGATGCTCCAGGCTGGGACTGAGGGGTTCGGAGGGCGGGAGGGGGATCAGGGCTGGGGCAGAGGGTTGGGGCAAGGGGGGGGTGTGAATGCTCCAGCTAGGGGTGCAGGCTCTGGGGTGGGGATGAGGGGTTTAGAGTGCAGGATGGGGTGCTGAGCTGGGACTGAGGGTTCGGAGGGCAGGAGGGGGGGTCAGGGCTGCGGTGGGGGGCTGGGGTGTAGGAGGGGGTTCAGGTTCTGGGTGGCGCTTACCTCAAGGAGCTCCCAAAAGCAGCAGCATGTCCCCCCTCCGGTTCCTATGTGGAGGCGCAGCCAAGTGGCTCTGCATGCTGCCCCGTCCGCAGGCACCATCCCAGCAGTTCCCATTGGCCACGGTTTCCAGCCAATGGGAGCTGTGGGGTCGGTGTTTGGGGTGGGGGCCACGTGTGGAGCATAGGAGCCAGAGGGGGCACATGGCACTGCTTCCGGGAGCCATGCAGAGCGGCCTCCCACCCTGCTCCCCGGCTGGAGTGCCGGAGTGGGCCAAGCCCCCGACCCAGCTCCCCAGTGGGAGCTCAAGGGCCAGATTAAAATGGCTGGCAGGCCGGATGCGGGCCACGGGCCATAGTTTGCTCACCCCTGCTCCAGACCCTGCAACACAACCCCTTTTAGATGACACAAGGTGCCCTATAAAAGCATCCAGCCCTGCTCCACCACAGAATGTTGCAGAGTGTGGAGCCTTTGAGAAAGAGTGAAAGACAAGGGGAAGGTATCTTGTGAGTTTTTAAGATGGCTCAGAAGTGTCCTCTAGCAGCAAAGGAAAGTATTTCAGTTCAAAATATAGATCCTGTTTATCAACAACAAAAGGAAACACATTTTTCCTGAGTGTGAACAGCATGTGAAGAATGAGGCTAGTGGAGAAGAATCAGATGTTTCAAAGAGGCTAGAGAATATGATGTACTTGGTACAGGAATGGCTTGGTAATAGAAGTAACGGCATTGTCCATGGGCTGGACAGATAGGCAGCATGGCTAGTCATAAATGTGTAGTGAGGCCATAGTTTTCCCAACCTAGAACAAGATCTGTACTTTCCAGAACAGAGTGACTGCTGACTCAGTCACCATAATCACTGTGCTTCGTGAATCACAGCTTTCACTTGCACCAGAACTTCTATTTGATTTTAACTAGATTTATAAATAACTTTTTTTAAAGCACACTTTCTATGTTCTTGGTGCCACTGAGAAAAAAGGAGATTATATAAATACATAGACAAATCCAGCTGCTAACCCATCCATAAACTGAGAATCAGAGGCTGACCTGAATGGCAGGCACTCCTCAAAACATGCATTGATGGTTCCTTTGATCAACTGTCTCAGACCTTTGTCAGAAACCAAATTTAAGCCAACTTGTAGTATGGGAAGCAAAATGATTCAGACTCATCAAGCAACTATTATTCCCATCTAAACTTGCAGCCCTAAATAACAATAGAAATTAGATCTTGGGTACTGAAATACTAGTCCTCTAACCCACTAAGCTTCTGCACCTAATTCCATGGAAAACTATTACTTTTAGTTGAAGATATGATATATAAATTTAAACCACTTTTCTCCTTTCTCTTTCTTTAAAATAACTTATTTAAGCCTTTTCTATGAAAAATAAATTACAGCAGGGATGACAGAGTAATATATATCTGAAGGGGAATGGGTTATATGCTATATAAAAGATTTAAGCCATTAGCTAGAGTTGTGCCAGAGGATATCACTTTAAGTATATGAAAATGTGGTACCAAATCTCATTTGGTGTATCTTTGCTAGTTAATCTGCAAAAATTCTTTATGCAGTTAGGATGTTGTTTACAAATTAGAGATCAGATTAACATAAAGTACTATATTGAAACAAGGTAAAGAATATCAAAACATGGCATATTCTGAAAACTGAAGAATCAGACATAACAGTCACCATTTCTCCCGTAAGATTTACGGAAAAATATTCTTTAATAGGAATAGCTTTTTAAAATGAGCATTTTGGAATAAGTTTTGCAGTAACTTCCATTCTATTGATTCCAGCAACATAGGACAGTTATACCTGATGGGTGAAATCCTGGTCCCATTGACTTCAACATAAACCTGCCCATTAACTCCAGCAGGGCAGGATTTCACCCAATATTTTCAAAAGGCACCTAAATGGGTCACCAGTTCTAAGAAAAGCCTTGAAGTGGTGCACAATCTAAGCCATGCTTTATAATGCAGCACTATCTTGCATACATTTCACTTGACCTAGAGTGACCTAGGCCTGGTCTACACTAGGAGCTTATATCGAATTTAGCGCCGTTACATCGAATTAACCGTGCACCCGTCCACACCAGGAAGCTACTTAGTTCGAAATAGAGCTCTTTTAAATTCGACTTCTGTAATCCTCGAAAACGAGAGGAGTAGCGCTAAATTCGAAATGGCAATATCGAATTAGGCTAGGTGTGGATGGAAATCGACGGTAATAGCTCCGGGAGCTATCCCACAGTGCACCACTCTGTTGACGCTCTGGACAGCACTTAGAGCTCGGATGCTCTGACCAGCCACACAGGAAAAGCCCCGGGAAAATTTGAATTCCTTTTCCTGTCTGGCCAGTTTGAATCTCATTTTCTGTTTGGACAGCGTGGAGAGCTCAGCAGCACTAGCAACGATGCAGAGCTCTCCAGCAGAGTTGGCCGTGCAATCTAATAGAAAGAGGGCCCCAGCATGGACTGATCGGGAGGTGTTGGATCTCATCGCTGTCTGGGGCGATGAGTCCGTGCTTTCAGAGCTGCGCTCCAAAAGAAGGAATGCAAAGATCTATGAGAAGATCTCTAAAGCCATGGCAGAGAGAGGATACAGCCGGGATGCAACGCAGTGCCGCGTGAAAATCAAGGAGCTGAGACAAGGCTACCAAAAAACCAAAGAGGCAAACCGACGCTCCGGATCCCAGCCCCACACATCACGTTTCTACGAGGCACTGCATTCCATCCTAGGTGCGGCCGCCACCACTACCCCACCAGTGACCGTGGACTCCGAGGATGGGATATTGTCCACGACCGGTTCCTCCTCGGAAATGTTAGGTGACGGGGAAGATGAGGAAGGAGATGAGGAGGACGAGGCAGTCGACAGCGCTTGCACCGCTGATTTCAACGACAGCCAGGAGCTCTTCATCACCCTTACCGAGATCCCCTACCAACCGTCCACAGCCCTTACCCCGGACACCGAATCAGGGGAAGGATCAAGCAGTGAGTGCTTTAAACATCTAAACATTTCATTTTAACATAAGTGGAATATTTATATTGTTAAGAATGGGCTTTTCAGTCACTCAGTTAAACATAGAAACTTTTATTTATAACAAAACAGGAATAATAACTATATCAGTAATTTGTTGTTCATTATTTATTTGGCTTAGTAAACTTTTTACTACTAACTATGTATAGAAAATCAAGTACTGTCCGGATATTCATGATTAGTCCACAACACGGCCCCTCCACTCTGTAGTCCGTTATGCTCAACTTAAAGGAAAAGGCGGTCAATGTGCCCGGGAATGGACAGACAGTCCTCCTGGGATAGCTCCGCATAGCTCTCCTGGAGGTACCGCTCCAGCATGCGCACGAGGTTCAACGGCAGGGCAATCTTGTTTGGTCCCCCGTGGTAGCACACGTTCCCACGCCATGAGTCCATGAGGTAGTCGGGGATCAGTGCGCGGCACAGCATGGCGGCATATGGCCCAGGCCTCTGCATGCATTCACGCAGCATCCTTCCCCTCTCGGTCTCCGAGATCCTCATGAGGGTTATGTCACACATGACGCCCTGCTTTAAATTAGGGAGGGGAATGTTAGTATTTGGACTGCTTTACAGCCACGCGGTGGAGGCGGCAGAGGGGCAGCATACAGGGATCTTTCCCGGGGACAGCCGCGAGGTGGTGGGACAGGGGCAGAGCTCATGCTTCCCTGATTGCTGCCAGCAGAGAGTGGCCTTGCATTCAGTGCGAAAGGAGCCCAGTGCTACTATTACATGTTTAAGCTGCCACAAGTCTACGGCTTACCATGTTTGCCCGCAGCAGAAGTAGAGGTGTCCTGCAACGCTTCTCTGATCGCAACTGCAGGACCCCAGACACATAAGGCGAGGGCCGAAAATTCGACCTTGTCCTGAGTGCGCATGTGAAAGGTGCAGTGCATGGTGTTGTTCACAGAGAAAGACTATGCTCTTTGTTAGCAACTTCATTTATCTGGCTCAGGAATTTACTCCCTTTTTCCCATTCCCACAGACACATCTGCAACTGTCTCCCAACCCAGCCTGGCATCACACTCCCAGAGGCTAGCGCAGATTAGAAGAAGGAAGAGAAAAACTCGTGAAGACATGTTTTATGAACTTATGGAGTGCTCACGAGAGCAGGCAGCCCAGACGACACAGTGGAGGGAGAACTTGTCACAAATGCACAGAGCAGTCATGGAACGGGAGGAGAGGTGGCGCCAGGAGGACCAGCAGGCTACTCAAACCCTGCTTGGACTAATGAGGGAGCAAACGGAGACGCTCCGGCGCCTAGTGGATGTTCTGCAAGACCGGAGGCAGGAGGACAGAGCACTGCTGCTGTCTATCTCTAACCGCCCTCCCCCGCCACCAAGTCCCACACCCCCCTCACCAAAAGTACAAAGAAGGAGGGGCGGCAAGGGCCGTTAAAACTGTCAGTCGGCCACTGCACACTGCTGCAGCAATGGAAGGCTCTCGTTCCAAACTTTGAAAAGTCCTTTCCTACCCATCTCACACTAGCCCATGTCCAAGTTTCCTTCCCCCCCCCTTTTCATGTGCGGTTCGTAATAAAACATCTGTTTCTGTTAAGTACTGTTTCCGAGAGTGTCTTTTGGAGGGGATTCTGTCTGAAGGGGGGGAAGGGGTTTGTTACTTGGACAGGACAGTCACCTGTAGCAGGCTACAGAGGCGGGGGCAGGTCCAGCATCAGGACACATACACAGCACAGTCACCAGTTACCCTGGTCAGTCTGGGAGGCGGTTTTCTTGTTCTGGGGTGCGAGGGGGTTGATCTGTGACTTTGTGTCGGGGGAGGGCAGTTAGAGATCCTATGCCGCGGTCCTTATCCTGGATCACAGAGCCACGCAGCAGGGGATCTGTTACCCTCCACCCCCTGCCAGAAAGTCACTTGGCCGACACATACATCCAGTCCCGCCCAGGACTGCTGGCAGGCTGCGTTGAAACAACCAACGCAGCACTGCGGAGCCTGTCATTCCCGGACTTTAGAAGCATCATTTGCATCAAAACAGTAAGCCCGCCCCCCGCCACAGTCTGCGTCCCCGGTTTAAAACATTCCCGCGAAAACAGTAGAAAAGGGAACCTTGTTCATTAACAGAACAGAACAGATTTTATTTGTTGGGAAGGTGGGGAAGGGGGTATGTAACTTGGAAGGATAGTCAACAGTAACTGGGTAAAGAAACGGGGGCAGGTTCAGCATCTGTGTCCACAAAGTAAAAAGTCACTGTAGACCCTGTTCAGTCAGGAACCTGGCTTTCAAAGCCTCCCTGATGCACAGTGCGTCCCGCTGTGATCTTCTAATCGCCCTGCTGTCTGGCTGGACGTAATCAGAAGCCAGGCTATTTGCCTCAACCTCCCACCCTGACATATAGGTCTCCCCCTTGCTCTCACACAAATTGTGGAGCACACAGCAAGCAGCTATCACAATGGGGATATTGGTCTCGCTGAGATCACAGCGAGTGAGTAGGCTTCTCCATCTGCCCTTGAGACGGCCAAAAGCACACTCCACCACCATTCTGCACTTGCTGAGCCGGTAGTTGAATAGTTCTTTCCCTGAGTCCAGTGCGCCAGTGTAGGGCTTCATAAGCCAGGGCATTAGCGGGTATGCAGGGTCCCCGAGGATGACTGTAGGCATCTCCACATCCCCAACAGTTACTTTGTGGTCCGGGAAGTAAAGACCTTCCTGCAGCCGTCTACACAGACCAGAGTTCCTGAACACCCTAGCGTCATGAACCTTGCCAGGCCATCCAACGTAGATATTGGTAAAACGTCCCCGATGGTCCACCAGTGCTTGCAGCACCATGGAAAAGTATCCCTTTCTGTTTATGTACTGGCTGGCCTGGTGGTCCGGTCCCAGGATAGGGATGTGAGTCCCATCTATAGCCCCACCGCAGTTTGGGAATCCCATCTCGGCAAAGCCATCTCTGATGAGCTCAACGTTTCCCAGGGTCACTACCTTAGATAGCAGTAGCTTGACGATTGCCCTGGCTACTTGCATAACAGCAACCCCCACGGTAGACTTGCCCACGCCAAACTGGTTAGCGACGGACCGGTAGCTGTCTGGCGTTGCGAGCTTCCAGAGGGCTATGGCCACTCGCTTCTGGACAGTCAGGGCTGCCCGCATCCGGGTGTCCTTTCGCTTCAGGGCAGGGGACAGCAACTCACACAGTTCGAGGAAAGTCCCCTTCCGCATGCGAAAGTTGCGCAGCCACTGGGATTCATCCCAGACCTGCAGCACTATGCGGTCCCACCATTCCGTGCTGGTTTCACGGGCCCAGAATCGCCGTTCAACAGTATCAACAAGACCCAGTGACAGCAAGATGTCCTGGGCGCTGGGTCTCATGTTCTGAGAGAGGTCGGAGCTAGTGTCCGACTTCATGCCGTCACGGTAGTGCCGTAGCCTCCTCTCATGATTGATCTGCAGCTGCCTCTGGTACAGGTGGAGGAGAAGCTGCGAGGCGTTGAGAACTGCCACAACTGCAGCGATGGTCGCAGCGGGATCCATGCTCGCACTGCTGTGGCGTCCGCGCTGTCAGTAATCAGAAAAGCGCGCGAAATTATTTCCCGCCGGCGCTTTCAGGGAGGGAGGGAGGGAGGGAGGGCTTGAGTGACGGACGGATGACGACAGGCGCCCAAAAGCACCCTCGACACATTTTTTTACCCAGAAGGCATTTGGGGCTCGACCCAGAATTCCAAAGGGCAGGGGGGACTGCGGGAACTGTGGGATAGCTGCCCACAGTGCACCGCTTCCAATGTCGACGCTTGCCCCGTTAGTGTGGACTCACAAAGTCTCACAAAGTCGAATTACTGTCCTTAGTGTGGACACACACGTTCGACTTAGTAATATCGATTCCACATAGTCGAATTAACTAAAATCGAAGTACTCTCGTAGTGTAGACAAGGCCCTAGCCAGCATGGTATGTTTCTTGCGCATGCTTTATGAAGAAGACTTTCATTAGAATCCTGCTCATCTGTGCAAGGCTGGCAGCTGGGAAAGTGCTGTGCCACCTCAGAGTGCATTGCTACCATGACTGCTTTCAGTGCTCAAAACATGGCCTGGAAGGCATGAATTGCAGTTGCTGCTCATTGCAAAGCAGTTTCGGTAACTACATAGTTTTGACTGAGCCACATACATCTTTCGTTATCAACAAGGTTTGAACCACAAACACAACATGAAAACATCCACTAAGTGAATTTCAGCACAATGTTCTACCTCTCCTCATTAATGTAGTTCAGAATTGACGCTTCACAGCTTGTAGGTTTTTCTAGCTTTAAAATTAATTCAGTTCAAGGATAGAATGAGATAGAATGGGATATCAATCCGTTTACAATGGAATATGCTATAAATTATCTCTGTGGAAGGATCCCCAAAATCAGGGACTTGTTATGAAGAGGAAGGCACTTCTGGAAATTTAAGCAAAACATATAATGGCAGGCAAATTTATAAAGCTCAAACATCACTGAGAGACTCACTTTGATGAAGAATCTGGCATGTAGCTACTCCTTGAAGCAAACAGTTTAACTAGTTGTTATGAATGTGCATCCTAGTCATACATACTTTCTTTAAGAAAGATTGAAATCCATAAGTCAGCTCTCTGTGCTGACTATGCAGTCGGCCTGTCAGCCACTTAAGTGAGAGAGTGCTGCATTGGGGGAGTGTAGGTGCTTCAGTTCTGCTCTGCACGTGAATATGCTGAATAGGGAACAACGTGAATTTGTAATGTCCTGAAGCCAGAGCCACTCTAACCTAGGGCTGGGGAGACGAGCATGTAACATATCCAGTTAAATCCCTCTCCACAAGGTATTCTTCCCAGCCAGTCTACTACTTTTTACCCAGCAAGCCTGACTTTCCAGAGATTTCTCCAGGTTATACCACAAATCAGACAGTAACACACATTACAAAATTCATATAGTAGACAGCAATCTGATTAGAACCTTTACATTTCATTTGGAAACAACTTATTTTAGTTATAGATTAACAGGAAGTATATCATTTAATAAAGAGGTAGAATTAACATTAGTTTGTGGCTTCGTGAATGCAGATTATCAAAAAGGTCTGTTGTAAAGTCTAATAAAATACAAAGACATGATTTTATTGCATATTAGGACAGTGCTTGCATCCAACAATGTTATTTTATGATGTGAGAGACAAGGTGGTGAGGTAATATTGAACCAACTTCTGTTGGTGAAAGAGACAAGCTTTCGAATTTACACAGAGCTCTTATTTAGGTTTGGGAAAGGTAGAGTGTCCTAGCTAAATAGAAGATGGAACAGATAGTTTTGCATAAGTAGTTAACACATATTCTATGAGACTATTCAAGGTGAAGTGGCCAGTTAACACCTCTGCAGTCATAGGGTAAAAAAGGGGGTTTTGCAGGTTATAGATTGTTGGAATAAGACATAAATCCAGTGTCTTTATTAAGTCCATGATTTTTAATGTCTGGAAAAGTTATGAAATTAAGCTCCCACGCTCATCTTTTGAAGGTCTTGTGCTGGTGTACTTTGCGGGAGAGGATTGAGAGGTCAGATATGGAGTGATTGCTTTAAGAAAGGTGTTCACCCATGGGTGATATGGTGTTTTTGTCTTTTATCATTTTTCTGTTTGAGTTCATTCAGAAGTGTAGTGATTGTCTTGTTTCACCCATATAGTTGTTATTGAAATATTTAGTGCACTGGCTGAGGTACAACACACGTTGTGATAGGCATGTATAGAACCAAAGGATCTTGAAAGGGGAGTATTGATCATCATTGTAGCAGTGGAGATACGTCTAAAGCTTTTGCATCTTTGGTTATAGTAGGGTCTGGTGCCACTTTGAGTTGGTATGTCCTGGTTTGTGGGGAGCTTACATTTGATGATGAGCTTGGCCAGGTTGGAAGGTTGTTTGAAGGGCAGAAGAGGGGGTTCGGGAAAGTTTTCATTCAGGATATAGTCAATCTCAATCTCAGCAAGACCAAAAGCTACTGCCCAGAGGAAACTAATAGTTCCACCTTGTCCAAAGAGAAAACATAGTGACAATAAGGGCATGATTTCTGAGAGGTCCAAAACACCAGCTCACAGCACCTCTGTAAATCAGGCCTTAAGTTCCATAGCAGGCTATTGAGCTCAGAGATAAGTTTGCAGTTTTAAATTTTTGCTTTTCTTATTATTTCTTGTTTTACGATAGAAATAAAAAAAAGTTTGAAATAACAACCTACTCTGTCCCTGACAATAGCAATGGAATGGTCCATTAGCCATTACAAAAAACAGAATGTTCAGCCACTCTATTGGCTTACACTGGCTGAGTCTTGGCGGCTCTATAATAAGCACATTAAACATGCACATTTAGCTCATGTGTTAAAGGCTTTCTTGTACATTAGGTTGAATACAACAAACTTCTAGTGACTCTTAGTGCAGAGATTTTTGCACAGCAAGCCTAGGGGAGCTTTTCAAAAGTCACAAAAGGAGGTTAGATATGCAACTCCCCTTAACCACCATGAGAGATGGGTATCTAATTGCCTTTGTAGCTTTAGAAATTCTTTCCTTCCTGTTGTGTCTTTTCTTCATTACGCAACAAAAACAGCATGAAGAAACTACATAGGCACAGCTGGGTCCCAAACAGCCATGTTTATTAAATATAGGCAAACATGACAGGCCTTGCTACTTACATATTGCGGTTCTGATTGGTTGCTGGTGGCTTCTAATATCAGAACCCAGTGAGCACCCCTAGTGAATTACATCAAGTGAAACTACCTACTCCTATGCAACAAAACAAGGTAATTTTAATAACTGGTGAGGTAGTAGACTGCTTTATTTTCAGATTACATTAATTATGTAAAAATGTGTCTAGATGCGTAATAGAAAAATAGATATTAAGGACACACTGTGCAATGTTTTCTATGCCATCTATTCCCATGACAACAAGTCTCTTGTTTGAAGATTGGTTATGTAAAATGTTTGTTCCTTATATTACTGCTGTATCCAGAGTAAGCTCAGCAGCCTTAGATGTTTGTTATATGGTACCTGTGACGTTGTGCAGTCTATATGGTTTTATAAAAACTTGATAATAAGTCAATATAATGTAACTGGGATAGTTTTAGAGAAAAGATGGTAATAAGTGAATATAACGTAACTGGGATATGCTTCATGCAAAAGGTCTCTTGTAAGGTATCATTACAAAGCTTAAAATCTACTGAGTATGATCATCTGATTTGTATAAATGTACCACTCTGGTATCTAAAACTAGAAATATAAAATGTAACTCTGAGGGCCTATTGTAATTATGTAAAGTGTGGGCCATTAATGATGGTTTGGAATCTTGATGACTCCCATTAACCAGGACCATTGTCTGCAGATGGTTGTGTTTACCTGTTAGTCTTCCTGTATATGTGTGTGCTGGCAAGTGGGCAATGAAGTCTTGCAGTGACATGTGATCATGTCACCTGAACTGGAATCCATCTTTAACCTGGTGCTTTTCCAGTGAGGGGGGGTGGAAACCAGAGGGACAAAGGGTTCCCGCCTTATGCAAAAGATATATAAAGGGGTGGAACAGAACAAAGGGGAGAGAGGAGCCATCATGAAGAATCCCCTAGCTACCACCTGAGCTGGAACAAGAGCTGTACCAGGGGAAAGAATTGTGCCCAGGCCTGGAAGGTGTCCAGTCTGAGAAAAAGCTTACTGAAGCATCTCTGAGGGTGAGATTATCTGTATTCAGTTTGATTAGGCATAGATTTGCGCATTTTATTTTATTTTGCTTGGTGACTTACTTTGTTCTGTCTGTTACTACTTGGAACCACTTAAATCCTACTGTCTGTATTTAATAAAATCACTTTTTATTTAGTAATTTACTCAGAGTATGTATTAATACCTGGGGGAGCAAACAGCTGTGCATATCTCTCTATCAGTGTTATAGAGGGCGAACAATTTATGAGTTTACTCTGCATAAGCTTTATGCAGGGTAGAACGGATTTATTTGGGTTTAGACCCCATTGGGAGTTGGGCATCTGAGTGCTAAAAACAAGCACACTCCTGTGAGCTGTTTTCAGGTAAACTTGCAGCTTTGGGACAAGTGATTCAGACCCTGGGTCTGTGTCTGGAGCAGACGGGAGTGTCTGGCTCAGCAAGACAGGATGCTGGAGTCCTGAGCTGGCAGGGAAAACAGAAGCAGGGGTAGTCTTGGTACATCGGGTGGCAGCTCCCAAGGGGGTTTCTGTGATCCAACCCATCACAGTACCAAAGTTTCACATGGACCTTAAGCTAGAGTAGGGATCTAATCCACAATGATAGTTGCAGCAATGCCTTTCAACTCACCTAGATGAAGAACACCATGAATATACCTTACTTACGATAAGAGATAGGGTGAAGAAAGGTTGTAAAACAAAGAATTCCCTCACTCACTATGCTCTTGGATTCAGAGACCAGGTTTACTTTCTACTTCCTGTTACATATCTTAAATGCTCTGGGTCTGGTTTACCTACCTGTAGACTAAGGCCAGATTCCTATGTGGTGGGGTTGGTCACCTCCCCCAGAAATTATGGGTCCCCTGGGATCTATGTGGTCTCCACATGATACACAGATGTCAGAGGCATCTCCTGGACACCATAACTCCTCTGGCTTCCACGCCGGGCCGTTTCTTTGGCGCCATTCTGCCAAGGATTCCATTGCCAGCAGCCATTCCTGGAAGCTTCCATGACAAGGGCTGTATCACACAGGTAGACATGGTGGGGATGAAGGAGTTATTTCACACTTTGGGTACATTAAGCTTTTTGTGATTCCCTGAGGGAGCTTGGGGTTGGGGTTGAAGGATGGCAATGTGCAGTCCCAACTCTACCTCAAGTCCCATCCTTGACCTGCTCCCACCCCAGCTGTATATCCCACCTGAACCCCACTAAAGAGTCTCTACAGTGTCTGGAACAGGGGGCAGTTAGTAGATGAATAGCCACAAACCCCTCTTCCCCTCTTAAAGATCCTTAAAAACAAAAGAACCAGATTCCAACATTAACCCCCCTCCTACCAAGAGGCCTGGAAAGTTAAACCAAATATTGCAGGATCAGCCTTATCTATGAGCTATTAGTATATTTATGGGTATATTTCAAGGATGAGCAGTTCCACAGAAATGTTATGTCTGTCAACAAGAAAAAAGTTTCCTGACTCTTCTAATACTTGACAATCACTATGACCCTAGTCACTTTTCAGATTTATAAGGCTTATAAAATATTTTACTAGAAGTGTGAATAATCAGGACAGCCTCTGGATATAAAATATGACTCAGAAGAACAAGTCTGAGCGCACTATCTGCAGCATTCGCACTCAAATATTTATTATGCAAGTTTCACCAAGGAATGATCAACACACTTTGTCAGATAACTGACAGGAAGGAGTTCAGAGGAGAAAGCTGTCACCAACCAACTACTGACAGAATAAAGAGACTGCAGAAGTATGTGCATTCAAGATGGGATCTGTCAAGCACTTGGTAGTTGGAATGTCACATTATGCCACTCCCTTTGTAAGGTTTATTGAACAAGAATGTGGCAATTCATTTGATTTTCACATCCTGCACAAATTCAAGTTACTGGAGAACTTAATGAAACCTGGGGAATGTAAATGTAAATTAATAGTACTAATTTAGTACTATTCTATTGTAATTTCAGTTGAAAGTGCTAGGTAATTCAGCCTGCATTTCAGGTGCAGCAGAAAGTTGTCACAGCTTGAGAGAGTTTTCAGCTGTCCTTTTGACTGCATTCCCTTTGAGAACCACAGTTTATAAACTGTTTCCCTTATTTTCAAGACACAGGTAGAACCACCATGGCTTCTGAAAGGGAAGGAGCCATCCCTGAAAATAACTGTGCTCTGTGCCAGCTCAAAGTTTCTGTGCTGACACTGTCATATTTACTTCAAACAGTCATAAATAGTGGTTTGTGTTCGCTCTTCACTAGCGTAGATGAATGTTCCAAATGATGTGCATGCCCTCTAGAGGTATAACAAGAAAATACTGCAATTGTAGCTTTATTTCAGGTTCCCTACAGGTAGTTTATTTATCAAATCCCTAATACACCTCTATCCCGATATAACACGGTCCTCGGGAGCCAAAAAAATCTTACCACGTTATAGGTGAAACCGCGTTATATTGAACTTGCTTTGGCCTCAAGCATTTCCGTCAAAATTGTATGGAGGGCCGGGTAGGGAAGGCTGTGCCTCCCCAAACAGCCTGGCCCCGCCCCCTATCCGACCCCCACCTACTTCCCGCTCCCTGACTGATCCCTCAGAACCCCCGACCCATCCAACCCCCCCGCTCCTTATCCACTGACTACCCCCTCCAGAGACCCCCCCACCCCAACCACCCCTCCCAACACCCCACCCCCTATCTAAGCCCCCCTGCTCCTTGTCCCCTGACCGCCCCCTCCAGAGACCCCCCCCATCCCTAATCACTTCCAGGACTCCCACGCCCTATCCAAACCATCCAACCCCCCCTGCTCCCTGTCCCCTGACCTCCCCCGGAGATCCTCTGCCTTATCCAACCCCTCGGCCCCGGCCCGGCCCCCCTAACACGCCGCTCAGAGCAGCGTGTTGGAGCCAGACACGCTGATGCGCTGATCCGCTGGAGCGTGCAGCCCCGTCCCCCATAGCGCTGCTTTAGCGCATTTTATCCATATTCGTGTTATATTGGGTCGCGTTATATCGGAGTAGAGGTGTATAGAGTAGTGACAATTTGCATAACTGGTAAACTGTTTGTTTATAATTGTGCTGGCTGATAACTCATCACAGTCACTTCCCCACAATACACTCAGTGACCACTGGTTGCCAAAAACCACTATAGCAGCGATTCTCGAATATCATTGTACCTCAATCCCCTTCTGACAACAAAAATTACTACATGACACTGGGCGGTGGTGCGGGGAGGCAGAGCCGGAGCCCCGCTGCCCTGGGCAGTGGGGCTTGGGCTTCAGCCCAGGCCCCAGCAAGTCTAATGCTGGCCCTGGAGACCCCATTAAAATTGTCCTGACCCACAGTTTGAGAACCACTGCACTATAGTATAGTAGTGATCTCTTGCTGTCCACAGAATCTGAACAATGCCAACAAACACACATTGACTAAATGACTATCACATGTCTGAAATCCTTTATTTTCACCTCCATGGATTTGGTCTCAAAGTCTCTACACTGGAAACTTCAAAGCGCTGCTGCAGGAACGCTCCCGCGGCAGCACTTTGAAGTGCGAGGGGATTAGCTCCGAGCACTGGGAGTGCGGCTCCCAGCACTCGGAGCCTGTCTACACTAGCGCTTTAAAGCGCTCAGACTTGCTGCGCTCAGGGGGGTGATTTTTCACTCCCTTGAGCCAGCAAGTTAGAGTGCTATAAAATGTAAGTGTAGACAAGCCCTAATACTCATATTGGTCAGACCTGCCATGACCAAGATCACTAAAAGATATACATACTTTATTTAAGTAAAGAGTGAACTCATTCCCTGGCCATAGAGGAGTATGAGGAAAGCAGGGAGCAGGCTATTATGTTTCCAGGGAGAGAGTAAATGCTTTTTTAAAAAAGGACAGGAAGAGAGAATGTAAAGTGACAAACTTCTGCCAGAAGTTAATGGGGAGGGGAGAAGGGAAACATGACAGAGAGGGAAAAAAATCTGTGTCTTTCTCCAAGTTTATACTTTGTCAGTCCTGCTATTCACAGAAATGCTTTTAAATGTCTCTGTGATTAAATGCTTCCAGAAGTGCCCAGTTTTCTATGAGTTCTTCATGTTACGTGTTACCAGTTCTGTTCAGTCAGGTTGCAAATTAACCACAACTGAAACATCAGGGTGATAGTTACAGTGTAAGAATCTAGATGGATGGATAATTGAATTATTTATAAAACACCTCCATCCCAAATTTCATCTAAGTACTTGGGGTAATGCATATAATTCATAAAATCCTAAACACATCAATCTGATTGCCACCCCTTAACAACAACGAAAAACCAAAATGAAAACAAATGGTTGGGATACTACCTGTGCGGAAGGGGTTCTACATACAAGAGCAGAAGCAGTCAGTATTATAGGGAGCTGGGAACAGAAAGCTGTTTGATATTGTCCTCAGATTAAAAAAAAAAAATAAGTACAGTGGAATAGTGCTCCCATGTTGAGTTACTGTGAGAGGGCATTTCCAAAATACATCTCCTATGGATCAATTTTCCCTTCATGTCTCCAGCAACAGGGGAAGTCAATCCATCAGTTTTTATATGGATTTGGGGTTAAAATACAGGCTCCACACAGGTCTTAACTCAGCAAAGCACTGAAGCACATGCTTAACTTGATTTTAATGGGAATTAGGTATATGCCTACATTGAAAAAGGGCCATAATTTGTAATTGTATATTCATGTCATCTAATGCAACTGAAAGATATATTTTCTTTGGAGAGTAACTGACTTGAGTCAGTTTAGAGCAGGACACATAGCCCAGGAGAGGTGTGTCTCCCAAATTCAGTAGGTGTTCTTTTCCCACTATCCAGTGGGGGCTACAGAGTAAACAAAGGGGCTGTGACTGTCTGAAGAGTCTTTTGCAAAGGTCACAGTCCTGTGCTAATGCCTCTCCTCCTTGCATGGTATCTGACCGAGCCAAGTGTCTTGGGGTTTTCGCTGTGCATCTGTAGAAATATTTACAGAATGTCTTCTGGATGACCTGGGAGCGTAAGTCTGTTATAACAGTAGAGTTTTATTTAATACCATGAAAGTTTATTTTTAATTATTTTTCCTGTTTATAAATTTAGTCTTTGCTTCTGTCCAAAGAATTTATAAAGTGTGCTTCTGAAGCCATTATTTCTGTGCATATTTAGCTTGTAGCTTTTTTTTTTTTTTTTACATTGTAAAGCTCAGAATAAACTTGCTTTGATAATACTCTGCTCACTTTGTGTCTGCTATTTATAGTTAAAAGGAACAGTGAGATAAGGAGAGAGGAAAGTAACCTAACATGACTACCCTAAACAGTGTAGAAGAATCACAGAGACAATGCTTAGCCCTGAGGATTTCAAATAAACAAACTAACTTGGGGACAGTTTAAAGAATTTCATTACTCTTTTAGAAGAAACCCACCAAAATCCTTTGCTATTGTTGACTTTGGGTCTTTGTGACATGTAGACAATGTAGAATTAAAAAAATCCTTAAGACAAAATTCAAAATTTTGTTTCACATTGGAAAGTGTAGTAATAATACCTAGCTCTTCTATAGCAATTTTCATCTGTAGATCTCTGGTACCCAAATAAGCTTAATTCTGCCTTCATATATCCCCACTCTCCACCCAAAATACAGACAGCTGTGCACCTAGATTCCATAAATTTCCAACCTTACACATTCCCCTGCTGTGTAGCTTACTTGATATGTTAATATGTGCACCACCCATTATGTATTTCACCTACTTTATCAGAGGATTGCCACTAACCCAACACACACTTCCTTGACAACATAAAAAATATAAGAAGCAAGATAGTTATAAGTACCAAAGGCCTGTCACACATCTAACTCTGCTTTCTAATATATTTCCCATCTGGCAGGAGCTGGAAGTTTTACTATGATTTTATGCCTTTACTATTCAGAGGATAGGATCCCTGAATTTGTCAATGTCTGAAATGAAAAACAATCAGACTATGTAACATGAGTGTTTTTCTTCAAAAGCTCCTAAATGAGTTAGGCTGACTACCAACAGAACTTGTGCTGCTAAGTCACTTCCGCACTTTTGAAAATCCCGCCCATACTTTGCTGCACAAACAAAGGCGAGTGCTTATTAAGTGTCTGTAGTGAAATAGCAAAGAATGTGGGGTTTATTAGATAGCCAGCTGCCAAAGCACCTGGACAAACTATCAGTGGTAGCTAGAGTATAACTTGTGAACAAGCTGTAATACTCTCAGTGCTTGTTATAAGCAAGTATCTGCCTTACAAAGAGAGCAAACAAGGGGCGGGAGGAGGGCTAAAAGTACGAAGTTAAGGTTACCATCATGCTGTACTTCCGTACTTTCCAGTGCTTGGAGATCTGTCTGTGTTTTTTTACGTGTAGTAAACTTTGAATTTCCTGGTTTTCAGATATTTGATGGTTAACAAAATGTTTATGAAAATTATGGTACACGTTTACAGCCTTAACTTCAATTCAATCAAGACTTTAGTCTGGGAATTTTGTTTTAGTTTATCTGAAGTTTGATAACTGCTTATCATCTCCAACTTCCTCCCAACAATAATATTATCATTATAATTAATTTTATGGTAAAAGATGGGGGGTTTGAGAGAAAGCTGTTGCCAACCTTACATTTGAACTGAAGCTATAGTAATTTAATCAAATAAATAATGAAATTAAAAACAAGTGCCAAGCTGGAAAATCACTAATTATTACTGACACAAAGCTAGTAACAATTCACAGGTGAAGTGCTGAGAGGTGTTGGGTATTATGTGCTTTCACTTGTCATTTCATCACATTTTTACTGATTTGTGCATGTGTCTATGACATACATTTCTTTTTCTTTGCAAATGTTGATCATATTTTGAACCAAATAAAAATGATGAATCAGTTTACATCCCTAAAAAAGGTTCATATTAACTCTGTTAAGCCGTGATTAATTGTGCACCACCTGGTGGCTTGCTCGTACAACATCAGTCTGAATTTCTAAGCAACCAGCTGCACCTTGATGTGTTGCTCTATATTGATTTACAACATATTTTTGCAGCACATCGAACAAAAGATCTTGAGATTAATGACAAACATGCATTATCACTTTTGTAGGCAAAAGAATCTGTAGAGGTAGGTTCAAGTGGTTCAAGTAAAACTGCCTATCAATGGGTACAGTGAGCTAAGAATGTGTGACATTGCAATTAAGTTTATAAATGGAAAATGTTTCTAAAAATATGCCAGAATGGAAGACAAAGTGAGATAGTTGTCATCATTTTGTAAGTACCATATATCACCCTCACCATAACTCTTATCAGCAGGGAAAGAAGAGATATCCTTGTCATTTTATTTTTGGGAGACGCTTAGATACTGCAGTGGTAAGGGCAATATAGGAACTCACATAGATAAAAACTCTGCCCCAAGTACACTACTGCATTCATTTCTTCCCATTCTCCCTTTGCTCTCTTAGCTGAAAGGCCTGGATGTAACAAACTGTTCCCTTGTTTTCTTCTTCTATGTTATACCGGTCCCCACCTGCATTCCACAAAGGGGGATTGAGCTCTGCATGAGGAGCTTACCCTCCATGCATAAATCTTAAGGTGGATGATCCGACCATTGGTACTTAGCAGAAGACTCAATAACACGTCACTTGTGACAGGATGACAGGCTCTATTGTTAGGAGCCTGGATTCAGAAAGCTTTAAGTATTCACCAACCCCTGTTTGTGGTTTGGTTCTCTCCTCCTAAAGCACGTCCAAGTTCCCAGCATATATAACACACACACACACACACACACAGCTGTAGGATACTGGGCTGCTCCATCTTCTTACACTGATAGCCTCTTTCTTTCACGACATCCTTCATAGACTTGCATCAATATTGCATTGCTATTATTGATGCTTTTAGATCTTTGATATATAACATTATTTTCTGATGCTGCATTGGCGCTGTGAAGGAGTGTTACAATACCATTACTAAATCTAATGTGCATGAGCAATAACAAATTGTAAGACTCCATTGTTTCAACCATTTTAAAATATTGCCCACTGAGATTCAGCCAGATGAAATGGAGATAGAATATTAGACATTACAAGCAAGCGTTACAAGGGAATTGCCAACATAAACCTAACTATAACAGAACTACCACAGTACTTTTTTTTTTTTTTTTTTGCTCTAGCTTTGGCAATAGTAACCTTCAGTCAGGAATGTTAAGGCATCCTCCAACAGAGTTCCTTTCTCAGTTCCAGAAGGCTTCTCCTCTGATGTCCTGCTAACATTCCAAGATGTTTCTCTTACAATATCCTGCTTGAATTCAAAGGTGGGCAACCTTCCCCCCACATCCCTTATGAATTTCACAATATTCCAAGATAAAAACCTACCAGAGAATGTCCAAACAAGGCGAGACTTCAGCCCAATGTGAGAGGATGGGGACGCTTAACAGAAATAGCTATGAAAAATTAGTAATCAACACAATTCACTGAGCCTTTTAAAGTCAACTCTCCTCTAAGATGTCCACAATTCATTAGTGTTAACAGAGATACCTGTAAAGTCAGTGCATAAGTTAAAAGTTTCATTGCATCTCCCTGCATAAAAACATGGCTATTTAGACTCTACCTATAATGGTCAGTGAAGTGGACATAGATGACTAAAACACTTCCAAAACCAAATATTTTAATTTGATTATAGCAGGCAGACCTTTTAGGGCTTTTATAAGCCAGGCCAGTATTCAGAAGAGAGGGGAGAGTTATTTGCAGATAGTAAATAAAGTTTACAAACCTTCCTTTAGAGCACAATACTTGACATACTTTATATGTTTAATTTAAAGAAATCTTCTCCAAGACAAAAGGTTTTATATATGTCACATAAGCCATTGCCACACAAGCTCATCTCTGTCACTTAAATGATTTCTTTAAGGCAGCTTTTTCCTGATCCAATCTGCAGAATGAATTTAAGCATACGGTATGAAAAATTGTTCAAAAAACCACATTTTACAGGTAGGATTGGAAGTACCCACAGTGGTTCCTGAAAAGCCACAGCTATATGGTTCAGGACAGGGTTCTGGGGAAGCCTATGCACTAGGCAATAATGGGTTTCGGAAAGTCTGGCAGATATTGGCACTAGACCTTTCATCCTTTGGAATGTTTTGCACTAGCCCCAACTGAGCAGCAAGACCTCAGCAAGGTCTCTGAAGCTATTAGAAGCATCAACATATTAATAACCATACTGTAACAATCAGAAAGTCAACAGTTTGTATTTGCCTTCACAAAAGCAGGACTCTGAAAGACACAGAGCAGTATATATCTAAGGGAAGCTAACAGGATATTAGTTAATCCCAACCTTCTACCTTGTGTCTCTGGGTGAGGTGGACCACACCACAAACCATTTGTATAGATTTAAAGTTTCTTTATTTTTAGGCCAAGTCACCAGCTGAAAATACTCCATTTAATAATATGGGGATGGAGTTGGAAGTGTGGCTCCACCTGTGAAATGCCACCTCATCCAACTCTATGGTGAGGAGAAGCAATAGGAATCCTTGTGTGGCTCTGTATATGTAAGTAAAAGACTGAGCAGAGAAAATAGCTTAGGGAAGTGTAGTTAGTAAGCAAGCTGTGGCAGTATTTTCTCTGAACTCACTTGCTGATAGAGGTCAGACAAAGGATGTTCATTAGTGCAAAATATATGTATTACTTTACCTTCTGTGGTTCAGTTTTAAAACCCACATACTCTCCATTTAAAATGGTGATTTGCTCTCGCAGGTATGTACATAAACATAGGGAGGAAACTCTTAGCAGAGGTTCTCTCATTGTTTTGTGGGAGCAATATGATATGTTTGCTAGGTCTATGAATGGATCCTATATTCCTACTTCTTTCAGACTTTGTGAGACAAATTTGGAATGAATATTTGATACCCTCATACACCACCTCACTGACAAAAAAGCTATGAAAGCTAGGCTTGGTGGTGTTTAGAGCATAGTCTCATGTCCCAGCCCCATTTTCCCTCCAGATATTTTTCTTTGGGACCTGTCTCTTCTCTGGGGCATACCTGCATCTGACAGCTCCTACTGGGACCTACTATGTCCATACCTCATTTTTATTTTTCATTTTGTAAATACAACCAGTGGTGCAGCAGCACAGAATATACAGAACAGTACTCTGTACTCAAACATATCCTGCAAATACATTAAGCTACTTCTGTCTTGTTAAGTGCCATAATACTTTATAGACCTAAATCTGAAAAGGCTTTTGTGATGGTTCGCGAGATACTCAGGACTGTGAGTCGCCTTGTCACCCCCCTGCCCCCCTGCCTCTAGCAAGAGGGAGTTTTGCCAGTTGTGACTGGGGTCTAGCATGCTAACACCACCAGCCTTTCAGCCACTCAAGCACTCTCTTCTGGGCTATGCCAGCCCCATCTCTGCTTAAAGGTTAACAAGAGGTACATCCCGGTCCCCTTGAATCATTCCCCTATGATATCCAGCCCCTCACACTGGCTACTCATAGAAATCCCAGCTCTTCTGCTCCCAAAGGAGCAGTTTACTAGTTTTACCTTCACTTCTCCTGGATAAGGCACAGCACTTCTAAGCACTTATAATAAATCAAAAGAAGGTTTATTTAAGAAAGAATAGAGAGTGATGGAAACAAATGGTTACAATAAAAACAAAATAATGAAACTCAAACTGGGGCCTACAACACTTATCAGTTGTTACCCTTTCCTAATAAAGTGGGTTTTCCTCCCAAAGTTCAGTCTATTGCAGAGCTGTCTGACCTCACAGGAACCAGGATCCAATCTTTCATGAAACACACTGCTCAACAAGATATCTTCTCAGTGACCGAATGTAGAGTGTCTTTCCCTACCCTGTGGTATACTGAGTCAGTCTTTTGTCTTTATGCCCAAACAAACAGGGTAATCACCCATCGGTTATAGTGTTCCTTTTTACCTCCATGTGGTTTTGATGTTTATAGTTTATCTTGGATGGTTTTTTCCGTTGACTTTTTTCGTATTGGTGCAACTATGGGCAATTGAGCAATGCATTACCTTGCTACCTGCAAGTGACGGGGGCAGAGGTCAGGCCCGTCGACAGCAATTCCGGGCCCCAGGGCCAGTGCCATCCTTAGGAGGGTGTGGGGCCCAGAGTAGAAGTGACGAATCCGTCACTTCCGGGACCGACCGCGCTGGCCAATCGCACTGGCCTGCGGGTTCCCCAAAGCACAGGGCCCAGAGCGGTCGCCCTGATTTGCCATACCCTAGGGACAGCTCTACCCAGGGCAGAACAGTCAATGGGCCCCCTAGAAAGGTTTGCCTGACATTGGGTGGTGCTGTGCCTGCACTGGCTGGTGCCCAGTGAGCTGCTGCTGGGTGTGCTCTTCCGGCACGGCCAGGGCTTCCACATGCCCGCCTGGCTGCCTTCGCTGCTGCTGGTATCACCCCGTGCACACCTAGGAGCCCTGCGACCTGCCCGGGCGATTTAAAAGGGCCCAGGGCTCCTGGCCGCCGCTGCAATAGCGACAGCGGCAGCCGGGAGCCCCAGGCCCTTTTAAATTGCCTGGATTCCTGGGCAATTGCCCCCTTAGCCCTCCCCGTCGGCGGGCCTGGCGGAGGGGAGCCCTCGGCTAGCAGGCCGAGAGGAGCGAGCAGTGGGCGGGGCCATGGGGGAGAGGAGCCAGGGTCTGGAGAGGAATCAGCGGCAGGCAGGGCCTTGGGGCGCAGCACAAGTGGAACAGGCCGGGGCAGGGCCCCTTCTGAGTGTGGGCCTGATGCCACTGGTGCCATTGTAAACCTGGTACTGACATAATCAGCTGTCCAGGGAGGGGTGACAACTCCCTCCCGCTTGAATGGGCCATTACTGAGAAATATGATTCCCTGGTGACTCACTTTCTCTCCAAGACCATAAGGCATAGTTTTCAATATAGTTACATTATTCTTTAAATATTACCCATACACACATCTCAGAATTACCAGCTATCAGTAGAGACCTCACATGCTACCTTTCATGGACAAATACCAAGAAAGCAGTGTATTAGGTGCACTGAGTTTGTCAGGTCTTGAGACAGGAGTTGCTTGTAAAGAACAGTGAACCGGTTGCCCATTGACATCACTAGACTTCTGTGTCACAGCTTTATAAGACAGTACTTTTGTGAAAAGATAAAATAGAGAGATGGCTATGGGAAAAGTAGTGAATATATATAATTACATTTCTGGGGTATGTACATCCTTCCTGTGTGTCCAGATATTATTGTATCTTTTCCAGTTGCTCCTGTTAGTTTCTCCATCTGTTCCATGGTAGATAATGCTCTAAGCGAGGCAGCATCTCACAGACCCTTCTAGCCAGGACTGATAGAGCCTGCAAGCTATTCCTTGGTGTTGATTGGAAGCACTTGTTCATTTAACATCTACATCACACCAAGGTTAGGGTAAGGGCAAGCTTTTAGTGCCCAGCATTAATGGAAGTGTTTTAAATATACAGCCCAGTAGTCATGTAACTTTTCTCCCTGTAATCCATCTTTAATTGTTCCATTTTTTTCCAGGCAATTAGTTTTAGCTTTTATGACAGAAGCTACTTGTCAATTTGTCCAAAAAGTCATAATTTCAAATGAATTCTGTGAGGAGGAGGTCAGCGATCAGACAGCCATCATGTGATCACCCTCCATACCTTAATGACTAATTAGGTTTCCACAGAGCCAGGACAGAATTTGAATACATTTTGTGCAGTGGTCACTATACAGCAATATCCTGTGCTGAAGCAAATGTATTGCCTTTCTCACAAAAGTTCTCAGTATGCTACAAAAATGAATAAGTGCTAATCCTTTTTGCTCTATCTGTTAGGGCTTTGATGACTGCTTCCTCTTCAGATAAGCTGTGAAGCACAGCACACAGAGCATGAAGGCCTCCCTGCTCCCCCTCCCCCCATCCTTTAAAAAAAAATATTTGAACCACTGTTATCAGTAAAAGCAAGAGGGACCATCGGTGATCCAATAACATATTTCTCTCCCATCACCATAGAGCATCTTCACAGAGATGCACTACCAGGGGCGGCTCTATGTTTTTTGCCGCCCCAAGCACGGAGTCAGGCAGCCTTCGGCGGCATGCCTGCGGGAGGTCCGCCGTCACGCGGATTCGGCGGCGTTTCTGCGGGAGGTCCGCCGGTCCCGCGCCTTCGGCGTACCCGCTGCCGAATTGCCGCTGAAACCGTAGGACCGGTGGACCTCCCGCAGGCATGCTGCCGAAGGCTGCCTGACTGCAGCCCTCCCAGCGACCGGCTTGATGCGCTGGTGCCTGGAGCCGCCCCTGTGCACTACAGTGGTACAGCTGTGCCGATGTAGCGCTTCTAGTGTAGACCTGCCCTCAGTCTCTCTAGTTTTGTCAACTCTGATTAGTTGGAGTGAATTCTCTGGACCGTGCAAGCTGCATTTTCTTTTGAGGACTCTGGTGGGGGTGTTTGCTGGTTTTGCTTTCATGGTGTCATTACTTCTCCTCACATTGCATATTATATTATTGCATTGTGTTCAGAACCAGAACCCTTGCATGGGTGAGTGGGGAAGGGAAATGGTGGTGGAAGGAGGAGTGCAAGGAGCCTCTCTCATTTTGTACCTATTCAACATCCAGTCTCCCTCTGTGGGGGTCACACTGATGAGCATCAGTCGCACAAAAGCAACAAGGAAGGACAAAGTTTTTCCATCCCTCACACCCCAGCTGGTCTTTCTGACCTTGGAGGGTACCACCCAAGGGGTGATGCAGCAGGCATACTTCCTCTGCAAATCCAGGAGGCACAGAGCTCCTCCAGGGTGGGAGATCAAGTGCCTCCCATAACACATACAGACCTGGCCCTTCCTCTTTTCTTCAAGGTGTTTCACAAAGCTCTTGCCATTGCATACCACATAATGGTGCTCATTGGACAGTGACTGTGTTGGATTGCCGGCTGAGTTCTGCATTTTATGATGTATTGGAACTTCGATATTAGATCAAAAACAGTAGATCATGGTTATGCCCTACAGTGAGCTCTGATTTCACACTTCTGCCAGTTACATGAGCTGCAGCTAATAGCCTAGAAGATGGAATGCTCACCCTGCTCCAAACAGAATATAAAGGGGGAAAGGAGTCCAGGAGAGCTGGCTGTATTTTAAAGAATCCTTATTGAGGTTGCAGGAACAAACCATCCCGATGTGTAGAAAGAATAGTAAATATGGCAGGCGACCAGCTTGGCTTAACAGTGAAATCCTTGCCAATCTTAAACACAAAAAAGAAGCTTACAAGAAGTGGACAAATGACCAGGGAGGAGTATAAAAATATTGCTCAGGCATGCAGGAGTGAAATCAGGAAGGCCAAATCACACCTGGAGTTGCAGCTAGCAAGAGATGTTAAGAGTAACAAGAAAGGTTTTGGAGTAACTGGGCAGCACAGCCTGGGGAGGAGGTGACCAGCCCTCTGTGGAGAAAGAAGTGGTTCAGGACTATTTAGAAAAGCTGGATGAGCACAAGTCCATGGGGCCGGATGTGCTGCATCCGAAGGTGCTAAAGGAGTTGGCGGATGTGATTGCGGAGCCATTGGCCATTATCTTTGAAAACTCATGACGATCGGGGGAGGTCCCAGATGACTGGAAAAAGGCTAATGTAGTGCCCATCTTTTAAAAAGGGAAGAAGGAGGATCCGGGGAACTACAGGCCAGTCAGCCTCACCTCAGCTCCTGGAAAAATCATGGAGCAGGTCCTCAAGGAATCAATTCTGAAGCACTTAGAGGAGAGGAAAGTGATCAGGAACAGTCAGCATGGATTCACCAAGGGCAAGTCATGCCTGACTAACCTAATTGCCTTCTATGATAAGATAACTGGCTCTGTGGATGAGGGGAAAGCAGTGAATGTGTTATTCCTTGACTTTAGCAAAGCTTTTAACACGGTCTCCCACAGTATTCTTGCCAGCAAATTAAAGAAGTATGGGCTGGATGAATGGATTACAAGGTGGATAGAAAGCTGGCTAGATCGTCGGGCTCAACAGGTAGTGATCAATGGCTCCATGTCTAGTTGGCAGCCGGTATCAAGCTGAGTGCCCCAATGGTCGGTCCTGGGGCCAGTTTTGTTCAATATCTTCATTAATGATCTGAAGGATGGCGTGGACTGCACCCTCAGCAAGTTTGCAGATGACACTAAACTGGGAGGAGTGGTAGATACGCTGAAGGGTAGGGATAGCATACAGAGGGACCTAGACAAATTAGAGAATTGGGCCAAAAGAAATCTGATGAGGTTCAACAAGGACAAGTGCAGAGTCCTGCACTTAGGACAGAAGAATCCCATGCACTGCTACAGACTAGGGACCGAATGGCTAGGCAGCAGCTCTGCAGAAAAGGACCTAGGGGTTACAGTGGACGAGAAGCTGGATATGAGTCAACAGTGTGCCCTTGTTGCCAAGAAGGCTAACGGCATTTTGGGCTGTATAAGTAGGGGCATTGCCAGCAGATCGAGGGACGTGATCATTCTCCTCTATTCAACATTGGTGAGGCCTCATCTGGAGTACTGTGTCCAGTTTTGGTCCCCACACTACAAGAAGGATGTGGAAAAATTGGAAAAAGTCCAGCGGAGGGGCAACAAAAATGATTAGGGGGCTGGAGCACATGACTTATGAGGAGAGGCTGAGGGAACTGGGATTGTTTAGTCTGCAGAAGAGAAGAATGAGGGGGGATTTGATAGCTGCTTTCAACTACCTGAAAGGGGGTTCCAAAGAGGATGGATCTAGACTGTTCTCAGTGATGACAGAACAAGGAGTACCTGTACCTGATGACAGAACAAGGAGTAATGGTCTCAAGTTGCAGTGGGGGAGGTTTAGGTTGGATATTAGGAAAAACATTTTCACTAGGAGGGTGGTGAAGTAACCAAATCCTAATTAATGATTCTGTAACAAAGTGAACCAGGCATCAAACTTTTTAAGAGTATATTATTGAAGACTCACGTCTGAGGATTACTGCTAGTTGCTTGACCTGGGTTCTCTCTCTAACCCACAGCATCATACAGCAACTCAGCATCAGTCTCTGTGGAAAAGATTCCAAATGGGTAAATACTGAGATCCCAGCGATTAGATAAAAGTCACCTTTCACCACCTCTCCGTATGCATCCTGTGCCCATTCAAATCAATAGAAAAAGTCCCATCTGTTTTAATGGTACAGTTTAAAAGAATGGGGCCAGATCCCGTAAAGCACCCCTGCATGGAACCCCATTAGCTCAGTGAGATTTCCATGCACCTGTGATTCAGGTCCTTTGTGTTTACTGAAATCACAAAGAATGGATAAGACTGCAAATGGCAATGGTATCATAAGCAATATTACTTTGATCTCAATTCTTTTCAGAGGATATTAAATGCTTCATAAAGTAGTACATTCTATGTCAAATTGTCCATGTATAATTCAGTAACTGTACAGTTCTTCACAGCAAAAACATTAAAATGATGAATCCCAGAATTGCAAAATCAATACAAAATCTTTTCAAATATTACATGAAGTTGATACATTAAAGGAATTCTGGTTGAATTTAATAATGTATCAGCATTACAGTAAGTGCCTGTAGTGCCAACATACATATGTCTAGATGGCAACTGACAATTACTGTAATATAATGTACTGTTTAAATTAAGAATATATGCATTATGCACATAGACTGAATCACCTTGGTAATAAAAGGAAACATTTATGAACCATTCAAAGAGTGATACACTTAAGCCCAGAAATTTAGTATTTAGTTAATTCCAAAGTGACTTAGTTTCATTATCTATTCCCAATGGACAGAACAAGCTAATCTATCATTCATAAAAAGTATCCAGTAGTGAAAGAGACTATAGCCCAGATCATTAACAGTATTTAGGCTACTAAATTCCATTGAAATCAATCAATGAGAGTTATGTGCCTAAATACCTTTCAGGATCTGGACCTACGTACTTGTTTCACAGCCCTGTGTACCCTCACATTTGCTGATGAAGTCAACTGGAGTTGAGGATGATCAGGACCCTACTGGACTGAGGCCAGAGTTGGATTCTGTCAAAGGTAGACTGTAGTTTTCCACTTACCTGAAACCATTTCTGTATACAACACTGGAGGAACACAAAGATCTTAAACTTGATCTTGAACTTTATATTGAATTAATCTCTATTAGATAAAGTTTGACAACACATTTCACATACTACCTATACATACATGGTCCAGCAGACCAGGTCTCTCAAATGAGACACTACAATACCCATTAGAGGAACTGGATGTTTGCCTTGGGGCATTGAAATATAATGAGCTAAAAATGTATCCATTCTCCAAACTGTGTTAATCTAATTTCATTTAATAACTGGATGGAAATACCCTTTTCTCTAAAACAGTAGAGTTGACTACTCTTCATGCCATTTTGTAGTAGATATTACTGGTTTGGGTTTGTAGGTTTTTTTTTTTTAAACCAAACAATTAACCATACTGACATTTTTGTGGTTCATGTTTATTCTGCACACATTACAAAATCTTTCTCTATGCTTATGGCAAAGCTGACAAGTTCATCAGAAAGGTACTGCCTTACAGAACTAGCTATTAAATTCTTCAAGCAAGCAAATAATAACTGAGCAGACACACAAAAATGATAGGAAGATTAATAAGTAACTGCTGACTTAAAAGCTTTTCATCAGTTGTAGGCTGAGGGAAAACAAAGCAGGCAATAACTACCTGAGTATAATGAATTGGGTGCTGAGGGAGTCAAGATGACAAAACAGAGAATGTTCCTTTTATTGAAAAGTCTAAACAAAATCAGATACAAATTTAGCAATTGGGCAGAATCTAAACGGCTAAAATACATATGGTCATCCTTTGCCAAGAGATAGTAGAAGTCAGGGCCTTTCAGGTTGAGCAACACTGGGGCTGGGTATTTTCTTAGTGCAACTGATTTATTTACACTCTATACAGCAATCCGGGAATAGAGGTAAGTCACAAAAGCATGCAGGCAAATCCTCTCTTCAGTAATTTCAGCCAAAACACCAATGCCTGGCTCTCATGGAGTAATTCTGTCCTCATAATTAACTCTGGATAGGGAGATTAAGGCAGTGTGTAAACTCCCATGATTCTTTCAACAGCTTCCCACCTTCCCCATAAAGAAGCTACATTACAAAACTAACTACAATACAAAGATTTCTTCAGAGACTGAACAGTGCTCACAAAGTAAGAAAAACAACTTGTAAAACTATGTGTAACAACATCATCTAGTGCCTTCTACCATAATAGCAAACGTGTAGGTTAAAAAGTTTTGATTGAAATTGTTTTTCAAGCAATAAGGACAGTGGGCAAAATTTTCAAACCTGGATGCCTAAATTAGGGCATGGCTACACTTGCAGATGTAGAGTGCTGTGAGTTAAACCAGCCCTCGGAGAGCGCAGTAGGGAAAGTGCTGCAGTCTGTCCACACTGTCAGATTCAAGCGCACTGGTGTGGCCACATTAGCCGCTCTTGCAATGGCCACAGAGAGCAGTGCATTGTGGTAGCTATCCCAGCATGCAGGTGGCTGCAACGTGCTTTTCAAATGGGGGGATAGGGTGGAGTGTAACAGGGAGTGTGTATGTGGGGGGAGAGAGAGTGGGTTTTTGGGGGGCTGAGAGCATGTCAGCATGCTGTCTTGTAAGTTCAGACAGCAGCAGATCCCCCTCCTCCCACCTCTCTCTCACACACACAGCATTCCACAGTAATGGTTTGCTTTGTCCTGGAGCAGATAAGCATGCTGGCTTTCAGAAATGGAGCTTTGAAAGGGGATATCCGCATTTCTGCAGCGATTCCAAACAATGACAAGAGTGGCCACTTGACTTAAGGGGATTATGGGACGTTTCTGGAGGCCGATCAGAGCGCAGTAATGCAACACCTCGTTCACACTGACGCCCGGGCGTTTCAGCCGAGGCGCACCAAGCGTCAAGCTTCTCGTGCAGGTGGATTACCAGGAGCACTCCAGCTGCAGAGTCCAGGCGCTCTAAGTGCCTTGCCAGTGTGGACGGGTCGTGAGTTAGGGCACCTGGGGCTGCTTTAATGCGCTCTAACTTGCAAGTGTAGCCATGCCCTCAGGTCCTACATCCTGATCAGAAGTGGCCTGGTTTTCTTTTGAAGTCAATGGGACTTGCAGGTGGGCTCAGCAATTCTGAAAATCAGACCACTCCTGTTTAGCTTTCTAGATATGGATTTTGAAACCTAACTTATGCTTGCAGGTTTGAAAATGTTGAGCAGTATCAAAGCATCTCTGGCTGAGGTAGCATAAAGACCTTAAGATAATGAAAACAGAGATTCAGCCAAGTAGGTGATCAAACCATTTGATCTGGATGCAAAACAAGCGCTCAGCAATAAAATGGGGAGCCAGGCCCATCCTTCACATTATTTACATGTGAATTCCTAGTTCACTAGTCTTCTATAGACCTTGATATAAATCTTCTAAATGAAAGTGAGCTTGGGCATTTATATGATTCTGCCATTTGTTTCAGATGGGGTAGAGTTCTGCTGAACAAATGGAATGTACTGAAGAGAGACATGGAATTTGAGATTTAAGTTCACTGGCAGAATTCCATGGGGAAGATCAGACAGCACCTGCTCAAACTACAGCATTATCACCATCAGGTTTCATAAGCAATAAGTTCACTTATGAATTTAAGGTAAATTATGATTCCTGTAAACTACAATTTCTATTCTGTCAATCTCATAGTAACGATTTTAAAGCAGACTATATCGTCAGTCATTTTAAAAAATACCAATGCTATTTTATTCATATAAAATCCTTTTAATAAAAACACAGCAAACAACCTTGTAATTCACTATTCAATGAGTAAAACTGCACTTGTGCACAGACTGTGTTGGTCCTCTGCACAACAAAAGTCCCACTTAAACCCTATTTAAATGCACAGGTCTTGCATTTGTATTGGTCCTCTGCACCAAGGTGATTTTCACTCTAAGCCAGATACACTACAGATACACTACTATAGAAGTGGGGCTATCCCCACTTCTCAGCAAAGATTTAATAGCAGAGTGGTATGGTTAGGTCTCTTAATAATACAGTTTCAGGACTTTTAGAAAATATACTAGAGTATGTTTACTAGTATTCTGTGAAGAGTTATCAAAGGTAATTAAAACTCCATTTGTTAAATGACTAGAGCAAGTACACTTTGAGATGCCTAATCTATGTTTTTTAATTGTATTTGATTACTAATTTGCAAATTTGCAAAATTACATCCTTAGCAATTGGTTTTCGAGTTATTCATCCAATTTAGTGAGACTCTACTGAAGAGTCAGGTTTGATGCCATGCAATCTTAAAAGTCAAAGCTTAATTCTCATCTAGAAAAAGACAATAGCATAAAACACGATACACAAATATAGTTGTACAGTTTAAGATTCTTAGTCAGTACGAAAACATAAGAGGACTCTGTCCCAGTCATATTTAAATTAGTATGAACTGATGACAGGCCCTTTAGACTCAGGACTTGCAAATTGGCTAAAAAGGTGGAAGTGTACTGTTGTAAAGAGAGGCATTATTAGGGAAGCAGTAGACCATTTCTTTTCCATGGCTACATTCTTGGGGATGCAAGATAGTCATAACAAATCCAACTGTCATCACTAACACACCAACAGTAAGAATCAGGCCGGATATGAGGTTATCTGAATGGTTCCATCGCTCTTCAGACAGCTTCAGAAAACATGCTGTTGGGATGATAAAAACAAGTGGAGTAGCACTGAGAATCCCCTGGTAGGAGGAAACAAAAAAAACCCATGAGCGCATATATTCACATCTCCAGCACAAAACAAACATTTATAATTAGTTTATAGTTAACCGGTAATTAGATCTGTGCAAAAAGTTTCCTATGAGAAGAAACTAGAGTAGTGGCTTTTCTTCTGGGTGGTTTCAATCACCAAAACCCAAATCGATTGCAAAGGAGTCTGCACTATAATTTGAAATGTCTCAGGATGAAGGAAACAGTTACAACATATTCATTTTACCATAACAGGGTGAAATTTTACCCTACATGAACTTGCTTTCTATTAAGCCAAAATCACATGAAAAATTTCAGCTCCAGAAGTACAGTAAATCCCACATTTTGAATAGCTTTGAAATATTTTGTCACGTGAAATATTTAGGAACAATTCCTGATAAGGTTTTAGAAGAAATGTAAAGGGGCAGTATTATTCATTAATCCTTCTTTCATGCACTATCACAAAGCACCTACTTGGATTTCCTTAAAGTTTTTACCTTTCAGTAAAACAAAGAAAAGCTTCCTGTGCATGATAAACATCAATGCAGCAGTTTAACTTGCTCCTAGCAGCTGCTCAGAACAATATTGTCGAGCAATGCCTCCAAACATAGACCCTGAGTCATGAAAGCATCCCTGCTCAGGACAACACTTACATATGTGCTGAACTTTTAAGGGAACTAACTACAAGTCCAGCATATACTTAAGTGCTGTCCTGGGTAGGGATGGAGTTAAGCATGTGCTGAAGTATTTTCTTAAGTAAGCACCAGTGCAGGCTATAATATTGTTGCAGCCATGCTTCATTTGCCATCAGAGAGCTCTGCATTTCTGTGCATGATGTTGGAACTTGCCACCCTCTTACACACGCTTTATGAGTAGTCTGCATTAATTTCAGTTAAGAGTATCCATAAATTTGTTGATTAGAGAGACTGCAGGCGGTGTAGCAATCCATACGTTAATGTGTCTTTGTTTCATTCATCTGTATTTTCTTGTTACTTATACTGTCATGCTGGGAAGTGTTATTGGCAGTCATCAGTTACAGACCTGGTAGAAGTCAATGGGTGTACTATGCACCCTTCATTCAGGCTACATGATGGAGCAATTAAATGGCCCTTTTGCTTAGTTATAGCTGAAACAACAGAAGCAACTGCCCAAGTCATGGTCAACCATGGCAAGACCTGGAAGCTAAGCCATGTGGCCCAAGGGGTTTCCCTAGAGTCTGACTGCAAACACGGGGAATTGATTTATTGGCAGCTGTATCTGTGTATGGATTAAAAGAAGCAGTGGTGATCATAGTGCTTGGGAGGAAACCAAGAGACAGAAATTCTTTTAGGCATAATACTCAAAGAGAAGGCAGACTGGGCTTTCTGAACAAGGAAACTTTCTCCTGTTTGTTTCTACTATGTTCAGGGAAACAGGACTTTGTGTACATTTTTGTAAATAAACATGATTACATCAAAGAGATACCAGACTCATCTCCTCAGCTTCTTCTCCCAATGGAAACAACCTGGGAAGGACTCAAAAATTGGTTAACTGCTTGGGCTAAAAGGGACAATATTATTATATTTATGGAATGCTTACTTATATGGAAGATTATTTAAAAAGAAAACACTTACGTAGACAATTACACATAAAAATCATACCCATTTACTAATTTTGGCAAGAGAGTGGAACTGACATTCCCTGGCAGTGCCTCAATAATATATTAATTTAGTGTAATAAAATAGTACTACATCAGGTTAATTATACAAGAGATAAGTCTTTTTGTAACAATAAAGAAAATCTATAATATAAGAAAATTCTGTTTGTGAATTATACACATGTATGAATTTCATACACACAACTTAAAAATAGAGAGAGCTGCTGGAAAGAAAGTTGCCAACAGATGCCAAACAAGCAGTATTGGGGGAAATGCCAAAGGGAACATCGAGCATGGCTAAACCAAGCCAAGATTCATTCTGTTTATTTTAAGCTATTTATAATTTGGAAAGGATTAATTGGAAAGAAACTATGCAGGTAACAATGATTTGAGAGGAGGCCAGTCAGGTAGTTTATCTGGATAGCAGAATCAGATCTCCAGTATCAGTGTGAGCACAAGCAGCTAATGTGGCTGTTATAAAGCCTCTTCTCATTGCTCAGGTGGAAATTAAATTGTAATGCGGAGAACATGTTCCTCACCAAGGCCCTAATCCTTCAAGCTGTTACTTGTGGGAAGATCCTTGCACTTGTGGTGAGACCAACTCACTTCCTTCTCGTTCACTGATTTCAATAGAGCTTGCAGAATCAGGTCCTAGGATTCTCAACTAAGTGAAATGAACAGCAACATAGAGAGCCATTTTTAGGTTCCTCTTATGTATCAGAAGCAGTGGCTCTTATTACAGGGATCTCTCAAACCCCCTACTATTACACCCTGAAGTGTGACATACCCATACCTACTATATTATTCATAGATTCCAAGGCCACAAGGGGCCATTGCGATAACCTAGTCTGACCTCCAGTATAACACATGCCGGAGATCTTCCCTAAAATAATTCCTAATGCGTATCTTTTAGTAAAACATCCACTTGATTTTAAAATTGTCAGCGATGTAGACTCCATCACAACCCTTGGCAAATTGTTCCAAAGGTTAGTTACTCTCATTGTTAAAAATGTACACCTTATTTCCAGACTGATTTTGTCTAGCTTCAACTTCCAGCTGTTGGATCATGTTATATCTTTCTCTGCTAAATTTAAGAGCTCATTATTAAATATTTTTTCCCTTGCAGGTACTTATAGTCTGTAATCTAGTCACACCTTAATCTTCTCTTCGTTAAGCTAAATAGATAGACTCAAGGAGCTCAGTTGCTATAAGGCATGTTTTATTATAAATATCTGGACTGAAACTGAAGCTAGAGGACTGGTTAAAAACCAGAGAGTTACCATAAATTTAGACTGGCTAATAACACAGGCATGTTTTGATGAGCTATGTAGTCTGCTTCCTCTATTATTACTATTTCAGTTTGGCTAACAATCTACATTCACATACAAGACTCCACTAGGTGGAAATGTTTTTACCAGAAAAACCAGTTTTCAGATTGTAACAAGTGGCCCCTCCCGGACACTGCCTTGTGGACTCAGCACAGCCCTACAAGTGGCCCATTTCCTCAGTTTCCCTTTTGAGTCCCCAGTAACTCCATGCAAGCTTATCTTCTAGTCCCAAACAATTTATTTACAAACATGGTGTAAGTACTCCATAATATATCCCAAAACATAGTCCATATCACCCCAGTGTAAATAATACTCCCCTTCTTTCTGTGTGCAACCCTGTTCCTTCCAGTGGGGACTCCCACAGCCTCTCTGCCGGGAGTATTCTCCTTTTACCGTTTCTCTGGTCCAGCTCTCCAGCAAGGAGATGCCAGCGGGTAAGCCCCTCCACTGCTCTCCCTTCTTTCAGCCTTCTCTGGCCCTTGGCTCTGGTTTAGGGTCATCAGGCAACTCCCTCTGCTGCTGCTGCTGCTGCTCCTCCTCCTCCTGCTTTCAGCCATCTGGCCCTAGCTCTTTGGCTTAGAGACACCAGCCAGCAAATCCCTCTTGCTGCTCTCCTACCTTTAGCCTTCTCCCAGGAAGTACCTTCTTTCTTTGGCAGTTCTCTTCTCCTACCTCACTCAGTCTGCTCTGATTCTCACTAGATCTCACCAGGCCTCTGATTGCTCCCCAAATGCTGCCCTGCCGTCTTAATTGGCCCATCTGGGAACACTTGGCCTGGAACAGGAGTGCTGAGGCCAGTTTCACTCAATGGGCCAGCTACTCCGTTACACATTTTTTAACACTTTGTGTTGTGTAAGTATTAAAGACAAGAAAAACCTTAGTATCTGTCTTTAAACTGAATCCATGGTTTTGGAGCCTCTGCCTTCAATTTGAGGCAGTATCAGAGTCTTAGGGATGACACTTTGCAAGAGATATATTTTCCCTCCTATGAGGTCATTTTTGGATCCCCCACTCTGGCCTTCCCATAGTAAAGACATTGTTGGTGGCTCAAGTGCAAAGGAAAGTCCAATAGCAGTGCAAGAAATTGGTTGCAACCGCCCTTCTGCCATGAGCTTGTCAGGAATCTAGGCTCAAAAGTCAGCAGCACTACCTGGGGAAGGGCCATGGCTAGAGGATGTAGTGACTCAATATGGGATACCTGTAATACTGCAGCAACTCTAATTATTTCCTAACAACAAGTGTCAAGATTTTAACAGGTCCCATTATACTCCACTGTCTTATCTAACCTGTACTTAACTACTGATAGTCATGGTCCATAGCCATCAGCCACATCCTTTGATAAGTCTATTCCACTGTACATTTACTCTTGAAGGTTATGAAAGTCCTCTGACTATCCAGCCTGAACTTTTCTTCCTTAGCTTCAGGACATTGTTCTTTTATCTTATCTTCTGAGGAGGCAAATAATTCCTTTCCTTCTGTGACACTGTTAACACTATACTATGTTACATTTAAAAGAATACTGTAGTTTTTCAGAATTCCATTTATATTAAAGAGTGATTAGTAAATAATGGAGCATTAGGTGCACTTACATTCAGCTCTAAAACTATTCCAAGGCAATCATACACTAAAGATATGCTTGTGGCTACAGCAACTACAATTACTGTCACAGCAACATGGAGAATGGTGGTAAGGGTCCCACTGAAAAACACATTGGCAATTACCTGAAATGAAAACACAGTTTGTAACTTTACTTTGGCCAATTATTTATTTTAACAAGCTGCATGTTTTAAATTCTATATGCTATGATTTATAATGCAAATGAAAGGAGCAGGTGAGAATGTTATGGCTCTCAACCATCTCAAATTCTTGACTTCAGTGAGAGGCATCCCTCCTTTTCCAGAAATTACTTCATATTAAAATTATGCAAAAACCCCCAACATTTGACTTTACTATATTTTCAGGACATAGTGGCACTCTTCTCATTCACCCGATAAACACAGTGAAACCTTCTTACCATGAAGTCATTTATTAAAAGAAAAGATTTCTTACAGATTTCCCATTAATCGATTACAGTACAGTGAAACATTCCAGGACTTTCCCTCTACTTTACTATAAATCCCCTGCCCCAATCAGTTACAACCACCTCCTGCATACTATACTGAGTGAGTCACCATACTGGAGTTCACTATGTGCCAGTTCCATTACACCACACTGAGAATTTAAGCAACAGTATTCAAGAAAACAATATTAAGTTTATTAAATCACAAGAAAAAGCCCACTAAATGCTATAGCTAGCATGCACCAGACCATTAGGTATTGATATTTACATAAGATTAGTCAGTAATTGCAATTAGGACAGATCTCACCATATATTTTACAGATTAAGCATATGATTAAAAACATCATGGAAAAAGAGATAAATGTCTCACTTCTCTAGTCACAAAACATTCAATGGGGAAAGTCAGGATTATAGTGACTCCATAGCAAAACCTTCCAAATGTAGCAAGATCATCGTCTCTGCAATAGTTTTCAAATATATCTCCTAGAGAACAGTGAAAAATGAAATTATTTTCAAATTAATGACAACTGTGGCTAATTATTAGCTGACATTTACACTAATGCAGATAGAGAGATAAGTCACCAGAATAACTGTATACAAAAACTTGAGATTTTCTGACCCACTTTTGGAGACATAAATCAGAAAATGATGATTAAATAATCACAAATTACATTCAAAGTTAACTTTCACCACCCCGATAGTAACAGAATTTTCTATTATTTCTTGTGTTCTCAAGATCATTTCCACTTGAGTATTTACTTATCTATCTATCTATCATACACATATTACAGGGGTAAGCCTATTGTCATCCTATTTTTTGCAGCTTTCTTTTTGAGATTACTTTGTAATGGTGCTTCTGGTGTTTGTTTTTTTAATCGGTATGTGACACAGTTTTAGAAAGAAAAACATTTGGTTAAAACAAACAGATTTCCTTTTTGTTATTCTTAGGACAAGAACAATCACATAAGGAAGACTAGATGGGTACAGCTAGAGACCTGAATTTCCTGTGTATCGTATTACAGGATCTAATCACAGCTGCAACACTATACTGGGGGATTTCAAACCTTCAAAACCCTATGTAAACATATGGATTATTAACTGGTAATTCCTTTTGCATCAGTTTACTATTATACTGCTATACAATTCAAGTAAACACCTCACCTAGTGATTATAGCAAAGGACCTCTGGGGAAAGGTGACCATGGGATCTAGTTCAGGCTGAATGACTAACTTACCATGGAACATGAAAAAATCTTAAGACTATACCTAGATGGCCTACCAGGTCATTTAATATAGTGTCTAGTATATATATATACACAAAAAAAATAGGAAGGTATGATTTTCCCAGTCCTGAAATATATTTTTAGTCATTCTGTACTCAGCCAGTCCAGCTAGAAAGATGGGTATAAGCAATGACTGGAGTAGGTTGCTTTCCTGGATAAATAAATGGGGGCGGGAGGAGGAGGGAAGGGAGTGAAAATCCCCTACTCCAAGCACAGCTAAATGCTGCTGTCTGCCACAAAAAGATGAGGTGATAAACCTCTTACAGCTTTAAACTGGACTGTAAAAGAACTGTGAAACAACTGAAGAAATGTCTCTAAAATTGTTTGACTGACTTGAGAAACAATGATGTATTTAACAAATTTCTTCCTCCCTTAACGCTTACCTCCCTCTTCCCGCTCATTCCCAAAGACAGAAAGAGAGTAAAATCTGTTACAAAGACAATGAGAACCCTATGGTACATTTCTGACATTAATAATCTAGGCTGCAGTTTCAAAGAAAGTGCATACCTGAGTTGTGCATATGAAAAATGTAACTCTGTTTAGATACAGCAGGGGTTGGCAACGTTCGGCATGCGGCTCGCCAGGGTAAGCACCCTAGCGGGCGGGGCCAGTTTATTTACCTGCTGACGCGGCAGGTTCGGCCGATCGCGGCCCCCACTGGCCGCGGTTCGCCGTCCCGGGCCAATGGGGGCGGCGGGAAGCCGCGGCCAGCACATCCCTCGGCCCGCGCCGCTTCCCGCCGCCCCCATTGGCCCGGGACGGCGAACCGCGGCCAATGGGGGCCGCGATCGGCCGAACCTGCCGCGTCAGCAGGTAAATAAACTGGCCCCGCCTGCTAGGGTGCTTACCCTGGCGAGCCGCGTGCCGAACGTTGCCGACCCCTGAGATAGCGGATCCTCAAGGCAAAAGGCTGTATGTTTTTAGGAATACTAGACAGAAAGTTGCTCCCCCCACACACCACCCTCACTCTCCCCTCACTGCTAGAAGGGAAGCTGACTTTTCCCCCCTCACGCTCTCAGAATGTCTCTTTTCCTCCTCAGCAACAGGGAATGAGTTTTTCCCCCATCAGCTGCTCGATTCTTCCACAGAGGTTTGTGTGTGTCAGTCATACCAGTCAGTGGCAGCCTAGCCACCTGCACTCCAGGGCAATTTCATCCTGAAGGAGTGCAGGTGATGGAAGTATCATTGCTCCACTCTGATAAGATTCTGCTGGGCACATGGGAAACAGCTCTAAGTTAGCCACTATAAGAGCACTGCCAGCACAGTGTGTTGAGGGGATGTGTGGAAACTATTTAAGCTTTTATATGTACTCATCATATTTCCCCATCCACTCTGGCCATGCTCTACCCCTGGCAGTGCTGTTTATTTTTGTGCTTTGCTAAACCCATGCAATCCTCCCAACAGAGGGAAGCAGTTTTGTGCTAATGTATCTCCTTGGTGTGGGCTTTCCACCAGCAGGGCTCTGCTCCTGAGTCTACAGTATCTTCCACAGCATAGACCCTGGGCTGGTTTCTCACCCCACTCCTATATTTTTGACTACTAGGTAAGAAGGGTAAATCCCAGACATTCCTTTTCAAGTATAACTAAAAAGACAATGATCAGCTTGGCATTTCCTCCTCTCTCTACCCTGCAGGGAGTTAACTGAACTCAAACAAAAGGGGTGGAAAGTGTCAGAAGGCCAAGATAAGCCTTAAAATAGATGTGTAGAGTATCTTACCTTCTGTGTAGCCGGTAAATGTCACATATCCACATACAGCAAACACCACACTGATAAACAGAGCGAGTGAGACAGACACATGAGTGATGCGAGACCAGTTACTCAGAGTGGGTTCTTCCAAAGAGCCATAGATTAAAAAGCTGTTATGATGGCAAACGAATGCTGAAACACACATGGCAATTAAAAAACAACAACATTTCATTAAAAATAAAAATTTTGTACCAAGCTAAGCTAGTGTACTCCAGGGCAGTGGAAATATAGCACAGTTTAAATCAATTCATTATTACAAATACAAATGAAGGGTGCAGTACATAGCAAACATCAAACAGCTTCACATTTTGGATATTTATCTCATTCTACGTGGGTCTCCACCTTCCACTCAGCCCATATGATTCTGATTTCTCATCCCCAACAATGCCACCTGGTTCTCCCCTACCAACCCCAGACACAGCTTCCTGCTCACAATTCCACTTCAATCTCCAGTGCCTCCTTCTGGTGCGCCCCTCAGGCTTTATACCATGATCCAGTCTGGGGCTTCTCTGTTAACTATGCTCCAGAATGTACAGATGAAAAACTCCAGAGGATGTGACATTTCCCACTCTGGGACGACAGGCATGTTGTGCAGTAACAAGCAATCGGAAGACCTCAGAGTACCAGCACACTAGAGCCTACAGAGGGAAGATTATCACATCCAAACACTCTGGAAATGGCAATCAGGACAGTGAAGGCCATGGTGCTGACCCCATGTGGGGTCAGGTTAGCCAAATAACACTGTAGATCTCTACTCTGAATATTAAGGGACAGATTTTTCCTCTGGATCTGCACATGTAGATCCTGAGGATTTCAATGGGAGCTCCACATTTGTTCCTAGGGCTTTAGTCCAAGTGTGACAAAATTCTGCCCTCATTCACATCTGTGCAACCCCACTGTCCCAAATAGGTCTGTTCTTCAGGGAATGATATTCCCTCTGGTAGGGAGGATCTTGCACATCCCCGGAGCCCTGTGGTAAGAAACAAATTTAAGGAAGTACAACTAGAACAGTCCTGCATATGGAGGAGTTTAGGGTAGGATAAGGAAGGAGCCAAGGGATTCTGTATTATGTGGCTCCAATGACTCTATCAACCCCCCACAAGTTGTGTGGAAGAACTGCAGTGACTGTATGCCAAAGCAGCAGCGAGCTGGGACAAAGGAGAACTGCTGTAGCCCTGAGCCCTGGTCATAGGTTGGTAGATTTTGGTGGATTCCCCCCCCCCCCCCCCATACACCACCCCTTATCCCCTGAATTTACTCAGGTTTTATACAGAGGAAATAAATTTCATTCTAGGGGCTTGTCAATACATGAGATTTTTCCAGATATACTTTCATAGTTAAACTGCAATAGCTCGATTGATATAACTCCCCATGTGAACACACTTATTCAGGAATAAGAGTACCTTTTTTCAGTTTAGCTTGAACTGCTTCCAAAGCAACATAAGCTAAACAAAAAAAAATGCACTCTTTTATTCTGATAGAAGGGTCTGCACAGGGAGTTACACCAATAGAACTATAGCAGCTTAAATTCACCTTACGAATAAGTCCCTGTGGAGGCAAGCCCAAAGTGTATGTACTGAAATAATCAACAGTCAAACAACAGTTTCCACTACATGAATTCATGTCTTACTGTTGTCACTGGGCTGCAGTTACCACTTTGATTTATGTATTTTTTAAATTGTGCATAATTTTATCATCTTATTATATAGAGAGTCTTGACAGTCTAAACTGCTGTCAATCTCCATTTTAAAATATACTCAGGGAATGACGGCAGAATGCAATTTAGATTAAGGCCCAGAAACGAAAGTTTGCAACAATCTTTGTTAAATCAGATCCAGAGTTTGATACATGAAATTCCATCCTGTAAAATGAATTTAGCCGCCCCATATATGTTGATGCACACTCTGGGGAAACGGAGAAGAACATCCTTTTTCTAAGATGCAATCTGTTCACATACCAGATGGAAGCTGTATACCAACTGAGAACTTCTTTTACAGAAGTTTTACAGAACAGACAAAATGGCATTACAGAGGAGAATGCTGCCATACAGCTAGCTCCTGCTAATTTTGCTTGCTTCAATTTCCACTTTGTTTTGAGGGGAAGCTGCTGCCACCTGCTGCCTCAGCTGCTGTACTCTTCCTTCATGGCAAAACAGCATGTCACAACCATCACACCACCTCTGTCTCTCTCTCCCCCTCTCTGTTACTAAGTCAGCTCTTTCAAGCAGCACTTTCCTTGGCAGGCATTACTTTAGATATTATTGCTGCCAAACTTTTAAACCCTTTCCAAACAGATTTATTTATTTATTTTTGTTCATTCTCTCCCCCCATTCATTATATTCCCATTTTTTGAGAGGTGTCAGGCTTTCCCTAAGAACAGATTTTAATAACAGCAATGACCTGATTATTCCAGCCTCCATCTATAAAAATGCTGGGGTTATTTTATAAATTATGTTCCTTTACTATTAAATTCATATCAACCAAATAGTAAAATCTTCATTTTCCATTTTAAAAATACAGCTTATTAGATCTAGATGCATATTTGGCCCTGATTCAGAAAAGTATTCCTATTCATGGCAGCACTTAAACTTGAAGTGAAAGGGTTTTAAGCATGTGCTTAACTGTAAGTATATGCTGAAATGCTGTTCTCTATCAAGACCTATATAAATATTTTATTAGAACTGGTTCAAGCCGAGTTCTTGGCTCACAGGGACAGAGTATGGTCTTTACTACAGTAATGGGTTTTTTTAAGGATTTCAGATTATTTTTTCAGCTGAGAACTGGGAAGAGGAAGAACAGATGAGGTTGAGAGAAAAAGGAAGTTCTGTTGAAGAAGAGGCTAAGCATATTCCAGCCTTTATATCCTTGTTTATATTAGCTTGTTTGGGGAAATCTCCCCCAGCTTTACTACTGCCTGCTCTGAGTGGGGTGAGATAACATAATAGCAAAAGCACCAGTGCTCTATCTACATTTGTGCTTCCACAACTCCTACCACTACTGGGGCTGCACTGCTCATAAAGGAATGGCAAGACATTAGCCTGAGGAAGACATAGCTTAAGTGAGCAATAATCTATTATAAAAATAAGCAGATAGTATACATAAGAAAAATAAAGAGATGGCTTTCAAATGCAAACAAATACATGTTTTTATTGATATGAGCAGTACTGAGTTATGAGGCCTATTGGTATAATTCAAGGACTATATTAAGATCATGCCTGTAAACAAGAACACTGAGACCGAAAATCAATGAGCGAAAATTGGTATGTCAGAAACCAGGCCATGGTAGACAAAATCATGAGGGAATGGGCTCACCCACTACTCCCTTTTTGATTCCTTAAAGAAAGACTTAGGGAGAAAAACTGTCTACTAGAGCAGTCGTTCTCAACTCGAGATCCGGGGCCCACAACCAGGTTTCAAGGGGTCTGCTAAGCAGAGCCAGCGTTAGACTCACTGGGGCCCAGGAAAGAAAGCCAAAGCCCCACTGCATGGGTCTGAAGCCCCAGGCCCTGAGCCCTGCCACCCAGGGCTGAAGCTGAAGCCTGAGCAATGTAGCTTTGCAGGGGCCCCTGTGCGTAGGGCCCCAGGCAACTGCCCTGCTTGCTACCCCCGGCTTTTATATGCAGAAAATCAGTTATTGTGGCACAGGTGGGCCGGGGAGTTTTTATAGCTTGTTGGGGCGGGGAGGCATGTCTCATAAAGAAGCAAGATTATGAGTGTCTCATAAAGAAAAAGGTTGAGAATCTCTGTACTAGAGCAAGCTTCATCATCATGGCTTCCAGACCCTCCATCTCCTGGGACCCCAGGCCTTTCTCATTCTGATCCTGAGAGATGTCCTGACCAGACCGGGACAGAGAGAGAGACCCAGGTGACACCGCCACCTCTACTGGCTTCATCAGAATCCCGCACACCACCTGGGATGTGAGACTTTGGCTCTCTCGCTCTCTCTCTTCCCTCCCCCCCCCCCATTTCCTTTTCCTTCCCCATCTTATTTTTTTTCTTTCCAATCTCTCTCCTTTTGCCTTCTTTTAAATAAAAGTCTGCCTGAGGCGGCCAAGACTGCATATTCTTCAATACTACTGTAAGCCTGTGACCAGAAATGCAGCTAAAAGAAATGGCCTGTAACAGCCCGATGCTGGTATAAATTTGCCAGGTTTCACAGTAGCTGATAAGACTGTGTGTTGTGCCTGTGTTTTTCTAGCAGTCATATTGCAAGTGAAAGTCAATATCAGAGACAGAAGCTGCATTTTCTATCTTTGCCGTTCTGTTCTCTCCCCTCTTGCATGTGTTCATCTTGTTTTGTCTTTTAGGAAATGGAATCAGACTTTAACAGCAGCAGCAACTACAGCAGCTCCAGCCTATCTCAGCTAACTTACTTCCTGCCCCCCAAAAAGGACACGTATTACCATCTTTAATACCATCTAAGACATTGTCAATTGAGGTTTTTTTCCTTTTAAAAACTCTCTCCAGCTAAAGGTTAAAGGGCTGTTCTTAAAATGAAGACCTTATTTAATACTTTACATTTCAAATGCTCTAACTGTTTTTCCTTCTTTTCTATATCTTTAATGAAGGGTTAAAAGGATTTTTAATGGTATGTTTGGTCTTTGTATACAAACCCCAAATCTTGTTAAAAATTGTTTAATGTTGGACAGAGACAGGGTCTTGTTAATACCTTTGACTCTTTGGGTCCCTTTATTCCATCTAAATTAATACAGCACCACATCACAGAACTACTACACTATTTAGTCTTATTGGGTCTCTCTAAACAGGAGAAAAACTCAGGACCTTAACTGCATTTCAGGTCAGGATGAGATATATTGGAGATAAGGTAGGAGCAAGATTACTTGGAACATGGTTGCTCTGTTCCTTGCCATCAGATACACATTCATGAAACAAATAAAAATAATCACAAAATTTATCAACTATTTAAAAACAGCCACCACAACTGAAGCTAAGATATACCAACTAAAGCCAAGCTATTGAAAAATTAATGCCTACATTCTGTCTAAATGCATGCCTTAGTGGTGAGGAGAAAAGCAAATGAGGCTTTAGTTGGGCTTTATTTTCTTTATTGATATATGTATATATGTTAATCTAAGAGAGTTTTGATTTGTACAAATATAAAAAATAATAATTCTTTTTTAAAAACATTGAATTGGTTTCATCCTTGGTTTAACACTGACAATTTCAAATCAGGGACATCAGCGATTAAATTAGACATAGCTATTTATTGCTGGACAGTTTACTAAATATGGTACACTTATTAAAGTACTCTAACATATTAAAATGTATGAAACAGAAATGGATTAACAATATTTAAACTAAACCATAATAGCATTATAGCAATTTAGTTCTATTGCCACTGGAGGTCAGATTTTTTTCAGTACGTAAACATGGAGAAAACTAATTTATATTATCCTTTGACAGAATTGAGTATTCAAAAAGAATTTGTGAAATCTTTCTAACCAAGAATTATGATCCTAAAACCTTTTCCATTATAATATTAAGTGCACGTTGTGAAAGACTGACAATTTCCTGCAATATCCTGAATGAACTTGACTTAAATTAAATGTTTTTGAATTAGATTAATACCTATGGGGTCAAGTGTATTAAAAATAAAATTGCATATGTGTTGTTGTGAAATTGTATGTATTTCCATGGGAACGGTAAATAGGAGAACTGCAGTGAGTGAGTAGGCAAATTCACTCAGATTGTAATATCTCCAGAGAAACCCCTCCCCCGGAAAAGTCCAAACATATTAGCTCAAACTAGATTCTCCATGGTCCAGCAGACAAAGGAAGGGGTTTTGTATAAATAACTTGGTTTTAAACTGGGTCAGGGCCTTCTTCCTGATTCAGCAAAATGGACAGGATCCCTGGTCCATGGAGGGCCCCAATCCTTAGGGTAAGATTGGAGGGTCTGTGTGCTTGTTCTGAGCTAAAGCTATGATAAACTGGTAATCACGAGGAATAAGCCTTGGGTGAGGGTTTGAAGGACTGTTCCTGCCAGAATCCATGTTAGGGTTTGGGTTAACTTTGGTAAGTTTATTAGCATGTGTGTAGGTTCTTTTATTGTTTTTAATACATTTTCTCTGTAATACTTTTTACCTTAAGAATAAAGTTGGCTTGCACAGGAAGTGCTGTGTTGTATCTCTGTAGCAATTCACCTCTTAACTGAAGAGAAAGCAAGGAGATGTCCTTGGGCAACCTCTCTGTGCTGGGAATAACACAGTTAAGGCAGGGAACTGTGCAGTCTGGAAATACCCCAGTCAGAAGGGAGAGTGGAGTGGGCCCTCACCCAAGGGAAACAACAGCAAGGGAGCTGGAAGCCTGAGGGAGGGTGCCTTTGTTGGAAATAAGCCTGAGGGGAATACAGGGGCAGTAGCCCTGAATTGTGAGACAGGTTATATTTATATAACATCTTATGAGTTAACTGACCATTTAAAATGCAACCAGAAAAAGAAAATAATGGTTTTAATACCACTGACATTTAAAAATTATTGTAAAGCTCAAGCTGATTTGAAAATGGCTGTAAAATGCCTCCATCACCACATGCATTTCTTTACATGAACATTTTTAAATAAAATGGAGTTTTTACAGCTATGTTATAAACTCCTGTAATAAGAGTTTAAAAATGAAATGATGGTAGGATTCTGAACTTCAGTTACGGGGTTGTGAATAGAGATGTCTAAAGAGTCAATCTTTTAAAATTAAGAATACTCAAGAGCCTGCAGGGGTGCTGGAACAATTTGTATAGTGGGGGTGCTGAGAGCCACTGAACCAAACTGTAAACCATGTACATGATGGAAATTACTTCAAACCATGGGGTGCTGCCGCACCCCCTGCACTCCTAGTTCCAGAACCTATGAGAGCCTGACTACCTGCTGTTAATAACTGGACTGTGCATTAATGATATGAAATACTAACTGCTCTAACTGAAACATAACCATCTTGTCTGGATATGTGACACCAAACTGAGATTGTGCTATTTGGGAATAACTCCAGAAAAGTAAAATCCTTAAACCTAACTGTACTCAGGAAGTGCATCCTATCCTATATTCTTAGAGTAAATAACCAAACCTCTCAGTACTGGAACAGAACTTAATAACCACAGTTTGCACTACCTAATTTCCACATAGTATCCATACAGTGCAATACCACACACACAAAATTATACATATATTATAACCCTTAACATTTTCCTTAACATGTAAAATAGGAATGGAAAGAATGCATCACTCAATTAAGTTGATTTTTCTGTTTTCATAGGAAGCATTATGATGTCTGTCCCTTATGGGACACATTCTTCAATTTATTCCTGAACTGGAGTTTAAAAAGCAGAAACTCAGTGGCAGTACAAAAACACAGTGAGCTGTATAAGCAAACACTAATTGTGATGTCTAGTTCACTGTTAGATTGAAAGCCAGGAGCTCTGGAATTCTAATTCGACCTCTGACATTTATTCCCTCTATCTCACGTCTTCACTTACATCCGGGTCCGGATGTAAGCAATCGGTTTTCTGAGTTCGATTTATCGCGTCTGGTTAAGACGCGATAAATCGATCCCGGATCGATCCCGGAAGTGTCCTGGATCGATCCCGGAAGTGCTCGCCTTCGACGCTGGTACTCCAGCTCGGCGAGCGGAGTACGCAGCATCGACGGGGGAGCCTTCCTGCCGCGTCTGGACCGCGGTAACTTCGGACTAAGGTACTTCGAATTCAGCTACGTTATTAACGTAGCTGAATTTGCGTACCTTAGTCCGAAGTGGGGGGGTTAGTGTAGACCTGGCCTCATCAGTGGGGGATGGCTGAAAGGCTTTAGCAACCTTCATGGAACTTAAAGGGAGGACAAGTTGCAAGAGGGAAGAGTTTTGAAGAGCACCAAGAAGTCAGTCTGTGTGCATAAGGATAGCTTCAGTTACAGTGCCTTGGTAAATAGTTCTCTTAGTAAAAAGCTAGTTTAGTTTTAGAAACATGGAGTCCGACATCCAATACGTTAAATAGTTTCTTCTCGGAAAGAAAGAGTGGAGGAGCTTAAATGGAAATTGACGTGAAAGACCATGGAAGCTAGCATAGAGAAACACTAAAAGTAACAACAATCACAAGGAGAAAACGCTGGCTGACATCAATTTAGCCCTGATACCTGCAGCAAAAATAGGAGAGGATTAAACTGAAAGAGATCTTAAGGGAGGTTACTAGCCCAACCAACAGTTAAGAGGCCACAAATTAAATGAAGCCAACAGCAAGACAGAATTGGCAAGTAATTCTAATTGCTTACTATAGTGAGGTGTGTGGCCTGAGACGTGTGTTTCCCAGATAAAGTAAGACTGTATTCAGTCTCCAGGATACCAATAGAATGTATATCACAATAAAGGTGCTGGCTAATGCAAAGAATGCTGGGGAATCCCCACTGTTTGTAGTCCAAGAACAGAAAGGCTACAAATGCTGTTGTGGTGAAAGGTGCATCACATAAAGCTCTGGAGTCAGACCCAGACAAAATTGTTTGGTCACAATATGATCTGGGTCGTTTTTGTTATTAAAATGTTAACGTCTCCATCACAAAATCCATTGTGAGGGGAAATCATTCTGTCTTTAGTGTTGTACGCTGTCAAATAAGAGACAGCGAGCCTGGTTTTTCAGAATATGGAGGAAGCAAGGTTATCTCTGATCTCAGCCCAGCCACACACAGCAGGTATAGAGATTTCATTGAAATGAAAAAGTATTTACAAAAGAGGAACAGGAGTCACACTTTTGTACCAGATGAGCTACATGTTTTGTACCAGCAAGAAGACTTCCATCTTCTTGAATGGAAGATCGGTGATAAAACTGCTATATTAAGGTGCAGATTGGCAATCATCAAGATGATTCTTCTCATGGAGCACCAGACAGCAGATTTAATTCAGGTTTGACTTCTAAATTTATAGACTTTATTTATAGACTAAATTTATATTAAATTGTGGAATTCAGTTTCTGTTCTGTGGCAAAACTGTAGAATGAAATAGGGAGCGTGGAATGTTAGTTTTATGCTCTGGATTAAACTATTTCAAAAACTGTAGCCACTGAATTTAATCTTAGTCAACATTATGAAAGGTAAATTAATAATGCTCAGGTTAGCCTTTAATTTCTAATTGACAGAGGTCTTTCTGACCATCAAGGAAAATAAATAACTAAAATTAAGTGACATCATCTAAAATTCTGGCATGGCCCTACTTGAAAATAATTGGTGTATTTCCCCACTCTTTCTTAATGAACTGTTTAGCAGTGGTGTAAATATAGAGTGTCTTTGTTTTTACTTTTGGATTTCACTATATGGTAAAGTTTCTTTGGTCATTACATGATTATTAAGGAGCAAGAGAGCATCATATTCCTACTTTCATGTTGTTTTCTTGAACACTTGGTGTTTCATTACTGTGATCAGCTGCCAGATGCATAATTCTCTTACAGCTACACTTATGTGCAATCTTTAGAGGCTGCTCTCAAAATTTTTGTGATGATTTATTTATTATGCAGGCACTGACATAATAAATAAATTAACACCAAAAAAAGTTAAAATGCTCTGTCTTTATAAATGGCATTACCTATTATCCCTTTTCTATCGATGTATATTCATAATTTCATCCTTAAGACATGAAATAGCTTTATGCAATATGAATGTGTTTGAAGACTGTTACATTCTGAAGATGAGATAATCCTAACCCATTGTTGTTTTTGAATGTGTTAAAAAATTAACCCGGTATAAGCAGGTGGAAGTAAAATGAGGGAGAAACAGTCTTTTTTTTACTCCACAACCTCTCAAATGTAATGAGGGCAAAAACTGTAGGCTGCACACTGGATGTTCTTAACAGCTACACTATCAGCTTCAGACTGCAGTGATTATTTATTTATATGGGTGACATGCAATGAAAGCAAAACTGAAAAAAATATATAATGCCTTGACTCTACTTATGCCATAAGGGAAAAAAAGTCAAACCAAAAAATATCCTGATGCAAATATCAATTATTTCTGAAGCCTTCCAAAAAAATAATAATAATAATTTCCCCCCAGTCCCACTCCCTCACCCACCCAAAAAAGCAGATACCTTAGTTTTTAGATTAACTGAACATTAACATTAAAGCATGGTTTGGTATTGAACAATGCCAAATTACTACAGGCCTCCCAGAAGAACCTCCCAGGAGAATACAAGAAAATTGCATTTCAAATGAAATAAGTGTGTCAAAAAGGTTTACTTTAGGTCTGCCTCTCGGCACACTTTGACTGGACCCTAGGGACACCTGAATAGACAATTTAAAGCTTAGGCTAACCAGTGAGACTTTTAAATTTTCTCAGTTACATCAACAATAAAGAAAAAATACACGACAAGCTTATAGGAATACAAAAAGGATTTAAAAGAAAAAATGTCAGTCTAAGTTAAAAATATATTTTGGGTCCCCCAAGATATATTAGGGAGATCTGGCTTACTTTCCCAGTCCCCTCTTTAAAGGCAAAGGGAATAGAAAACCCTCTAAGAGCCAAACAGAATTCAGAAGGCCAAGCATCCGTCCAAAGACACTGGTGGTGAAGGAGGCTGCACTGAATTGGCACACAAGACAAGGAAGACTGCAGTCCATAGTTGCTGCTTTAAAACCAAGAATAAGACATTCAATATAAATAAAATCTAATATGGTGAAGGCAAGCTCAAATGAGGACATAAATGCAATATTTGTTGAAAATGGCTGATTTTTTAAAAAATCCACAAGTTTATTTAACTTGAATCTAATAAACCTCTGTAAACCCAAGGTCTAGTCATGCTAGTAGCTTGGAAAGGTGTAATTCTCTCATTCCTTGTACTGGCTTCTAGCTCATTTCTATGTGAATCAAGACCTGTTGTACTGATAAACTGCTAGGACCATACCGGTATCACCACCCCTTCTCACTCAGAAAGACACTTATTCTTCCCAGCCTTGGACTGATACCCATCTGTCCAAGTGGTGGATGACTTGATATCCATTCTGCAAAGAGAAACATGTGCGCCATCTCTTAAATGTTGCAAGACAGAAAGACTATTCCCATTCACCCCCCCTTTAGCAGGTGGGCAGCACGCTCTTCTACAAAGACATGTACCATTGGCAAGCACCATATTTTGGTTTTGTGCAAGGTAATATGGGAGCAAACTAGTCTCCCTTGTTTCCCTTCAGAATAAATAATTTTGAGATTTTGATTAATTCCAGGCTTAGGGTCAGTCTTCACAGGCCTAATTTTGTAAACTCTTATACACACAGAGTAGGCCTTATACATGTAGTCCCACTAAAGCCACTAAAGCCAATAGGACTATTCATTATTTACTTGGTTCATTTGTTATAATAAAAAGATGGGACACACATTAGTTAACTTACATTTGTATTGCTATTGTCTCATTTCCTCATTAAGAGGAGAGAATACTAACTAAAAATGAAAAGGTTTACACAATGAAAATATGTCTCATTCTAAATATACAACTAGAAATAGATACCAGAAAAAGGTTTATGGAACTTCTAGAAAAGTTAGTCTCTTTATTAGATTAGATTTTGAAAGGGAAAGTGTTAAAAAAAAAGTGTCTCAAAGAAGCCTCAAAATAATCTACCATAAAATACCAAAATCACTTTTTAAAAAATCATCATTGGTTTTTTAATAAAAAAAAACCCTGAACAATGCCCCATGTTTTACAATACCCTATTATGATGGTGTTACCATAGTAACAAGGTCATCATCAGTAGCCATTATATATTACTTCATTTTTGACAGGGGAGTTAGAAATCTCTCTTTCAAATATGCATTTAACAAGCTCTGTAAGAAACCACAGCTTACCAGATCATTCCATTGAAACAAAACAAGGAAAAACACTCACAGTGCTGAATGGATCATCTTTTATGGATCATGCACATGTACGTTTGTCACATTTTCAGAAACAAGACTGCCATTCTAGCTACTGTGCCAACACTAAAAAAAATATGCCCTATGATTGGCTTAATTATCAGACAGTGATCAAACAAGACAAATAAATGGTTATGTGAAGCAATGTTCAAACGGTTATGCTAACAGCTCTATGGTGTAAGAAGCTACTTCATATACAAACACTGAAAATACTGCATAAACAAATCCAATGGATAAAAAATTAATTATATGTTCAAAAAAAGTCTGTTTTCCTTACTACAGGAATTTCACATACAACTGAGGACACCATTCATTAAACAATGGATAAAGCAAATGTTGGGGTTTATGGAGGAGGAGCATTAGATCCACAAAAACCTTACTGTAGCAGAATTACAAAAATTATTACCACAACAAATGCATGCAGTGAACCATCCGGAACACTGCAATGCCAAGTATTACTCGAAGTGCAGTAGAGTGCTGGACTGCAATTTCTGCCTGCTCATTCAGCTGAGAATGATGTAATGGTGTTTTTATTTACTGTATAGTTCAGCCTTTTTTTGTTTTCCCCTACTTGTTTTCCAGTTCTGGAATTTGAAATAATTGTTTTAATGAACAGTGAAATGTCAATATTAATTACATTAATTTAATTTAACATCAGTTCCAACTTGACTGTCCCCTATGTGAAAAACAGTTAGACATGACATTTCAAGGACATCTACTCTCAGAATCATCATTTCTGAAAGTACTGTCTTGGAAGGAGAGAATGAGAAGAAATAAAATATCTGAGACAGTATCTACAAGCAACACATCCTTATGATAAAGTAGATTTAATCTAATAATTTTAAACCATTACATATTAACCCAGAAAACATGCAAAGCCGCATTAAGGGTATGCACAAATATGAGCAAGAATGCAGAATTTTAAGACTGAAACACCATCCTCAATCCATACTACTTTGAACCAGATTGGGCCATTAAGGCACTGGCTTACTTTTGCACTCATGCACCATTCCAGGAGGAATTCTGGGAACAACTGTGTCTTAGGAGCCATGATTTCTCTGCCAACACTCCACCATGCAGAGGGAGTGCCCACTGAGCATTCTTTGTACAGTTGGCTTGCTACCTAGACTAGTGCTAGGGCAGAGCATGGATATGGCCATGCTTTCCCCTTTGGAGTAATTCACACACCCAGATGCTAAATGGAAGCAGTCCCTATGTTCTTCCAAGCACACAACTGCTACTGTAAATGGTCCCTTGCTCAGGAGATGCAAGAAAAGGAATGCCTCTGTTTGAACCAGGCACGATCTAGCTTTTTGTCTATGGAACCTGCTGAAATAGTGGATGATCTTGCATGCCATGTGTAAAATGTTCTAATCCCAGGAGACAGCTGCACAATATAGATGAGTTAGGTATGAGATTTCAGCCATAATCTGAGTAAACTACAGAAGAATTTAAAACACCACATATGTAGCTGCATCCCTTCCTTTTCCCTATATCATAAATTCTAATCTCAATAGAACTGAACAGCAGGTTTAAAACAACTTTTCATTTTGCTATTAGTAAAATGTATGTTATTTCCAATCCTTAAAAGAGACAAGACCTGGTGTTTTACTTCTACACATACAAATGCAATATAATCACAATAGATAAAGTACATTTGATTTGTAAAATTCACTCTGTGGCAGCCAGAAGTAATAAAAAATACTTACACCAGTGGGCTAAGGGTAGCTGCCCTTATCATCACGATGATCAGGATTACAGTTGTTAAAATCAGAGAAATAAAAGATACCTGCAAATTACAATCCAAATGTTTTATCAGTTCGCTGGTCAGAATTTCAGTAGTTTTAGCAATGTATTATTCTATTTGAAAACTTTCTTCTTTCTTCCAAAAGTTAAATTAATAGCAAAGCTAAATTTTTTAAGTGTCTGCCTTTCCAGAGAAGCAGATCTTTGTTTTTAAAAAAGCATTCCAAGATTTCCATGTTTTATTTGCTGTCATTGTCTTTTAACTGCTTTATGACCAATTGAGCCTTTAGTCCACTGCTACTACAAAGAGTCTTGTCTGCAGAAATGCTGAGCATCTTTGGTTATTTCATTTAGAATTGTGAGTACTCAGCAGCTCTGAAAAATCAGACCCACTGTAGCTATTTTATGAGTAAATGGCAAACGTAATTATGTAGGTACATGATTGTTATTTATTTATTTATTTTCATCGACAACTGTTTGTGTAGCAGCAAATATGGCTCTCTGCCCTTGTATTTTGAGAATGCAGGCTGGCTAGTCCCTTCCTGTGAACAGCAATGTTTTCCTGTATCTGAGTGGTTGTATAACACAACATGATCTGAAATTATGAAACATCAGACAGATTCTACCCAGATGTAAGCAAGTACAACTTCATGGAAGTCAGTGAAGTTGCATCTGCTTACAGCAGGTCTGAATTTGGCTTTATATCTTTTAGGACACATGAGACATCTATAAATGTTTTAAGCTTAAGGTGTTATAAAGCATGCAATTGTAAAGACATTTAATACACATAGGCCTCAATTTTGCATTCTGATAAGCATGGACACAAGTGTCTACCTGCAGAGATGAGACTGAATAACTGGAGTAAAAATTTGTCCTGATTGGCTATTGGCTGCTATTGCTTCCCCGCTGTCATCATTATACAAATGATTTGAGCTACATTCTTAGGGGAAGATGATGATGTAAGATTAAGTAGCTGCAAACCAGATTGTGGTCGCCCCGGGCATAAAAAGGGTTGCAGTTTGGCAGCATTGGTCTTAGAGCCAAATGCATATCACCAAATTCACCTTACTTCAGTCAGCTGAGTGGCCTTAGTAAGGAGAGGAGCTGATTAATACTCTAGGCAAGCCACCAAAATGTTCTACTCTTTCATTACAAATTAAAATTAATTTCAATATAAGCAATCCATGCCTGTGAAGAAAATGATCAAAAATTCAACAGTTAAATCTTTCAGATTTCAGAGCACAATGAAGAAAGTTCATTTTGTTGAAAGTTCCACATTAAAAGAAGAACTAGAATTTGTTTTTAATACTTTTAGAAATTAGCAATATTTGCAAGCAATCCAAGCAACAAAGGTGATATTTACAATAAATGAGATTTTATTCATTCTAAGAGGGGAATGTTTGCTCATTAAACTATTTAGGTCTTCTTTTATGGAAAATGAAAATTTAATAAAATTACAGAATGTTGAATTGTTTTATACTGCTAATAATTCCATCATTTCAACACTTGCTGTAAGTATATTTCATTTTCATTCAATCAAGTTATCATGAATTTAAAGTGCTTGTTCAAAATGTTTAACATGTAACTGTGATAAGTCCCTTTATATTCATTAAGGACCAGATTGTGATCTCTTTCCCCATGTTGTATAGTACCTTGCAACATAAGTATTCCCACTGAAATTGATGTAACTAGTTGGGGAGTAAGGTACTACCCCATCGGGCCCTAAATTTGATGTGTGGTTTCTTTAGGAGGGCAGTAATAATTTAATCTCTCAGCTAACATGATGTTATTGGCTTGTATTCTGTTGCATTTAGGACTTCAGAACAAGTCCATCAGCACCAGGACTATTCAGTCATAATGTTAAATTCACTTGTCTGAGCCACACAATAGGACTCTTCAAATGTTTTCTACTCTCCTAACATGCACTGAAGGTTCAACATCCATTTAAGTCAATGGAAAGTCTCCCAATGACTTAAATGGGTAGTGAAATATGCCATGAAATCCCAATGAAAACAACTGGGAATACACGAAAGAAGGGAGAACAGAATAGAGATGTGTTTTGCAAAGGAAGATTTTAGCCTATCAAGTGCTTTACTGTGCTGTAAAAAACTGTTGGAAGTGTAACTGGACATTCTCTAGCAATATAATAAGCTGCATTTAAAACAATGATTTGATATAATTGAACCAAGATAGTCATTGGCATTATGATTTACCTTTGCCAGTTTTGCTATGTCACGATAGAGAGACATAGGCAGGGTAAAGATGATAGTAATACATAGAATAATGACTTGGCGGTAAGTAAGTAAGTTATCTGGACCAACTAAAACATAAAGGAAAAAATTATATATTTAGATTTCTCTAAGAAATGGATGTGAGGAACAGATAAGTTACATTTGAAACTCTAGTAGCAATGTACCTTAGACCGTGCCCCAAACTGAAATCAAGGAAACTCCCACAGATGTCAAGGTTAAGCATTACCTGACCTTAGGACAGATACACCTGCCCAGTGCATGCTCATAGGGATTTTGTGAGAATAAGATAAGCACATGCCAACATATGCACCTAACTATGAAATTCTGACCCTACGTATGTAGATATATTATAAACATCTGTCATGGGTGGGATTTTTGAAAGTGCTCAGTGTTGGCCTAACTACTCCCACTGAAATCAGTAGAGTTTTACCATTGACTTCAGTAGAACCCAGTTAGGCCAAAGCTCAGTGGTTTTGAAAATCCCATCCTACCTGCACATATATAGCCTACAACAGAAAAATCTAGCCCTCCAAAGCGAGGTCTGAAGCAGCATCAAAGTTTCAGCTGGGTAATCCATCAGTCAAGAACAAACCCAAGAGTGTGTCTTGGCCCATTCACTCTGCACTTGCATATGGCAGCGGACAGAATTTGATGTGCAGCTCAAAGTGAACCCTGGTTTTATTATTGGTAGTTTGCTTAGTTGAATAGGTTGGTATTGTTTTAACACTCATGCTGGGAAGTCTGATTTTTTTCCTGTGTATCAGAGGATATTTTATTTAAAAAAAAACTTTTAACAGGGCCATGACATTTTGGATTTATCATTTTAGAGAATGTCCTAAGTGGTACATTTGTAATACATGGTCAGCTATATAGAAATGTTACTGTTTAAACAGACATTAAAGAAACAATTTGCATACAATCTAACATTGATCAACAACAGTTCTGGATGATTATCATAGCTGATACCATTAATACTAGAGTGCAGGATATGCACTGCACAGGCTTAAGCCATGATCCTGCAAACATATGACCTGGCACAGGAATCTACTACCATCAGGTAGTAGGACTGAGGCTGTCGAGTGCAGGAGAAGCACATGTAGACATTACAAATATATAAATAAGGTTCTTTTAGATTATTAGGAGACTGTACAATAGGGGATTCATAGAGGAAATAGGGGCCATATTTATTTTAGACCAGTGGTTCTCAACCCGCAGCCGCATGTGGCCCAATTAGCACACAGCTGTGTATGCTAAAGGGGGCCTATGTGATGGGGTCTGGGTTCCCAACTGCCCGGCGCAGCGCGGTCCAGGCTGCCCCATCACACAGCGCGGCGGGTCAGGTCTGCCAGCCTGTCACACACGGCAAGGGACCGGAGTCCCACAGGGTCAGGGGTCTGGGGCTCCCCACATGGCGGCGGTCCAGGGCAGGTGGGCAGTTGGCCGGCCCCATGAGGTCCGGGGCTCCCAGAGGGCCCCGCCCGGCAGGGGTCCAGGGCGGGCAGCTGCCTGGCCCCGTGCAGCGGGGGTTCGGGGTTGGGGTCGGGGCTGCGGCTGCCCTGCCATCCGGCCCCTGCAGCCCAGGTAACACATTGTGGACCGCAACTGCTTTAGACTGACACTCTACCTAGTTAACCTCACCCCCAAAAATTATATATAAACACTTACCTCCAGGAATTGTTTGAAAAACTTTAGTCAAAGTGTCTCCTGTTATTATGTTGTAACTAATCATGGCTTTAAAAAAGAAAGATTGCTTTAATACACATCAGATAGGATATAAAGGCTCAAACAATACAGACTTTTAGATTGCATTCAGCTGAAACCCTTGCCCCACATCCTGGCTGCCTCTTTATTTGGCTGGTTTTCTGATCTCCCTGCTGCATTTAGCTGCTCTTCACAGATCTCCTTTCACGTTTGTTTTAAAAGTTAAATCAAGAGTTATAAAAGCAAAACTGGGAGCATTAAGTAATAGACGTGAGAACTTGAAAGGGACCCAGTCAGATGAGCAAGACAGTTGAATTTTGTGCCCAAGGACACTTACTTCAAAAGGGAAAAAGGGCTTTTATAATTGCCTCTGCTTTCAGCAGTGATTCATGGACAGTCAGACCACTTTCAACTTCTAGTTTCTATTAGAAAAAACAAATTATGTGCATTCAACAGTTCTTGTTTTATCTTTATAGCTAATCCCATGGGATGTCAAATGCATGGGGCTGTATCGCCACATACTGTAACTTGTAAAATCAGCTATTGTCTATACTTGTTCAAGAACAGTAGTCGATTTTACAAGACACAGTGGGTGCCACTAAAACTGAACATTTGTCCATCTGCAGTGATGCAGTTCCACAGTGTCTTAGACTTAAAGATAAGAAGATACCAAGATTACTTCAAGTAGTTCTTACATAGACGTACATTTTAAATGGCAGTTGCTATACACTATGTAGTGATGTGTGTCTAGATAAGTGAGAGCCGGATAGAGGCAGTAAGTTAAAGGTTCCCTAGCACTAGTTCAGAGTCACTGAACTCTATCCAGTATAATGGCAGAGGGACTAAAAACGATAATGCAAAGAGGAAGCTAAAATACAGGGCTCCTCATTTAGGCTTCCATTGACTTCATTAGGAACCTGAATAAGAACTGAAGGATTGGGGTCCAAATTTACACACACACACACACACACTTCTGAACTAGAAAAAATACACACATATATGTGTGAAAAAAATACACATGTGGTCTTTATTACCCTATCTCCATTCATTTATATACACACAAATCCTACAAACACTAATGCATATACTTAACTTTACTACTGTGACAGTTCTGTTGGACCCAATGGAATGGCTCATGATAGACATGTGCTTAAGTTACTGAGTCTTTGCAGGTTAGGTCCATGATCTTTATTATCCTCCTCTATTTTCTCTGATAAAGCAACTATTATTTTCCATACAGAAAGATTATGGGCCAAAGTTTTCCAAAGTAACTAGTGATTCTGGGTGCCTCTATATTTGAATGCCCAACTTGACACCTTAAAGGGGCCTGATTTCCAGAAAGGGCTGATCACCTACTCTGTGGATTTCAGGCCCCTTTAATGTACCTCATGTGGAACACCCAAAAATCGAAGCACCTGAAATTACTACTCACTTTTGAAAAATCTTGGCCATGGTCAACAGAACAGATTTTTACATTTAAAAAAAAGAAATTGATAAAAGAACCATATATTGAAGCAGTAGTCTCACATATGTGTTCTTTCCAGCTCACCCGGACCTATCACTGGCTCTTGAAAGCACACGGTTCAAGTATAACTAGGGTGAAATCCTGGCCCTATTGAAGTCATGGAAGTGTGGCCAGTGACTTCAATAGAGCCAGGATTTCACTCTTTAGAATGTATATGATAACCTGATTATATACACACTAGCAAGTTTTCTTATTTCAAGTAAGCAAATATTACAAGACAAACTCTGAAGCTTTTTGTTGGTCTATAAAGATGTTGTTTATTAAAAGGATTTGTTTTCTTGGGTTTTTCGTGAGAGTCATGAAAAAAATTGCCTAAGGATAGGCAATATTTCTATTTTCCTTGCCAAAATAATGAAATACAAACTAACTCTTTTCATGAGTCCATTTCTAAGTATTTTTAACTTCAGCAGTGTCTCCCTCTGGTAATTCAAAAAGGATAGTTAATTATAAGTTTACAATATATAACTTTATAGTGATCTTACCAATAAATGGATATAAAAACTGTAGTATTGAGAGAATTAGGTATCCTATAAAACCATACGATTTATTGACCAGTTCTTGGTAGCTGTTTGTACCAGAGAGGTTTCCTCCTTTAATCAGTAATATTATGGAATAATCTGTTAAAATAATATAAAAATAATATTTGAGACCTTAATTTTCCTACGTCTGTTCTGAAGAAATAGTTTGCAAAGTATTAAAAAAAAAGCAAAGAAAGCAATCATTAACTGAAGCAACTATAGTGAACAGGAAGGGGAAGGGAAAGGAAAACACTATGGTTCAGTGTGTGCATATTCCCAGCTATCATCCTCTGGAAAGAGAGGGATTTGCAGGCCTATAGTTGTGGCATCCCGACTGTCAGAGATCCCTGAGAATCCAAAGAGAATTGTGTCTGGGACCCCATGGATCTCAGGGTTTCCACATGAAGGACAAGCTTCCCTGTCCAGGGAGTGTGTAACCCACCCCCACTCAGGGTGGTGCTTTCTCCCCCTCTAGTAGTGGTTACATCACATATAGAAGTTGGTGAGCCTGCTACAGGCCTGGCTAACAGAGCAAGGTCTTTTAGCCCAGGCAGTACAGACTCATGCTTTTAGGACCAGAGGGCCCAGGATCAAAAAACTATCCAGTAGCAAAGCATTACAAGTAGCAACCCCAAATAATGTGCCTGTTTCCTAACACAGCAGCACATACTGCTTACAGGCCCCTACAAGTGCCCCCACCATATTTGTTTTAAAGGGCACTTCTCTCATTATATAATTGATATAGCAATTAACAAAAAAACCCAACAAAAATGTTACTAAATACAAACAATATGAACCATTTCTAAAACTATCTATGCCAGGGTCCTCAAGCTTTCCCCGCTAAGCTGTTGCTCTTTCCCAATCACCAACAGATGCAAGATATCTGATCCTTTCAGTTGCAGCTGCAACTACCCATCTGGCATGTTGGGGTCTCCCTCCTCCCCAGCCCACCACTGCAGATCTTCCTGTTCTGGCAGCCAGTGAAGAAACTCAGCTGCCACTCCTACCACCACTGTTCATTTGATGGGCAGGAAAGAAGGGACCCCCATCCCTCTACTATGTCATGTGGACCAGGGTCTCCATCGTCTCAGGATGGCTGCTACTTGTCTGGCTTTCAACCCTTTCCTAGAGCATTGGGCCGTATGTGCGGAGGGGCCTTGCCAACATACACCTATGAAGTAAAGGACTTTATAATATCCCCCTCCTGCACATATCTCTCTATAGGGGTGAGATAAAAGTCCCCCAGGGTGTTCTCTAGAATGGGGCAGAAGAGGTGGCAGGAGAAGCCTCCTCCCACAAGACTTTCTGCTGTGCTAGCCTGTAGGGGAGGACTCTCTTGCCATCTCTGTGAGGGCTGAGGTCTCCCTCCTGGTGGACAGACCGCAGCCCACCTGAAGAGAAGGACTGGTGGGCTCATAGAGGAGTAAAGTCCTAGATCCCCTGAAAAGTAACAGCAGCAGCAGACTAGATTTCCTCTACTCTCTAGCCTGCCCAAAGACAGAATGCAGGTCAAGCAGGAGAGAACCCCCAACACACCTGAAGACTGGCACCAGGTTTCCCCCACCATTCCAAAGGGCTTTTATGCAGGTGGCATATGCCACCATTATCTAGAAGAGTGGAGAAACACGGGAACTCTATGTGTGGGTGTGGCTAGAGCTCTGGATTATTTTAATCCATTGCTGGTTGATGGGTTGCGCTTTAGTTTGGGGGCTTTGGGGTGTGTGTAAGAATGACCTGTTTTTAATTCTCCTTTCCTTTTAACTTAAGTTATATATTTATGTTTTGTCTTTTATATGTATTCATTTTACTAGACACAAATAATGTTTATACACAAAGATTTATTTTATCGGCGAGACCAGGGATTGAATGCACATGAAAATGAATTATGCTCTTATCCAAGACAATACCACTTCAGGAAAGAATTGAGAACACTGATAGAATTACTTCCAGACCAAACCTCAACCATTTCTGAAGTATACTTTGGCACCTGTACCAAAACATAACTTGAACTAACACTAACAGTTGGCTACTGCTGGAACAATTTTTATAGTGGGGGTGCTGCTGATGAAATCCATGTATTTGGTGTTTGTTATTACTACTTCAAGTCAGGGGGTGAGGCAGCACCCCTAGTTCCAGCACCACTGGTTGGCTATGCTGAGATGTTCTGGTGAGGACTAGCTACAATGCAGAAGTTACTGCCTAGTGCTGATAAGTTTTGCCAGGTAGATCTGCCTTGCCTTGCCATCCCATTTCTATTCAGGTTTCAATCTGCCTGTTGTCTATGTGCAATATGCTCTAGTAGCCATAGTTCCTTTCAGTGAACAGCATCAGTATTTATCATCGCCTGGGAGACGCTAAAATTGCGGGGATTGTTTGAAACACTTCTTAGTATAGTTATAAAACATCAACAGGTAAATGCATAATTCAGTAAAGTTTTACATATCCTTTATGAATTCTTCACAATGATTAAATAGGGAATTTGTATGACATGTTAATAAGGACACAGAATCCAGAGAGATTCCCTTAAGCATTTGGAATTCACATAAAATATACACACATCCATTATAATTGGTAGCCGACAGCAGCCTTGCAGATATTCAGGGATGCACAACACTAATTATGCTGTATTCTGAGCTGCCCTGTACAATAAATGTACAAAATTATAGCAATGGATATTAGAATCATAGAACTTAGAGATGGAAAAGAACTACACTGCTAGGTCATTTAGTCTAACAGTGCAGAATTGTTCTTAGTAATTAAAATAAAAAAAAAAACCATGGAAAACAATTTTTTAAAACAGTTAACGTTGTTTAGTGATAATACATTTACCAATCATATAATTTTAAAACAAGGACATTAAATGCACAAGACTATATTAATATACTTTATAGCCGATTTTAAGCAACATTAGAAGTCAATAAATTCAGAAGTATAGTTCCCACCACAGTAACTGTATCATGGTTACTTGCACATAATACATTAGGGGCCCAATCCTTAATATGCCAGAATGCTGAGGCACACAAACTCTCAGGTTTTGGACATATGACTCTATGCAGTAATGCAAAATACTATATACTCAGATATGAAAGGGAGCTGAGTCAGTCATTATAGGATATTTTGGGGGGGGGGGGGGGTTGTGTGTGCAACCAAAAATTGCATTAAAATGGGGGCAGGGGGAGGTTGGCCTTCAGACATAATGAGAATTCTTGGTATTCAGTAGTATAAACATGTTGCCTTTGGGCCAAATCCTGACCACTTTATTCACATGGCCCCTTTATGTAGTATTTGTAAGCCACAGAAGTATACCCTATAAACATTTTTAGTACAGTGCAAAAGTACAACTGTAACCATGATTTTTGTTGATACAGGGGTGCATTTTCTGTTTGTTACGTCTTATAGCATCAAGGATGATTCACTGCTTGTTATAATACTATACAGTAACTCCTCACTTAACGTTGTAGTTATATTCCTGAAAAATGCAACTTTAAGCAAAACAATGTTAGCGAATCCAATTTCCCCATAAGAATTCATGTAAATAGGGGGGGTTAGGTTCCAGGGAAATTTTTTTCACCAGACAAAAATATATGTATATATATATATATATATATATATATATATATATACACATATACATATACACACACACACAATATACGTTTTAAACAATTTAATACTGTTCACAGCTATGATGATTGTGAAGCTTGGTTGAGGTGGTGGAATTAGAGGGTGGAAGAGGGTGAGATATTTCCCAGGAAATGCCTTGCTGCTAAATCAGTGGTTCTCAAACTTTTTTACTGGTGACCCCTTTCACATAGCAAGCCTCTGAGTGCGACCCCCCCCCCCCCCAAAATTAAAAATACTTTTTTATATATTTAACACCATTATAAATGCTGGAGGCAAAGCAGGGTTTAGGGTGGAGGCTGACAGCTCGCAACCCCCCATGTCATAACCTCATGACCCCCGGAGGGGTCCTGACCCCCAGTTTGAGAACCCCTGTGCTAAATGATGAACTAGCACTCGGCTGAGCCCTCAAGGGTTAACACATTGTTGTTAATGTAGCCTCTCACTCTACAAGGCAGCAGGAATGGAGGGGAGGGGAGACAGCATAGCAGACAGAGACAGACACACACCTTGTGTGTGGGAGAGAGAGAGAGAGATGCACACTGCCCCTTTAAATAAGCTGACCCACTCTTAAGTGCATTGTCTTTTTAAGTGGATCAGGAAGTTGAGACAGCAGCTGCTGACCCAGGCTCTCTCTGTCTGTCTCCGTCTGTGTCCCCTCCCTGCTCTATATGGAGAAGAAGGGGTAAGGGGGTACAGGAGCAGGGGGGAGGGGGACACCCTGACATTAGTTCCTCCCCTTCCCCCCCCACACACAGCAATCAGGAGGCTTGGGGAGCAGCTCCCAGGCAGAGGGGAGGAGCAGCAGCACATGGTAGTAGGGGAAGGAATAACTGCAATTGCATTATTGAATTATATTGGCATGTTGTATTATGGTTATCAAACGTGCAACAAAAATTGTGGAATTATTCATGAAAAAAAAAACACTTCCATCTAGAACAGTGGTGTCCTTCCTGTGGCATTTGAATCTCTAAGTTGTGACCATTAAGACTATAGTAAGAAGAAATTTTGTATTTGATTATAAATGGAGCCATACCTACAGTCTAAATCAGTTCCATCCCCTATGCCTTCTCAACTGCCTCCCACTGCTTTGCCAGCTGAGAATTGTGGGTAGGTTTCTGCTCCCTCTGCACAACCTAAGTGGTGCCAAAGATGCGGAATAGGGAAAAGATTCGGCCTCAAACTACTAATTTGGGGCCATTGACCTCTGAGATGATATTGTTATGTGAGAGTCACCAAATGTTGCTGTTACAGAGTTTTCCAAGGTCTTTTCCCTACCATGAGAATACTATTCAGTCTCCTGGTATGATTTCAAATCAGGACCCATGAACAGGTGTCTGAATTGAGTAGTCTCAACTCTTACCTACAACAAATAGTTCTTTTGATATTTCCTATGGATAAATACCTGGTTATTAATGAAAGTAGCTAGGAAGCCAGCCTTTGCTACAGGAATTTTAAAAATTTGTCCAGAGCTTCTAAGGTGGCCTGGATGAATGGGTGATATTTTGGGGGGGTGTAGTGGGGTGGCTGCCCCACTCCCTGAGAGTATGGGCTGCGGCAGGCCAGTGGGCCTGCGCAGACGCACAGCCAATGAGAGAAGGGCTTAGTGGGAGCCAATCAGGGCCCAGGTTGGAGACAGCCAATCAGGGCCAGGCTCAGCCCTATAAAAGGCTGCACAGGGAGAGAGCAGTCAGTCTGTCCCAGGCCTTTGAGAGTGGAAGGTTTATCTCCAAACTGGGAGACTAGCACGGCGGACAGCGCAGTGCTGGCCAGGCTCAGGGAGCAGAGGGGAGCTCTAGCCTGAGGCCTGCCAGGCTGCAGGCCCTGAGTAGAAGGGCCTAGCGGGTGTAAGGGGCCGTAGGGGAAGCGGCCCAGGGAAGCGGACAGACGAGGGGAGAGTAGGAGGACAGCGAGGCTGCTGCCAGAGGGTCCCTGGGTCGGGACCCAGAGTAGAGGGCGGGCCTGGGTCCCCCCCTACCCCCTTGCAGTACATCTAGCCATTGGCCGTAGGGAGAGGCCAGTACAGACCACGCCAGATCCCTGACGGGAGGGATTAGACTTTGGGGTGTGTGGTTGACTACGATGGCTGGACAAGGAGACTGCTGATTGACACCCCCCCCCCAGAAGGGGGTGTAGAAAGACAGAGGGGCACTGCCAGAGGGCAGTGGTCCCGAAGAGGACGGCGCGAGTTGGTGAGCGATGAGGGCTCAGACACGCCAACTGAGGGCGAGACGACGGACGGGACACCACCAGGAGGGGCGCTCCACTGGACTGAGCTAATTCCCGGAACAACCAGTAGGAGGCGCTGCGGTGGTGAGTCCCAACCCTGTTACAGGGTGACTTAAATTTCTGTTTAATTCAACCATTATTATGAATAGTTATATCTGGGCTCCAGTTTTGTTTGAGGTTTACCCGGTGTTTGGATTGTCTATTGTTAACCCAGTTGATTGCATCTTTTAATTGTGATGCATAATTATAATAAGCCAAATTAGGGAAAACAAATCTATTCAATTTTGTAGTTTTATACAGAACTTTAGAACTCATCCTTTGTGTTTTGTTTCCATATGAATTTTAGTAGTGCATCCTGCCATGTTTTTAGTGGTGTATCAAGGATACCAAGACGGATGAACTGAAACAGCCTCATGGACAGGTCCTGGGCCACCCCGGCCAGCAATGGTTGTGGTGGTCCCGGGCTGCCCCCCCTGCCAGCAGCAGCATGGCAGTCTCAAGCCCCCACCCCAGGACCAGCGGGCGCCTCAGAGGCCCCCCTCCAGAACAGCAGCTGTACCCCTGGAGCCCCCCAGAAAACCAAATATTTAGTCAGGGATATATAGTACAAGTCATGGACAGGTCATGGGCCATGAATTTTTGTTTATTGCCGTGACCTGTCCATGACTTTTACTAAAAATGCCCATGACTAAATCTCAGCCTTACACATGAGGCACTACAAAAAATAATTCAGCTCAGATGCCTGTAGCCAACAGCGCTGGAAAAAAAGTTAAATATGACTGATAAACCAAAGATTGATTTACTTCATAGGAATCTGTGCAGTGCCATCATCTGACAAGCATGTAAGAGCATCACAACAGAATTAAGTGGCTACATGGAACTCTTCAAAGTTGCCTGCTGATGACAGCAGTGTACGTCATCAGCACTTCCACTGGACTGGAACAATTTAGGCTCTCTCCTTCGTATTAGGTATTTGCGTATTTCTTTGCAATCTACCATTTCTTTGACCAGAAATATTTTTTGCTTACTCAAAAAACTGTACTATACAAGTCAGAAACTCATTCTTACTTTTATTGTCTCATTTCTGGATCGCTGCCTAATATGCAAAATACAAATTTCTACCTAGTCTTTAGAACAATTGACTTTGTTGTCAGACTGTAAAGCAGCCATTAAATATAAATCCTTATAGTCAAGCTTTGTGGAAATGAGTGGTCTAGCCTGGACGTGACCCTTTTAAACACTTTTACTGTTGTGGAACTGGCCTTCAGTCTTGGCAACAGTATCAATAAAGCATCTCAGAAATCAGTGGAATGCTAGACTGTATTTGGTACACATGGGAGAGTAAAAGCCCATGTTAAGAGATATATGTCCAAGAAATCTGATTCTTTAAGGTTATCAATTTGTGTCAGATACAGCAGGATGTAGTATATTAAATTAATAGTTTATTCTAGGGCAGTTAACTCACACGATTAACTCAAAAAAATAGTTGCCTATATAAAACAAAGCCCCTAATATCGGGATAGTCCCAATAATAACGGGACATGTGGTCACCCTACCTGAAAGTGAGACTAGACATTCGCATGGTACTTTTCTCTAAGTGACTGGCTGAACAAGAAGTAGGACTGAGTGGACTTGTAGGCTCTAAAATTTTACATTGTTTTATTTTTGAATGCAGTTATTTTTTATACCGAATTCTACATTTGTAAGTTCAACTTTCATGATAAAGAGACTGCACTACAGTACTTGTAGTATTGAAATATTTCTTTTTTACAGTGCAAATATTTGTAATCAAAAATTAATATAAAGTAAGCACTGTACACTTCGTATTCAGTGTTGTAACTGAAATCAATATATTTGAAAAAGTGGAAAACATCCAAAATATTTAAATAAATGGTATTCTATTATTGTTTAACAGCGTGATTAATCGTGTGATTAATCATGATTATTTTTTTTAATCGCTTGATAACCCTAGTTTATTCTGATCACATGTTTACCACATGTCATGCATTTTCATGTTGGATAAAATGGGAACTTATTCTTGCCTTGGGATTCTTCACAAATTATCTAATAACAATGATAATACTTTGTTCTATGATAGCACCTTCCATATGAGGATCTCAGAGTTCATCATCTTCTCTATAAACATGTTTCTAAAGTGCCCACCACTCCAGCAGAGTTAGAAACTTTAATGAACTTGCTCCCCTTTGATATTCATGTGAAAAACAAAGGCTCAGGGACATTAAGGACTGATCTTCGGACGCATCGAGCACCCACAGCTCCTGTGAACTGTTCCAGGTGACACAAGAAGTGTGTGTTGGGGTGTGGGGGGAGGAGCAGGATTAAATCTCAGGCCGCCTGACTTCTGTTGCTGTGTTTTATCTTTCCCCGTTCTCTATATTGCTCATGTGGAGCCACTGAGATGAAAAGAGATTACCAGGAGCAGTTATTTCTGGTGACTGCCCACTGAAGACTTTGAAAGTCTATTTACCAACAGTTCTGTTGCTAGCAACGATTTTTATAGCTTTTCCCGCTTTCCATTTTATTTTTCTAATCACCTCTCCTAGCATCATTTGCATTAAGCCAGCTGTTTAGGGAAGCCTAATTAAATATTGACATTGACAGTCTTTTCCCAATCCTTAATCATAAAGGTGAAGGAGTAGATCGTGCCTGAGCTCGTACACTTTCTGGAAAGTTTTGCAAAGCTTATTTCGTGTCTTAAAGCTTGTTCAAAGTAAATGCAGAAAAGTGACTTTAAACAAATACGTGAAGGACTTGCTAAATGTGAAATGTAGCTGGGTGAAGAGCAGGCTTGGGTTCGTTTCCTCTCTCCACACCAAGGAAAGAGTTAGATGTCAGACACTGAGCTCCCAGGCCAGGCAATTAGGGTGACCAGATGTCCCGATTGTATAGGGACGGTCCTGATATTTGGGGCTTTTTCTTACATGGGTGCCTATTACCCCCCACCCTCTGTCCCGATTTTTCACACTTGCTATCTGCTCACCTTACAGGCAATACTAGGAGGATTTCAAAGCGTTGGGAATGAGCATGTGGCATGTAATAGCCCTCGCCCCCACACATACATACACACCGCCCGTACCCCTCCAGTTCTGCATCTCCAAGAGCGAGCAACTTTAAACACTCCCCTGCGGGAGGCTGAGCTCACGGCACTGCCTGCCTCCACCCGGCAAAGAAATGGGGGAGGACTGAGTTTCTAGCAAACCAGCGACACTGACTGACCCTAACTTCCCCGAGGTACCTGGTGAGCAGAGCTTGGCAGCTGGCGCTCCTGGCGGGCTTGCTGCTCCGTCGCGGGGCGCGGACGAGCCAGGCTCAAAGAGGAGCAGCAGCCAATGGTCCTGCTGGGACGCCCGTCTGCGGCTGCCCGAAGGAGCCCGTGCGCTGACTGGCTGCCCTGCCCAGAGCCTGCAGGCAGCCGCGGCACCGAGAGGCAGGGAGCTGCATACTCGCTGGAGGGGTTCCAAGGACACGTGCGGGGGGGGGGGGGGAGTGGAAGCCCTCCCCGCCCCAGTTTGTACGGGAGATGTGTGAGCTCCCAGACAGAGGTCAGGGGAGATGTGCCCTGGGGCAGGGAGTCAGTATTTTGTTTACAAACAGAGGCAGGGTGATTAAGATAAGAAAGGGCTGGTGATTAAATTAAAACTCTGGAAGTTTAGCCTGAAAAACAGAAATTGGGGGGGGGGGGCGTTTTAGAGAGCACACAGGGGACTCGGAAGAAATACAGCCAAGCCCTCTGAGCCAAGGCTGCATTCAGAAAAGGGGGAGGTTTGGGGGTTTAGGTGAAAAGAAGGGGCCAAAACTCAGGGAAGGGATAGCAGTGGTACAGAGAAGTTCCTACTCAACCTGTAGTACTTATGTGGCCACATCACTGTAGCAGCTGAGTGCATCACAAGGTCTAACCTATTTCTCCTCACAGCCCCTCAGTGAGGTAGAGCAGTGCTGTTATCCCCATTGTACAGATGGGGGCACTAAGGCACACACTGACTAAAGGCCAGATTTTCAAAGGTATTTAGGCACCTAGTGGGATTTTCAGAAGTTCCTAGAAGGTTAGGTGCTTTGTAAACCCCACTCGATGCCTAGCTGCATCTTTGGGTGCCTAAAAAGTTTTGAAACGCTCTTTAAGGCACTGGCCTGAGGTCATACAGGAAGTCCATGGGGGAGTAGAACCCAGGTCTTTCAGGGCTAGCATGCAGAGGGGTTGAGCCCACCCATGAGGAAAGCAGAGCTGCTGTACCCTGAGCTTCACTATCCTCCCCCCCCCAGCACAAGGGGAAGATGTGGGGGGGTACAAGCCTGAGCAAGAGCTGGAGAGAGGGTAAGGTCAGCGGCTGCACACAGTGGTGGGAGAACTAGACAGGCAGAAGAGTAGACCAGAGTCAAGGTGTGTCGCTTTCACACACCCCTGGAGGATTTCCCTCAGAGGTAAAAATAAATAGCCTGCCCCCATATTCCCTGTGCAGGGATCCACTCTGGGAAGTTTGGCACATCTCCAAATAGTTATAATAAAAAACGTTTTAAGCCCGGCTCCTGCATCTGGACCAGTGTGTAGGCATGTGCCCGTGCAGAGCCCTCTTGAAATCAAGATCTGATTGAGTTCAGGTGTGCTGCTCACAGGAGCTAAAGCCGACAGTTGCATCTCATTTTGAAGCATCAGAGCCCTAGAGCAGGGACTGTGTCATTCTATGGGTGTGCAAAAACCTTATACAAGAGGGCCTTTATCTTGATATTGGTTCCTAGATTTAACCCCAACAAAAATAATAATAGAGAGCCGGGTCCTGCAATGAGCTTCCTGGGGCCAGGTGCCTGTGCCCAGGTGGGGCTCATTGCAGCCTTTGGGCCATAGTATTCAACATTGTTTTGGAGTAGGTTTGGAAAGGCACATGCTCCCATTTTCTTTAACTTAAAATACTGTTGCACTGGTCCTTCAGAAATTAGGCTTCTGTGTGTTTCTGGGAATTTATGAAACCCTGAATTTGCAAAACTTTTGTTTAACTCTATAGTAAAATGAAAACCTACAGGGGATGTGACTAACACCTGCTATAAGGTCATATTGTTTTCCTACCTGCTTCATGTAATTTATTAGGTATATGTACATAGTTATTGGATTGCTACTTTTGTTCTCCTAAAATAGGCCAGGTTAGTATAGAGAACATCTACTAAGTATCCCATAATTCATGCAAGTCCCTGGAAGAAAAAAAATCAAATTAAAACCAGACTAAGGATACAGTAAAACTATAGAAGCAAAATTCCTGGAAAAACACTATTTATTAATAACAATGTGGTTTTCACAGATTTTGATACACTGTTCCCAAGTACAATAGACTGGAAAGAGCCATACACTCCAATTCTTGGGAAAGTGAATGAGTATAAACAATATAAATGTTAAATAATGATAAATAAATAAAGTAGTTAAACATCTGACTTGCTCACAATGGGTGTAGCAAGCACCATACTA